>NC_087513.1:188814617-189123136 GCF_963921805.1 Phalacrocorax carbo
GGTTGTGGGAGAAATTCCTGTTCCCCTCAGAGGATAGTCTAGTTTTTTAGACATTCGACATTTAAACGACTAGTGCTTTTGGATATTGTTGTAGCTCCCAAAGTAACATCAATGCAAAAATGTTAAGAACTTATGAGCATGGCACACCTACAGGGATAAGCTGCAGTAGTATGGAAATTTTAGTGTTTAAATTTTGAATTTAGATACTAAAGATTTATTAAATTCCTAAGTCCTTCTATGAATGTAGCTTGAGGTGTCTAAAGTCGACATATTGACACTTAAGTTTGGAGGTTTTTTTATTATCTAGGACTCAGTTCCAACTTTGTATTAGGTTTTCTACTTTCTCTTTACTAGATTGTTTCTATTGTTAATATCATATTTCATATGGAGTGCCTCAGGCAGCACCTGTAGAAATCTGTACTGTTCGTGAAATGGAGAGAGAGAACGCTTGGTTTTAGAGAACGAATAGTCAGGATATGGCTTTAATGTCATTTGTGTTTGCATTGATGATTCCAGGAGTGCTGCATTGCTGTACCTCTGTCTCAGATCGTCTTTGTTGAAGAGCAAGCAGCTGGGATAGGAAAAAGGTAAGGTGATAGTCACTGTCTTTTTCAGATGGATAGTTTGCCATACATGTTATGTGAGGTAACCAAGATTACATATTAATTCATGGTGGGTTCCATTTGCAATCCAAGTTTGCAGATTGACAGCCACAAGGACTTGCTTTCTTCACTTGGGATCAAATATGTAAGAGTCATGCCAAAGCAGTGTTTGATGTGATTTGTTAAATAACCGCCTTGTAATCACTAAACAAGTATGTGTTCTAGCTTGCTGTTTTCATTTCATTAGTCATAAATACCAACAGTCATTTTGCTGGATCTAAATTTGAAAGCTAATTTTAGTCTTTTCTGCCACAGAATTGGTTGGGGATAGAAACTCTGCCAGATCCTGTAATATATAACTTTTCAGGACCATATGATTAATTTTGAGCATGGAAATTCTAGCGATGGTTAGAAGGAACTCAAGTGTTTCCACTCACTTGAATAACTAATTCAGTATGGTATGTGTATAAAGAAGCTTCACAAGAAAAAGAGAAAAAAAATTAACTGGCGAAAAATATATGTAGTTGACTACAGTCAGATGGGTGAGGTAATATGCCAAAAGAAATCAGGTAATTCACTAATGCTGGAGAAGTCAAGTAAATAAAGACCCATGAAAAAAGTATCAGTAAAATGAAATGGGAACGTCAGGCTTGCAGTCATGCTGTGATAGAGGTCTGTTATGTTCCTAAAATAATGGTATCTCAACATTTGTTTTGGTGGTAGGTGTCACTTTAGACTGTTATTTCCATGCAAGTTACCTTTGATTGTTGGTTTTGGACACATTCACATACAGTGTTCGCAAGTGACATGTACAAGTGGGATAGGTTAACTGTAATACTGAGACCTTTTATTTTCCTTTGACAAAGATAGTGGTTTTTGGCAGTAGTTACTGCAAGTCAAAAGCCAAATGAAGTGACTAGCTGACAATTAGTTTTTATCATAGCTAAAAGATTTTTCACAAATTATTGCTTGCCATGTTAAAATTTGTCCTGTTTATTTCTCAAGAACTGATGGTGGGTACATTTTTAATTTGTGAGATGTTGCTGTTTTAGAGGTTACAGCTTTTATGCGAGATCTACCATAATATTGAGTCAAAATACTTCAATGTTGATGCACAAACATAAAGCATTATTTAATGTGCTTTATCTCTTATGTGAGATAAAGTTAATGGAGGTTTTGATTAACTTTAGCGGTTAACTTTGATTGTAGAAATAATTTTTTTAGATGTGTCAGAAAGCTTCTCTTCTCTTTCCTTTAACTTTCTCTTAGTGCCAAAATAGTTGTTCATCTTCATCCTGCTTCTTCAAACAAAGAGCCTGGTCCATTCCAAAGCAGCAAATATTCCTACATAAAACTTTCATTCAAAGAACATGGGCAGATTGAGGTAAGTTTTGTACCATGCAAGCCCAGCACATCAGATCTTTGGACATGCTTTTTTCCTCTTGCTGCGTTAGTGATAATTTTCCATGATCTTCCCATGTTTGCTTTTGAGGTGGAGCTTTTTCAATACATCCTTTTTTTAAAGACACACTATGAGCCTTCAGGGTTCTATACTTTGGTTAAATAATGCAAATAGAGTTCCAAAAATGTCAAGAGGCATTATTAGGCTTTAATATAATCCTGGACTTCCTTTTGTAATCTTTTAAATTGAACACAGGATTTTCCAAAATAATATCTCTGGAATCTGTTAAATGTTTAACAGAGTAAAAAATATTTCTTTGTAGCTAACCCTCTCCTGGACAGGAATCGCGCATGAGGAATTCCTCATCATCTCTCTAATTTTATTGCTGAACACTTTCTGCTGCCTCAGAGCTTTGTTTCGTTTTGTGTTTTATAAATCTTCATTTTTTTACTGACAGAAATCTCAAAGCCTTTGAGCATTCTAAAAAACCCTATTTTTAAAAGAAGGCTTATCCTAAAAACCAAAGAAATTGCACTCTGTAAAGAAATTTCATAGTATAAGATCCTCACTTGAAGAGAGTGAGAGCTTTAACTTTGAACCATGAAAAAAGCTGTCCCTGTTCCCTGCAGAAAATCAGATTTTCAACTTCAGTTAGTTATAAATGTCTTATAAACGCATGTGCTTGATCAGACTCACTTTCATTTTTTTGTGAGCAGTTTTCAGCTTAGGGCGAGTGTAGATTTATGCCTAGTTGTAATTGTATAGCTGTTTTACCTAATCGTAACCGTATTTTTTTTGATGTTAATGTTCATGTCTGAGAACCATGCTTACTGGTTACCTAGCATATCAGTTACACTCCAGATCTTTTATTTATGACTTCAGAATGCTTTCCTGTGAACCGTGAACAACACTCATAAGAGTGGAATAGATTTTCTTTCTGGATTTTGGTCAGTGGGATACACTTACTGTTAACTAATTAACTAATACCATCTTCTGGTGGTAGCAATAAATAAATAAGTGTAATTGATCTGTGTGGTTGTCTTTATATTGTTGGATTAACAGATCAATAGTAATCAGATTGTTCAACTTTCCTTCAGCTTAGAAGTATGCCTTTGAGCAAATCTCAACATTTTTACCTTTAGCATTTTTGGGAATATTTTGAATATCTGAAAAAAATATTTTACAATAGAAGTACTCATGTGAGTTTAACTAGTAACTACATGGCTCCTCCTCTAATGTGTATATTTTTGAAGACTGGAGTTTAAGAATTTCCAGATATAAAAGCTGTACTGTGGATGTGTAGGTGTTACCATGATTTGTCTTACGGTGAAGTTTATATCATCTACCACCAAGATGCTGAAAATACCAGGGGGTACTCTGCACAGCTTCTGAAGTGTCTGTTGTCATTCTCTAATGTTTGCAGTTCTATAGACGATTATCAGAAGAAATCACACAAAGAAGATGGGAGAACATGCCCACTGGTCAGACCATGCAAGTTAACAAGGATCCACAGGTATGTGCAGAGCTTCTGAGCAGGATTTGTCTGTAATCTCGTTTCCACATCTTGCTGCCACAGTGTACTGCATCTGGCGTGCCTCTCTAACCAACACTGCAGGCATGTGGGAAATCAGCTTTACTTGGCTTTTTTCTTCACTGGCATAAATTAGTTTTGCCTTTGCAGTTTTCATCTAATATAGAACACTGTGTCCACTCTGCCTTGAGTGTGTTTAGACCTGAATAGTTGATAATGAGCTCTGTTTTTTTTTATGTAGTCGGGCGCATGCACACACAAAATTATGCAAATATTATATATATATTTGCATATAGTTTTATTCAGCATGAGAGATCTAATGAAGCTGAAAGATTTTTGGTCTTAATTGTGATTTCTGTTTTATCTTTTGTAGGCTGGAAGTCTAAACATAACATGCAACTTTTATTTAACTCTTTGAAACTATATGTTTGATTTAACAAATGTCCATTTAGAATATATATTTATGGAGAATCTCTTCATTGTGTGTTGGATTGCCTTCTTTGTCTGCATACTTCTAGGTTATAAACTCTGATAAACATGTAGATGTTGTTTCTGTATATGACTATGTTGAATACATTAATATATTGAACATATAGTACCATATGAATGAAATAGGATGATCCTTTGTAATTATAGTACCTATAAACATAGTTGCATTTGGGCTGATGGGGAAGCCTGCACCCTGTGTCAAGACTCAGTTAATGAAAATGCCTTCCCTCCTGTTCTTACTCTTGAGTCATAGCAAAGCATTAACACCAGCGCTGAGCTTTGCAGTCAGAGATTTGAGGGATGGCACCACTGCCACTTAGGTACCAGCCTTTCTAAAACACTTTTGGCATCAAATGAAAGGTTCACCCATCACCTCTGTTCTGATACTTCTCAGCAAGGTAAATTAGACTGCACTTAGCA
The DNA here is from genome assembly GCF_963921805.1 of Phalacrocorax carbo. Classification (NCBI taxonomy): domain Eukaryota; kingdom Metazoa; phylum Chordata; class Aves; order Suliformes; family Phalacrocoracidae; genus Phalacrocorax; species Phalacrocorax carbo. Next base: position 188,819,062 of record NC_087513.1, read on the forward strand.
TTGTGTTTCTGTGGCTATGTTTCTTCAGGCTCGATTTCTTGAGGTAATCATGTTTAGATACACATTTCCACAGCTCTAGTATAGATGTTCACATGGACTCAGGAGGCTTAAATTGAGATGAACTGGAATGCTCCGTCTGGATCAGGCTATTAGGCATCTTCATATTAACAGCTTCAATATGATAATCTTATTATCTGTCTACTAGAGCAAATTCATACATGCTTTTTATTACTAATTACACTTAATGTTTATTTTTTTACATTGCTTTAAAAAATACTTTCAAGAAATATATGAAATATTGTATGCATTATATCAGCTCTGTGGGGGAATGTTTCCTGTCTTCTAGTGTAAGGTTTTTCACAGTGAGGCAGATGAGAAAACTTAGCATTTCCTATTTTGATTCCTTTCATTATTTTCTTTTGCAGGCAGGAAGAATAAGGGCTGTAGGAATTGTAGGGATCGAAAGGAAATTAGAGGAAAAAAGAAAAGAGACTGACAAAAACATTTCCGAGGTAAATACTACTGAAGTTTCAAGGTCAACCACCTGTCTGAGCCATTTACATTCATTCACACTTTCTTTTAGGGGCAACTGAGACTGTTGATTATTCTTGTTGAGAAGTCTGAATTGATTAAGAGTGTATAGTTTACAGTTATTTACTTTGTTTAACTGGCTTTTTAATATATGTAAAGGCACTTCATTTAAACAGTTCCTTTCAAGAAGGCTGTTCTTTGAATGTATCGGTGTGTACTTATAAAATTGGTTTTGGTAGAATTAGAAACCTGAGCTCAGTGACTTTTCATCAGGGGAGGCAGAACACAAACACATTTGCAAAAGGAGACTATTACAAGCTTGGGGTTTTTTCCCCCCCCTTTTTTTTTTTTTTTTTTACAGCTAATTTTGGTTTCAATTGGAAATTTAATACATATTAATAAGAATATGCTGATGTAAGTGTCTGCACATAACTGTATTGAAGTTAGATTTTAATTTTATAAATACTCAGTTTTAAAATGTTGGGTCTAGGCTTATAATTACAGCAAAATGTTCTGCAGCCCAGGCATCAGCAAGGTGTTACAAGGATCTTTGCAAAATACCTGGGCTAGAGGGAGACCATCCTTTCCCCCAGAAACAGTGTAATAGTTAAGTTCCAGATATCAATACTGATGGACAACAGAGGCAATTAATCTCTCTGAATATGCCTGACAGCAATATCCTCAAAAGTAGTCTGGTTCTGTCTTGGTAGTAGAGATTAATGCAGAAGTACTCATAAACTGCATGCAACAGGTTCGTTATTGTGGCAAAGCTTTATGGGATTCAATTGTGCCACAATAAGAAGGGCATTCACTGCTCTGATACATAAATTATAGTACCTTTGCAGGCCGCATGCTGTTTCAGATACTGGTAGCATTAAACCTTTTCCTTTGTTTATGAAGAATGTAATGAATGAAGTTCTGTGTGTAGTTCAAAAGGTATTGTGGTTACATGCATGTGTATATAGTTCAAAAGGTATTGTCTGGTTATTTTTTCCTTTAGTAGCTTTGTCAGAGTAAAAAAAAAAATCTATACATGTTGTATGAACGGAGGAAAACTGTGACTTGTAAAATCCTGCCTTCCTCCGGCTTTAAATGTTATAAATGACTTAATTTAAAAAATGGTGCCCTGGCTTCCAGGAAAAGGCTTCCTGCATCTGCTGTTCACTGCTGATAAGAATCCAGTTCTTTAGCCTTTTGTTTATCTGAGGAAGTTCCTGTTAGGTGTGTGCACATTCCCCTTTGTTTCTAGGCCTGCCCTCGGTGAGTCAGGCAGAGGAGGAGTTGGACACAGCATGGTGTTTATTTAGCTAAATCTAGGGTTCTTTTGATGAACGATGTTTTCATGCAGGTTATAGAGATTAGAAATAAGCTGGGAGAAGCCTTGTTAGAAAACTTTCTGTTGATATCACATACAAGTACAGTAGAATGACTTTGATTTACACTAGAGATTGGGAAATGTATTGTAAATTCTTGAATTTGGCAGATTAAGAAGTAAAAAGAAATATTCCAAAGAGAAGCTTTTGTTCTGGTGGTGGTAGATTACTGTTATGCGTTAGTATATTTTCTTTTCTCCCCTTGGACCTAGCTTTGTTCCACTTAGTCTTGGATACCTAATTTAGCTACCAAGTGTTAAGAAGCTAGACTTCTTCAGTCAGTGGAGAAACACTGGCACCATCAGGAGGGATTCAGATGAAAAGCAAACCCTGTCCCTTCCCAGAGGCATCTCTCTTCTTTGCATGTTGAATCTCAAACCAATAAGCTTCTGAGTAAGGTGCCTACATGTAGATGGGAACAACTGGATCTTCCTCTGCAAATTCTGCTAAAATGTGTTTTTCTAGTGGGGAATTAGTCAGAACAAACCAGGAATCACATAGGAGCAATGGCTAGAAGCTGTAGGCAAGATCGGTCTCTGGACATTTGACATACTCTAACTGAACAACCTTCTTTACTTGTGGCTGGAGGAGTTGGGTGCTGCTGTCAGGCAAGCTTTAGCTGAACAGGTTCAGGAATTTTTCTCACACCACTTGTTCAAAAAAAGGTTGTTTGAAAAGGTTGATCACCTGGGCACGTAGTCATGTATTTGAGAGAAGTGGGTGAGAAGGCAGAATGTGTGTAGCTGCGGATGGGAGAAATGAGAGTTGCTTTTTAATATAGTTGTGTTAGTATAGTTGCTAATTTTTTTACATGAATTTTTGAATCCTAGCTGGTTATCTTTTGAATTTCAGTATACCTTCAGCCTTTTTTAATGTATGTTTTATTTAAGCCTAAAAATGCCCTTTGTGAGTCGTTGTAGAATTGTTGTATTTGAGTCTGTAGCAGTTTGTTAAGGTTAATAGACTTGATATAACTGTGGTCCTGTGATGGATATCCAGTTTATTACTTTTTTTTTTTTGTGGAAACAAAATAAAAGGTTTCTTAGACTAGAAAAAAATTGGTTTTTTACAATTTTTTTCTCTTGCTTTAGCAGGTATTTTGGTTTTTTAGGTCCAGTTCAGAGGATGCTTTTTATCTGGTTTTTATTTTAGTTTATTTAAATCTGATAACTTGTCTCATTGACCTTATTTAATTCATTTTTTAAACTGTTTTTTGTTTATTATGGTAGCACCACTGTTCCTATGTATGCAGTACTTAAGAGATGTTGCCACATATTTTCAGAGGTTTTGTCTCTTCAGTTAAGCATATATGTGAAAGCATATACCTTCTTCCTTGCTCATTTGAAATGACTGTTTCTGACTAACTTACTTTAATCAGTAGATGTTACTAAAATTGTCTTGTTGGGAGGCGTACTTCTGTAGCTTTACAGCTGACTTGCTGCTGGCCAGAAACAATAGATCTCCTTGAGTGAGGGTTGACTGTCGGAAGAAAACCTACCATTACCACCAAGGAAACTTCTCCCAGCTTTTAGGAGAGCATAATAAACTTGGACAGTTTAATCTTTTCTGGGCCTGAGTATCTCATTATTCCTTCCTACCACATGGACTTCATAAATCATATTGAACCAGTGTTCACATACTAGAAGAGTGTGTGATTGTTTGATTCTTTTCTTCATCCTTTGTTGTTTATGGATTATATAATTTTTTAAAGATCTGATATAAAACAACTATATCAATGAATTATTAATAATATCTCACATTGTATCATATTAATCTGAAGGGATAGCAGCTCTTACGAATAGCGTGGATAGATAGGCAGACAAAGGCAGCTCACTGTATCCATGAAGTTGAATGCTGTAATTATACTGATCTGCAGTGTCTGCTTTTCATTTCAGGCTTTTGAGGATCTTAGCAAACTAATGGAGAAGGTATGGCACGTGTCACTTATCCAAGTAGACTTATGCTTGTTTTCTCAGTTTTAAGCATGCTTTTCTCTGTTGAGCTCAAAGTTGACTTATCTATGTGTGTTTCTTGACAGGCTAAGGAAATGGTGGAGTTATCAAAGTCAATAGCTAACAAGATTAAAGAAAAACAAGGTGACATCACTGAAGATGAGGTAGATTAATTTTGGTTTTAAAGTCAACACAAATGTTCCTATGCAAAGCAAAAAGCTATCCATTTAATACAAGTAATGTTCATAGAGAACACTTCATGGTTGGGGTTTTTGTGTTTCAATTCTACATAAAGTAAATGTGACTTACTTGTTTAGTGTTGGCTTTTCTCTCGACCCTCTCTTAAAAGCAAAGATTATACTGCCTTTGAGTAAATTTTGTATTTTTGACCTCCGCTGGTCAAAAATAAATTGTATTAAGTCTTGTCTTCTCTTTGCTAGAGGTTGACTTTATTGGTAGTAAACTGAATGGATTTATTCACCAAAACTGTCTTATGGTAATAAAATCAAAGAATTTTAAAAACAAGAATTATTCACTAGCTGATGTACCTTTATTAATTTGTTTGTTTAGACTATTAGGTTCAAGTCCTATCTACTGAGTATGGGTATAGCTAATCCAGTTACTAGGGAAACATATGGATCAGGTACACATTACCACATGCAACTGGCGAAGCAACTAGCTGGAATACTGCAGACGCCGTTAGAGGTAAAGTACCTAATTTTGCACCAGAACTTTCCATGTGTTGCTGAATTTTGATGTAAATGTGTTTCAGCTGCAGTATTGTGCCTCTTAAAGCCTCAGATTTTGCAGCGCAGCCTCATGTTCAGTGTTTATGGAAGGATTATATATCCTCTTTCTGAATAAGAAATTTTAAATATAAGTAAGAATTTTTCTTTGGAGTAATGGCATCTCAGCTTCTAATTTGCGAAATATCAGTGATAGCAAGACTGCAGGGATAGCAGTCTTTTCTATTTGAATAGTTCTGTATTCATCCCTTGCTGCAGAATGTTCCTTTTTTGAAGAAGGAAGCAACACTGACTTAGAAAATATAAGTAGTCAGTCTTTAAGCTGCTTAAAACCTACATATTTTGCAAATACAGCACAGTTATTACACAGCTTGCCCCTTCTTAGTAATATCTCATATTTTAATTTATCTGAAGCTATTACAGAATTCAGGATTCTCACCACAAATTTAGATTTCATGTTGCAACTTATAAGGCTATGTGGCTACTATAATGTATACATATTTCAGTATTTGTTGAGAAAGCTTTGTGCTACCTACTATGATCAGAATGGAAAACTGTGTCTGAAAAGCAAAAATGGTAAATTGATTGATAGATTTATTATCTTGAAATTCCTTGTTCCTGTGATTTATTCTATGCTTTAAAATCAAAGTAATTCAGTCTTTGGATGTAGTATCAGTGGTTTGGATTTTAAAATGATTAGAGAAAGATATAAGTTGTTACTTACCTCTCAGGCTAGAAATACACGGTATTGCCTGTCTAATGGTGTTTTTCATTAAGGCCCATCATTTAGCTCCTCTGTTTTACCTGTTTAATCAGTCAAATGCAAGTTGAGATACTGTGTTTACTAGATTAATGCTATTTCTCTTACCAGTCTTGTGCTTAACACAGGAGCGAGGAGGGATCATGTCACTTACAGAAGTGTACTGTCTGGTAAATCGCGCACGAGGATTAGAGGTGAGAAATTGGTTTTGTTAAGTGTTTTATAAGATGTACTTCAGTGATAAGGTAATTAAAGGAAAAAGGGTAAAAATGTTCCCTACCAATTGCTCACTCTGCCTGTCTAACAGCATGAAGTGATCGGCCCTTTATTAAAATTAGGGTATTTTACTTTTTTCCTTTCTCTTTCTTCCATGTAATGTTTGTCTATCCTCTGTGAGTTCTCATAATGTATGCTGCTTTTTTAATGCCCTATAAAAGGGAAAATCTGTCCTTATCTGGAAAGAATACTGAGGGACACAGAATACTAAAGAATGGTGAATGGATTTGGTTGTGGGGTTTTTTTGTTTGGTGTTTTGTTTTGTTTTTTTTACAAAATACATCAATTCTTTCTGTAAACAAGGCAAGAAGGATTGTTCTAGAACACACTGTAAGGAAACAAGACAGGGCATAGAAGCCAAGAAGATAGACTGGACAATAGAAAGGAAGAAAATGAACAATATTATGTTGCCTGGTGTATTTTATAGCTGTAGTTATTAAAACTGTTTGCTTTGGTGTTATGCTATTATACCTGAAATGCAAGCTGTGAATAAACATGTTTTACTAATTTAATAGTTGCTGTCACCAGAAGATTTAGTAAATGCTTGTAAGATGCTGGAGTCACTGAAATTACCACTAAGGTAAGAGCTTTACAGATGTATTTATAAAACATGATACTTGCAAGTCAGACCATGGTGCTTGGATGACTTAGTATTTTACCTGTGCAAGATTTTTTTGGGTTTTTGTTGTGTTTGTTTAAAAAAAAAAGTCACCCTTTGCTTAAAGGATGCTGCTGTATGCACCAACATCTGCTCTACGTTAAAATATTATATTTTTTACCCAGCATTTACTTTGCTAGGAAGGCAATATTCTTTTCACTTCCAATACAGTTTTTTTCAGATGGGAAAAGTGTTTAACTAAGCCCAGACATATGCCCTGCTCTTCTCAGTCTCTTCAGATTTTGAAGATGCTTTTAATAGTAAAGTCATTTTACAGAGGTTTTTGGGTTTGGGGTTGTTTTTGTTATTTTTTGTTTTTCTTTCTCTTCCTTTTGTAGTGTGGTTATAGGTGTGGATGCATTAGAAATATGATCATAGATGGTGTGCACAGGTTTTTCTTAGTTACTTGGACTCTCTTGATTATAGGCTTCGGATATTTGACAGTGGTGTGATGGTGATTGAACTCCAGTCTCATAATGAAGAGGAAATGGTAGCTTCTGCTTTAGAGACAGTAAGTATACTTCATTTCCTTCAGTGTTCTGACCATGCTAGAGAAATTTAAACACATTAGGTATAAAAACTTGAGGTACAGGATTTCCTTTTGAGGTTTTGAAATACAAAATATTCCACTCCCAAATCTTCTAATAGTAGTACTTAAACAGCACTTTTTATCTTCAAAGTGCTGTGCAGGCAATAATCTTAGTCGTTGTCTCCTTAGGGAACAGGAACATTTTCACCTCTTTCATCTCTTCTCAAACTTCGTTAACCTTCAACCTTTCTCCAAATCTTTTGCGCTGTAGGATGAAATTCATGGCAAGTATTAAGTACTTAATTTAGGAGAAGTGGACTTCAGACACTGTACACAAGGTGCTTGAAGGCAGTGAAAGTAGCTCTTAAATGTTGATACAGGCAGTTGTTTGGTTTGGGTTTATTTCATAAAATAGCACATTGTATGTGTAACATCTTGTACTGAGTTTGCTGTTGTGAAGAGCGCTCAGTTGGAGAGTAGTACATATAGAATTAAGCTACCTTTATCAGGAAAAAGAAATGGTATAAATTGCAGTGTGGTAAACCTTCGTGGTCTTGCTACCTCTGGACTCTTTCAAGTCCTGGTATCCCATTATTTGATGCGTCTTCCTGTGTCTTTTTCAGTGGGATGTAATTTTTTGTTTTTTGTAAAGTTCATTAAAGGCTCACTCAGTGTATCCAAAGTTAAACATCAGAGTCAAAGAGGACTTTGGCTTGGGCAGTCAAGAAAAAGTAGAGCTATGACAGACACCTCCTCACTTGGTACATGAGGTAGACTCTTCAGTGCATTTTGCGTGATTGTTACTCTATAGCTTTCTCTCATCAAAAAGATTTTTAGATAAGAGAAATGTATTTTCATCTACAATCTAAGATTCCATCCTAAGTTATCAAAACTAAAACGCTTAAATCTTTAAATACATGTTAATCCTTTCAGTTTATTTTCTTACATTTACAGAAAAATACCTAGCCCATTTCAGTTTTTTTCTGATTATTTTTGGTTTCCAATTAATTTGTTGCCTTCGGTAAGAGTGCTTATCTCTTTGAAAGGAAAGGAAAAACCTTTTCTTGATAACAGATGAGGTCAACAGCAAAAAGCAACAGATGGTAGATTTATTACTGAAGTGCCTTTTTTCTTCAGTTTTCATAATATAAGACTTTGACTCCATAGAAAAATGTAAGGGAGAGGCTTTGGGTGAGGAAGGGTAGCCCATAAGGGAAAGGGAAGATGAGATCAGAGCTGAGGCCAAAACCACACTGTACTTAATGTATAATGTACAGTAACATGAAACTTCTGAGAAGTGAAAGGAAGTCATAGGGTTTCAGAGAGGAGAGAGATGTGGTTTTGAACAGCTGGAGAAGACAGGAAATGATATGGAAGTCAAAGGAACCCAAAGTCACCCTTGATGAGAATAGTGGCTTGAGAAGGATAGTTAGTTAATCACCCACATGCATATTAGCTTGTATAGCTGACTTCCATTATCCAGATTTGATGATTTAGCTTCATAAAATCTCAAATTAGGACTAATTTAATCTGAGCTTTTGTGAAAAGACTACTGCTGAGAATAATCCAGAATAGACCCCCTCCCCACCCAGTTATATGGGAAGCAGAAATGGCAACAACATCTGCATTTACAAGTTCGCCTGAATCTGAAGCAATGGAGAAATGGAAGAATTATTTATTTGTAGGGTAATAAAACATGTTTATCTGGAAAATTCAGTGTAGTAATAAGTCTGGACGTCATATCTAGTATTTTAAGCATCCACATGTCCAACCTGTGTGAGGTTTCGTTTTCGCATGTATTAATTAGTGTGGTTGAGACAATGGAGCCAAAGTTTTGAGTCCCAAGGCTTAACCTATCTTTTGTATCAATGGAATGTGACGGTGGCTTTTACTGATCCCTCTAGTATGACGTAAGATAGGGTGGAGTATTGGGGTTTGGGGATTTTTTTATAGGCAGTGGGGATATTTGAAATCCCATTAAACTCAAATTTTCCACTTCTGTCCGAGGTGACTTAAATATCTAAATCGATGCCCTGAACAGGTCTTTTGTTTCCTCACTAAGGCTTCACTGTTTGCAGAATCACTTAGTATAGTTGGGCTGTGTAAATAGTGATTGTGACAGTACTGCTGTCTGAACTATTCTAATTTTTCCACTCTTCTTGTCCTGGGGCTTCTTTTTAAAAAAACTCTGAAGGAAAGGGTACCATGTGATTTTTTAATTTTTTTAAATTTTTTTTTTAAAAACAGATTTAAGTCTTTTCTAGGCTCCTTTTTTATACTTGGCAATTTTCACAGGACACGGAGGGGGCATTTTTAAGGAGAAATACTCATAATTATTTGTCCTTTTTTAAAATGCAAACAAACTAGTTGTCTTCATAAGGGATTTGCTACCAATTTATCACTTCACAAGGCTAGACCTGATTCAGTAGCTGAGAGAACTTTATTGTCCTTTTAATGCCATAGTTTGTTTATTTGTATGTTTGGTTTTTTGACAGGTATCTGAAAAGGGTTCTCTCACAGCTGACGAGTTTGCTAAGCTCGTGGGGATGTCTGTTCTCTTAGCCAAAGAAAGGTAAGTGACAATTGCTGTGTTTAATACCTTTGTTATCATGTTGTCCTCAAGTAATACAGCATGTCTTCGTTTGCTTTCTCTAGGCTGCTGCTTGCTGAAAAGATGGGCCATCTTTGCAGAGACGATTCAGTGGAAGGCTTGAGATTCTACCCAAATTTATTTCTGACGCAAAGCTAATGTAGTTTGTGTACAGTCTGTTGTAACAGTTGAACAAGAGAGTAGAGGGCAGAACCCTTCCACCAACTGACTTTAAAATTTTTATTTTGTTAGTCTACTGCAACGGTGATGAACATTGCCATGCTTTACAGTTCTCAGGTATTTCAAGTGCTGAATCCTCTTATGCGGAACTGAAAGGAAGTAGGAATCACTGTCAGAAACATGTTAATTGTCTCAAGCCGGCTAGCTCATGTTTCAAGTTTTATTTGATGTGCTCTGTAGTTTCTCGTTTCAAGAGAAGGCAGATGAAGATTCCACACAAGTGAAAGTGGAGAGAATATCCCTGTAGTCTGCCATGAGGGCCAGCACCCACAAAACAGGTTACTGCATACTCCAGTTTCAATTTGTTTATGTCTAGAGCAACAAAGCAGACAGATATATCCGTAGTGATAAGTGACTTTGGTGTGTAGTGAGGTATAAGGAACAAACCAGAGTAGAATAACCCCTTCTCCCTGAAGTGATGAACAGTTTTGTAAGAGGATCTTGGGGTTCTTGTACTTCGAGAAAGAACAAACCTGCTCCAGGAGAGATTAACGTATGTTATGAGAATCTAGAAAACATGATGTTTATTTAGTCATGTCTTATGCTAATATCTCAGATAGGAGCATTGTTAGCACAGACTCCTCCCTTCTCTTTCCTTGCCATCTTCCTTCCTGTCTCATTATGTTGCACTTTGGGTGCCCTTTCTCTTTCCTCTCTTTACATCGCAGAGTGTAGTAGCCTCCTGTCACTCTACCAGACTCTGTGCTTTAATGTGCTTGGTTTTTATCTTGTACTTCTAATGAAAGATCGTTTGTCTGTTTCATCGGCCTACTATCTGTTTTGGAGAGACAGTTATTTTGCTTATATCTTGTATGCAAAAATTAATATGCTTTCAGTATTGAAGGGAGGAAGAAGACCATCACCCTGTGTTTAATAGTCACAGCGTATCGTGTTGTTTGGTATTCCTCACCCTGTGTTCACACTGAATGCAATTGGATAGTCTCAGTTTTCATAACTCCAGTGGAGTTGTTACATTACTTGAAGATCTGTTGTCATGGTAATAATGGTAAGTGGATGTTTGTGATCCACATCACTTAAATTTTTGACATTTTGAAGTGACCAGTTTTAATAAATAACAAAATGTATTCAAGGTATGGACAAGGACAACATATGTAGAACTGCATTGTGGTTGTAATGGCCAAATTGACATTACAAAAAAGGAGAAAAAGGCTTGTAAGAGCCTGAAAATATTTTCAGAACTATTTCAGTGTTACCATAGCTTAGACAAGAGTTCAGAGCCTGCCAATAAGGAGTTCAGTGCAGAGATCCCTAGTGATGATGCTTTTCGTTCGTAGGATGCTCATTTAGGTCCAATGAATTGTGTCATCTTATCCTTGTCACAAGCAAACTTTCATGCAGTGCTTTATTTAGGGAAGTTTTCCTCTGTTTTGTGAAGGTGCTAAAACTAATGTGTTTGACACAGGTGAAGGAAGCAGTTCCACCCTATTTTTACTTTGTTAACCATCTAGTGTCATCTTTTCAGGAGCCTTATGGCTTCCTGCTTTTCTTCATCCTCCCCACAACACCCAGAAGAGATCTACGTGAGGTACACCAATCATCACATATCTAAGGAGAGACTGAAAAATGAGAAATTCAGAAGCAAAAAGGTGTTTTGTGAGAGCTGTTTCTTTTGCCCGATACCCAACCCTGTCAAGGGAGACCAGTGGTTTATGGGCTTGAACCATTTCCCACAAGGGGGCATGTCTTCTGCAGAAAGGACAAAACCAGAAAGGAAATGCTAACTAAACTCCAGCCTTTGCTGCTCCAATCCTGAGCATTTCATTATTTTAATTAAGCAATAACAATACGGCCTGTTTAGAATGATGGTACCTTCTCAAGCTTTTCTTTCCGAAGATTTTTCCTTGGCTTTTTTTTTTTTCTACAGGGAAGAAGTCTATAAGGTAAATTGTATAGCTGTTTTAGAATTTAAACATACACAGAAGACAATTACTACTAGAAAGTAATAAAAATGAAAAGATTTTCTTAAATAGACTGTTCTGTCAAATTTTGGGTTTTTTTCTTCTTAAAATATTTTGGCAGCTTTAAAGTCTTTGAACATCAAAATCTTGTGGTTCTGTGGGGCAGGTTTTTAAACTGCATTATATTTTTGCTGTCTCATTTTGTACCTAAAAGGGTACAAGATTGTTTTGATTTAAAATGAAAAGGCAGAATTGTTGGTTGACAGCCAGCTGAACAAGAGCCAGCAGTGTGCCCAGGTGGCCAAGAAGGCTGACAGCATCCTGGCTTGTATCAGGAATAGTGTGGCCAGCAGGAGTAAGGAGGTGATTGTGCCCCTGTACTCGGCACTGGTGAGGCCGCACCTAGAGTGCTGTGTTCAGTTTTGGGCCTCTCACTGCAAGAAGGACATTGAGGTGCTGGAGCCTGTCCAGAGGAGAGCAGTGAAGCTGGTGAAGGGTCTGGAGAGCAAGTCTTACAAGAAGAGGTTGAGGGAACTGGGGTTGTTTAGTCTGGAGAAGAGGAGGCTGAGGGGAGACCTTATCATGCTCTACAGCTACCTGAGAGGAGGTTGTAGTGAGATCGGTGTTGGTCTCTTCTCCCAAGTTACTAGCGATAGAAGGAGAGGAGATGACTTCAAGCTGCACCAGGGAAGGTTTAGACTGGATATTAGGCAAAATGTTGTCACTGAAAGAGTGGTCAGGCATTGGAACAGGCTGCCCAGAGAGGTGGTGGAATCACCATTCCTGGAGGTGTAGATGTGGCACTTCAGGGCATGGTTTAGGAAGCATGGTAGTGTTGGGTTGGTGGTTGGACTTGATGATCCTAGAGGTCTTTTCCAAACTTAATTATTCTATGAATTAAATGTAATTAGAATGCCCTGGTTCTGTTGCTGAGTAGCCTGTGAGACACTCCAGCCAGAATCACAAAACTAGATGTCTACACAAGCACCAGTTTCATGAGGGAACCAGTCTGAGCTTGAGCCAAGCATATATCCTGTGCTAGAGCTGGAACAGCATCTGACACATGCAAATGTGTTTTCCCAGCTGAAAGACAATAGAAATCATACATCTGATACCACACTGAGAGCCAGCCATATGGCAAACAAATGGAGTGGCATGTTTACGGGTGTGTGGTATCATGGTAGTACATCGCACTGTTCTAAACTGCCCTTGCCCAGTCCTGTTTCTGTTGGTACAACCAGCAAAAAATCTATTGACTATTGAAGCAGTATTATAGGAGAGAGGAAAATATAGTTGTCATTCTCACAGATCATTGTAGTTTAATACAGAAGGTGCCTGTATGAACCTTCCATGTTTTGATTATTCCTAGAATATTTGTATCAAGATACATGAACTTCATCTCATTTTGCCAGGGCTGCCCAATTATGCAGTCCTTTGAACAGAGGTTTGTTAACAGAGGTCTGTTCAAATGGAGTAGTCTTAAATGATGTTTTTCATTTGAAAACACAGGTCTTTTTATACATATGACAGGAAGAGAACACTGCTCGGGAATCTGTACATCCTTTCTATTTCTCCTTTCCCTTTGTTTTCAGGAAAATTATATTCAGCCTATGGAAACATGGCCCTAACCTGAACCATATTTCCGAAATGCAAACTTTTTTTTCAACTGAAAGATAACATATGGTATGTATGTGTATTCAGAAGTCTTCAGAAAGTGGAACTTTAATAATCGCTACTGGCTGTGTATTGATAAGCTAAACTCTTGGACACTCATTTCTTCTAACACGACTTCTATAGTTTGTCCAAAGGGCCTGACGGTGATTTTTGTAAAAGTAGTGAAAGTACGTCACTGAATTCATGAAGACGCTAGTGGGAGACAGTGGGAGTCTGTTGCTGACAGTGGTTCCTGCTTCCTCAAGCCTGGGAGGCTCTCATTTGCAACTGGGCAGTTCTTTCAAAATACTGCCCTGAAAAGGCAGGAATGGCTGATTCAAAATTACTTGTGGATTTGATATGAAATAATTATTTTCTTTGGGAGGAACCCACTCTCGAGTGGCTTTTTTCCTGAGCTAGATTCACAAGTCTGACAATTGCATTGCTTTTTCCTACTCTAGCAGTTCCCATTTCATCCTAATTCTCAGTGCTTCAGGCATTCACGTGAAATGCAAGACAGTCTAGGTCCAGGTCATCTTCTGCTGGGAAGGCTTCAACTAGCATTTTGTTCTCCAAAAAATGAGCTGCAAGTAATTGTGCTAAGAGCATATTCTGGGCATGTCTGTTTGCAACATTCATCTTCATTTTAAGGAATTACTTAAATACTTTTTGGAGCAGAGGCCCAAGTGTAATACCTTCCAGGTAGTTGTCCTGGCCTGCAGACTTGAGAGTAATTTTTCTTTGCGGTTTAGAAATGAAGCATTATTCAACTATTAAAAAAAAAACCACACCACCAAAACACAGTAACTTCAGGATTGAGTGAGGAAACCTCAGTTTCAGAAAACCCCACAGCCTGCTAGTGCTAGTTAGTGCACACTCATGAGAGGTAGACCTGATAGAAACCACCCTGCTCCATATCCCTGCTCCAAACCAAAGACCAGGTAGGATCTTGAGTCTCCTCCTTCCCCACTGGACTGGGAATGCTGTGACTTCAAATTCCCACTGATGAAAGAGCACATTAAACCCTGCTCTGCCATGCTCACAGCAACGATGGACAGCAAGTTGAAGGGGCTGCTGGAATAGTCGCAGCACTTTCGTGACTCTAGTCCTGCTCTGAGCATAAGGCTCAGACTAGTTAGATGTTCTGCATTGCTTTGTTCAGTTCAAAGTGTTTTATGTACTTGGAGGGTTTCACTCAGCTGATGATAAATTATCATCAAAATTATCTCAGGGACTAAGTAAAGGAGGATAATCTAAATGCTGTTTCACTGTGTTTTTGAAGTCAACAGTCGAACAAATTGGTGCTCCTGTATCCCTTGCTTTGATACATGCAGAACGCTCCCAGAAGCTCAAAGACAGGACATGTTATTTTCTTCTAACAAAAAAATTTGCAGGAGGATACATGCTGTGTGAAGTTATTTTTCTTTTTGCAAAGAACAATAAAGGCAGCACAGTTGCGCAGAATAAATCTGTACCTGTTGCGGTGTTTGTACTGTGGCTATTTAATGATTCACTTCACATAGGTAGAATTATTTTCAAATGTTGCCTAAATATAACGGTATTTGCTACGGTGTGTGGAAGTTCCTGGTCTTTCAGCCAGACTCAGCAGTGGTGCGTGTGTGGCACAGTTCCCCAGAGTTTCACTTCACATTGGACAGAGAATTTGAGGTGTGTCTTTAAATTGCAAAGTTCCTCTGGTTTGATCCACCCATTAAATGAGAATGGCAAAGCTCCCACCAACTTCAAACCCAACCTTTGTTATAATTATCAAATGTTGATTAGTTAACAGCTCTGAAAATGGGTGTATTGGCTATAGCTGAGCTCTGACAGGGAGAAGGAAAAGCTTAAGGGACTTTCTGGAATAAGATCACAAAATGTTTTGGTCTCTTCAGCATAAACACCAGACTAAGCATAACTGTTGCAAAGTAACTGTTCCTGATCTTTCTGCATTTCTATTGTTTTTTCCACCGTGTTTTGGGAAAGCCTGAGATAAGGATAATTTTTTTCCACTGGGACTCCAATCTATTTATAGTTTACAAGGCCAGGCGAGACTCTTACAACCACCTCGCTTGACCTCTTGGTGAACAGAAGCTATAGGACTTCCCTTACTTAATTTGTGTTTGAAGTAGAACTCCTTTTAGGAACAAGAGATTGCAACTTCTGGGAAATCCCCCCACAGCTCTTGGCAAACTATTCCAACAACGACTACCTGTTGTAGAAATGTTTTCAGTGTATGAAATCAGAGTTTGTTTAGCTTTGGCTTCTAGCCACTGGACCTTATATTTAATAAGTCCTCTGTTAAGGGTGAGTTCCCTTCTTGCCAGGTGTCCTGGAATCTAACTGTTCCTTAAACACATAAATAATCTGGAGTCCTGCCCACCACATTGTCTTGTTTCCTGTTCTTCCTAAGGTTTTCCATAGTCACCTAATAACCACCTTAAACTGTGAACACCAGCACTGGACCAAGAAAAACTTGCGAAAGTACTAATTGCAGAGGTAATATTTTTCCCTGGGTTTTATACTCCCGGCCATCACATACAGACTGCATGCTCACGCTATCAAACATGTGCTTGAACCTATGTTCGTGCTCAGTTCACTCCCCATCCACGTAGCTCGCATGCCAGTGTGACTTAGACGTTGGACTTCTGACAGATTCTCAGTCCCGTGGGTATCTTAAGAGGCAAAGCAGGGTTTGAGGTTGGTACCCCGTAAGCCTGCGCTAGGCTAAGTGCACTGCAGCCCGGTTTCCCAGTGGGTGTCCAACGCTAGACTTTTCCTAAGCACAGTATAAAAACTATGAGCCTGAACTGCAGTGGTGTTATTAAGCAACAGCTAGGTGGAAAGGATCAGGGCTGCTTCTGACAAAGCCTGCACTGCAGCTTCCCCGGCACCTTACAGATGCTTGCCTGCAGGTTTGCTTCCTATGGGGTTTTCCTTTGGGCTATGGTTGTGCGATTATTTCTCACAGTGACAGGTTAATTTCACTTGATTATCTAATTATTTTGATAAAATATCAATGGTAACTACTCTCCACAGTTTTCCTATATGTTTTATGTTCCGTCATAGTAATTTGATCAAGGTAATTTCTTGCACTCGGTCATAATACTTTCAGGTGGGATAGTGGCAAAAGACTTGTAAAAGTAAGGCAACACCTTTCTTTGCTCAAAACCTGTGGGCAGCAGCATGACCTAACTGATGCAACAGTGGGAGCCTGAGATTAGCTGACAACTCAGTATGATCTCCAGATCTTTGTAAAGTAATGAGTAACCAGGAGGGAGCTGCACATCCTATAAAGCGTGTCCTGCAGTCTTTGTTCCTGGATCTGTAATTTTATGAGAGCTGTATTAAAATACGTATTGTTTGCTAAAGCCCAGCTTACTCAGAGGTTGCTCAGTGGGAGTGACCTGTCTTCAGGACAGTTTGTGTGTTATCTGAAAACTCGAGCAGTGATGATGTTACATCCTCTTTTAGGTCTATGATAAAAGTTTTAAATTCTTAAAGCCTAATCCATGCTTAAATCTTCAGGTAAATACATCCTGCATGAAGATGACACATTCAAAGGACATTTTGAGACCAATTAGTCAACATTTAATACTTTTAGTGCATGCTGTGCTAATTTTGCAGAAGTGTCCATGGTGGAAATGTCGGGGGTCACCAAACCAAATGTTCTATGGAAATGTATTATTACATTATAACATTGCTACCTTTACTCACCAAAATTGTAACTTTATCTAAAATACATTTTCCACCAACCTTTGCCAAGCGGCATTGGTGATGGTACTTTCCCTTTTTATTACCAGCTTTTCCATCCCTGTGTCTGGAATCAGGGTAAGGCCGACAGGTCTGTATCAGCCGGGGCTGCTCTCACTTTACAGACCAACCAACCCAATAAAACCCCACACGAGAGCATTCATCCAGTGGCCTGAAACCTCCACAGCATCTCCAGACTAACTGCTCGGAAAAATAATATTGCAAATTGTTGGATGCAAATTTATGCAGAGCTGCTGATTTTTAAGTTGTTTAACTGGAGCTGCTCTTGGTTTACATTCTCAGGCTTGCATTGGAACAGAAAGTATTTTGTCACCATCCTGGAATATGGCTCTATCATCTGTTTTCCACCCCAAAACAGAACAGAAATATTTATTGAACATCTGTGCTGCTTTTGCGTTCCCATTGACAAGTCACATTTTTTACATAGCAGTAGATCAGTAGGATAGCTACCATCCTTTTGTTTCAGATATATATTAAAATCAGAAAAATCTTTATCACTCGACACGCTGGCTGCAGATCTCATCTTCTTTTAAGTTCTTTACCAGTTTTATTCTTCAGATTTCTACTGATTCCTGACAATTCTACCTTTTTTCTACCTATTTTTATTAATTTAAATGCCTCCTGTAGGTAAATTCTTAGTATTCTTGTCAGTTATCCAGTTGAGACTAGTTTTTTCAGCCAGTGCAACTTTTTTTATTATTTTTGATAGCTTGAGAAATTTTCTTGAACAACTCAGAGGTATCATTTCCAAAAGGGCATGTTTCAGTTTCTCCCCGTTCCCAGCTTTCTGAAGTTTCCCCCGAAACCACGAAATATTTATATTACTGTTTCAGGCCTTACCTTGTTCATCCATAACAGATGACTAGCTTGTATCCCAGCCAGCACTACTCTGGGGGTTTCACAATTAATTCTTCTTTGCCAGTGCGGATAAGAGCAAATAGAGAAGTCTCTTGCTTGCATGCTTCTCCTTCTGAGTGAGGATATTATTACTGCTCCCATTAGGAAGCTTGAGGTCATTTTAATATCAGCAAGAGGAGACTTTTAGTGTATTTTGCACAGATAGAAATCACACACGATGTTGCATCTCTCCTCCTACACAGAGCAGAGAGGGAATTCGGTAGCCAGCCATGCTGCTGTCACACCTGGTGGTCTGTAGACAATATGTGCTACTACATGATCTTGATTTTATGCCAACGGGAAAAAAAAAAAAAGACATTTTCTTCCCAACCCAACTGTGCTGGCAGAGGGGAGAGAGCCTCAAACCAGCACACCACCTTATGCCCACTGAAAACCACCAACACAGCCAATCTGGTGGTAGTGCCCTTCGCATAAATACCCTGAAATCAGTTTGGGTAAAATCAGGGTTTCAGCTCATGGCTGGAGTCAACGTGGCTGCTCTGGCCTGGCTAAGCAAGGGGCAGCTGCCTGCAGCCTCTGACACTGCCCATTGCTACACGTGCAAGTGTTTTCTGCACAGCCGCCAGCAGCTGGAAAAGAGGTGATGCTGTTTTTACAGGCCAGGATGCTTTTCCCTGCCTGACCTTCCTATCATGGCTGCCTTTAAGTTTTCAGCCACGTGGGCCACCTCAGCACGGTGTCTAGCTGGGATCTGTGCTCAGGCGGGCCCCACCTGCACACTCCCCACTTGTTTATCACACCGGCGGCTGGCACTACAGATCAGCGATTAAAGGTCATTCTCTCTTTGCATCCTTCAGTGTTTGAATTCATTTTGTTCCCAACATCATGGTTGTGGGCTAAATGAGTACTCGTCTGCTCCCTCTTTCCCCTGTCCCTTCTGTTATTAGTTTCTCACCCTCCAGGGAGACCAACTTTAATGGCATGGAACCCAGCATTTCATCCGCCGCTAGCCAGATGCCTCAGAGACCAGCTCCGCTGAACTATTTTAATGAAAAATATGTTCGTGATGAAATTTGGATGGCATGCAAACAAAGACAGACCTTAGTCCTTAGCATCACAGCAGGTGCGTTATGTGCAAACATAATCCAGTCTGCTTCAAAGGGTTTAATAATGTAGCCTGTATATTTATCCCGTGCCCATCCTTCTGTTATCTGGGGTCTTTAAATTTTCTATTACGTAATCATAGGGGCTGACTTGTGGTTTTTAATCACTATTTTTTGGACTGTGTCCCCTTTTGGATATGTTGAGGCAAAGGTGAGATGGGTCTAAAAGACATGGAGGTGGAGTGCAGTGACCTGAGCTGCAGTCGTGGTTTTGTTTCTGCCTTTACAATTTGAGCATAATCTCAGTGAATCAGTTTACTCTTGGCAGAAAAATGAAGACAAAGCCTTTTTCATCAGGAGTGGGAAACAAAAAGACCAAAGATTACTCATAAGTCATAAAATACTCTAAGGTCATTGGATCAAAGGCGCTATAATAAGTGCAAAATACTGCTAAATGAGTAAAACATCTTTCCACATGTTCCAGACTCTTTCCTGCTGTGTGGTTTTCTTTACTCTCTCCTCTGTATTAGAATGGAGGAATGACATTTTTTTCTTAGTGATTAAATTTTTAAGAAGTTGCAGTCATAGAGGAAAAAAAACCTGGCAAAACACTCACTGATACAAGATTTTTCAGATGTTAAACATAGGCAACAAGTGAGACTGGAGTTTCAGTCTGGGACTTCAGCAGACATTTCGAAGCAGGGAGCCATTCGCCGCACACTTCCTCTCCTCTGAACTTCCCCATCATCTGTAATCTTCTTACAATATTATTTTCTTTATTACCACACGTGAGTTATTACCTGTTTCATTCAAACTAAACCCAGCACCACGATACCTCCGCTTGTGTCGGCTGGTACCTTACACGATCAACGTGAAAGGAGTTTCTGGCGTGACTGTGTACCTGTGTGCCTTAGCACTTCCACGGTGGCGCTGCCCGGAGCTGAATCCTTGCTGCCAGGCGAGTCACATAGACCAGGACTGGGCATGGGAAACTCCTCCGCATTCAAAGGAAGGGTTGAGCTACGTCACCGTGAGACATGGAACAGATCGTGTAGCTTCGAGTGTCTGATGGCAAAATGCGGTGGCCTTCGCTTATTAGACTGGACACACACACACACACGTACCCCTTCTCCTCCCAAACATCAAACAAAATCTTACAGACACTAAAAAGACAGCAGGGTTAAAAAACATGTACACACCTCTATTCAAACAAAACAGGAGAATATTAGGAATTTGGTTTGCTTGAATTAAAATATTTTAAAACAGCCTGGAAAATCTTTGTGACACATAAATACTTCGCTCTCTGCTGTCCAGAATACAGCCCGAGTTCCTCAGCAAGTGTTTATCTTGCTCTCCTGAAGGTTTTTGACAGTACTCCAGATGGCAGTGTGCCTGTGAAGCGTTAACCACCGCAAACCCCAGCCAGCATATGGAAAAGGGTTTTAGCGCAGGTTGATCAGACCCGAGCGAAAGCAGGAAGGCAGGGGATGACAGGGGGAGAGGGTGGGCAGCAACCCTCATCAGCCGCTTGGGCTCAGCATTCACATGGGGCAGGGGTGGATACTCATGTTGCGTGAAGTTGTAGTTTCTTGGTCATATAGATGATGAAAGAACTAGGAGTAACATTTTGGTTTGGTTTTCATTTTGGACACGAAAAGTTGACAGTTACTTCCTCTCAGGCCTTTATTTTGTGCCCATGCTTATTGTAGATGAATTAGGGAAAGCGGGAAGATTCTTTACACCTAATATCAGCTGATTTAAATGCTCCTTGAAATCCTCTTGTAGCTTTGTGGGCGTGTAGGTACACATCGGTCTGTATTTAAACCACAGACTCCACGACAGGGAAATAAATTTACCCATAGTTTGATATAAATGGATGAATCTGTTGCATAAAAACAGATGGAAAGTTTTCTTTTCAATAAGTCTCTCTGCAAGAGGATAGTTTTATCCTGTCACGGTAGCCCCTGAATATTATCCATAAACACTGGGCATGACAAATACCCAAAACCAAACTTTGGCTGCAGATGGGCACATTAAGGAGCCAGGGCTGCTCTTCCCTGCTGATGCCCCTGTAAGCTGATTCTGGAAAGCAGTCACCGGTCTGCCTGCTTTCTTCACAAGACAATGACCAACACTGATGGCTGGCTTCGACACGCAAGCTTGTGCACGGATGGATGCCTTTACCAATGCCCAGCAGGAAGGGACCAATTTTGTGGTGAGGACTCTCTGCTGACCAGAAAGGCAGCTTGCGGAGAGGTGCCAGAGGTGGACACAGCCACGCATCTGTGGAGAAATGGTGGCTTGGGCAGGTCTGGAAGCCTGGCCTGCCTCCAGCTGAGCGTCGCCTCAGCTCGCATCGCGGTTCTCCAGCCTCTTCATGACCGAAGGGAAGGCCATGACCGCTCACCCTGGGGCCGTACAAACCGCACCGCACCGTGAAGAGAACTGGTGGAGGACCGGGGCCGGCTGCCGGCCCAGCGCGGCGGCTGAGCGCCGGGCGCATCCCGCGGAGGATCCCGGCGCGTCCCCTCTCCTCGGCGGGCTGCCGCGGCCGCGTCCCGACCGGAGGCCCGCCCTCCCACAGGGGCCGCCACACCCCGGCGGCGGCGGCGGCGGCGGCGGCGGGCGGGAGGGCGTGTGAGGGCGGCGGGGCAGGGCTGGGCTGGGCTGGGTAGGGCAGCGCCTCGCCGAGCCGCGCCGAGCCGCGCCTGGCCGCCAGGGGCGCGGGCTCCCCTCGCACGGCGTCCGCCGCCGCCCCGCGCCCCGCTGACAGCCGCCCTGACAGCCGCGCCGCGCCGCCATTTAACCCTCCCCCCGCCGCCGGCCGGGCCGGGCCGGGCGCTGCCGCCGCTCTCGCCGCCGGCGGAGGTGAGCTCCCTCCCGCCCGGCCGCCCAGGAGCAGCCCCCGGCGGCGTTTCCTCCCGCGGGAAGGATCACGCTTCAGCCCTGTCCCTGCGCGCCCGTCCCGCCGGTGGCGGCGGCCGCTCCGCCCGCGCAGAGCCGCGGGCAGCGGCGCGGAGGTGAGGGCGGGCCGGGCGGAGGGGGAACGGCGGCGGGGCGGGGGGGTCCCGGGCCTCGCTGAGGCGCCGTCCGCGGGGCGCGGGTGGGTTACCCCGCGGGTGGGTTACCCCGCGGAGCGTCGCCGCGGGTGGCGGAGGGGCTTGAGCCGTGGGGGAGCCCCGGGCTGGGCTGGGGAGCCCCGGGCAGCCCCAGGCTCGGAGCGGGCTGTGTGGCGCCTGGCGGCACGGAGCCCGGTGGGCGCAGGCTGGGAGCACAGCCCGCAGGTCGGCTGCAAGCGGTGCTGACAGGACCGTGCTGCGTTTGCCCTAAGGCTCGGTTATTCAGGTTTGGAAAAATACCCCAGAGACTTCAGGTTGTGCTTCTGTGCCTGTCCGTCCCGGTTTTTTTTTCCCTGCGACCGCCTGCCCCCGGGCAGGGACCGTCCCGCCCGCAGCCGCGGTGTTTGAGCGCTCCCCGACGCGCAGGTAGCGCTGGCGCGCAAAGTCACCACGATGGTGGTGTCACTCCGAGCCTGCGATGAGGAGGCTTAATTTCAGCGCTTTTCAGTACGTTTCGTGATTTCTACTTTATAGCAGTCGCTAGACGAAGCCATGTGAGTATACGAGAAAACCAGTGTAATGCATAGGAGACGGCTTCCCAGTTCTCTTTTTAATATTGATACTTCACGGTATTTCAGACCTGCTTCTCAAATATATTTCTCATTGTTTCAGCTGTGCAATATATATTCCCTTAAGATAAACTTCACTAAATGGGGAATTCCAGAAACAGTGATCAAAAAAAAAAATTATTTATTTTTTAAATCTAGAGGGGAAAGGAAAGAATAGATGACTGCATTCCATCCCTTATGCCATAAGGGGTGATCTAATGTATTTCATTCTTTGCGTTCGTTATTTATTATTGCTTGGACACTTTCCCAAATCTCCTTATGCTTAATAAACTTATTTTCACTGTACATTTTCCAAAGTAAATCTCATCCATATATTCGGTCTACTGTAGCCCTTAGGTTTCAAAGTACAGATGTTGCTGGCCGGCTAGCTCTTGAATTGCTGAGCTGATATCTAAAGGAGCTGAGAAATCCCAGGATTTTGTGAGATCAGACCCCAAATGTTGATGAAAATAGGCTTTACCAGCTAATTATTGTCTTTTTTTTCCTTGCGTACAGAGAATCTGGTGCCGTCAGTTTCAGCCTAGTGAATTTAGATGCATAATTTTAATAAAGTCATTATCTGATAACAATGTAAAATTGTCTGATGTGTAAATAAGAATGAAAGATGCCTTTGAGGATGTCAGCTCTAGCCCCCTGCTGTGGCAGACATCGCATATACGCTTCTCTTGCTAAACTCACAATCTTCTGAGAAGTGGCATATTTTTGACCCTGACCACTCCAACTGGTCAGCAGTGATTAGATTTTGATAAAATGTGATGCACACCTGAGGTGCTGCCTCTTTAATGTCAAAGGGAGAGGACTATATGGGAAGTTCTGAAATTCCCAGCAGGTGCTAACACTTCAATAGCTGCCTAATCCCACATTGCAATAAGCAGATACTGGTTGAAAATAATTAATCTCTTTCCTGCCATACAGATAAAATATCTTAAATTTGTGGAAATGTTATGGATACACGTTTCTTTTTGCTGTTCATGCTGCTTGGTGTCCCTCAAGTGAAATGTAGGGAGGGTTTAGGGACTTTCAGGCGTTTCCGTCTCTAGCCTATTTTACTGTCAGCCTCTTAGCATAACCAGAATTGTGAAAATTTTGGGTTGCAAATACGACTGAAAATAGCTGTCCATTAGTAAACATTTAAGGAAACTGTTTTTCATCTGGGATTTTTTTTCCCCATGACATTCTGGCAACATTTTGCATGTTTTAAACTCCAGTAGATAACTTTTTTTTCTGACAGTATCACTCCAGACCCTGGCCGGTTCCCTGGGTCCATCAGGGTGGCTGGGGTACATGCTGCTGCTTGTGGGGGGGGAGGCAGGCTGGCTCCAAGAGGATCAGTCCTCAGCGTAACACCCCACCCCCCACCCCTCCTTAACTCCTTCCCCGAACCCTTCTCCTGCCTCGCTCTCAAGTGTGCCCCAAGTGGTGAAGGGGTCCCGTGCCATGGCTGGGTCCGCCTTCACCTGGAGGTGCGGGGCCTGGGGGACAAAGAGGGAAAAGGGCTGCACCCGGGCAGAGATGAGAGAGGACAGGCCTCTTCCCAATTCCTGAAGGAGGATGGGGAGCTAGAGGCAGGGGAGAGCTCAGCTCTTGCAGGGGATTTGCAAAGAGGAGGAGGACTGGGGGTACCTGTGACTGGGGCAAAATATGGGATCCATCAGTGGCACTCCCTTTCGTGTGAACGAGGCTCCAGGGCACAGAGGTTTCGAGTGCTGTGAGTTTGCGTTCTCATTAAACTCAGTGCTTGGTCATGGAGTAGCTGATTAATTCCTGATAGCCCTTTCTTAACTGCAGGGCTCATTTGCCTCTCGTCTCCCTTATGAAGGAGGGGTAGCTGCTGAATGCTGTACTGTTGCAGCCGAGGAAGCTGGTAACTGGTTACCTGTGTCACCTACATCAGCAGGTGACCAGGCTCAGAACAGGGGGCTGGTTTGTGAAATGTCATGCCTGCTCTGTGGCCTTGGATGCTACAGCAAAAAGTGCTGGGAGTCATACATCCAGCTGGTTTGTGGTTTGCTGTTGTGTTGGGGTGGTTTGTTTGGGGTTTTGTAAAACTGAAATGATCACAAAATACTTCATGATTTTAGTGACATAGAGAAATAGGGACATTATTTGAATAGATGAATGTATGTAGCTCATACTGTATATGTAATCTGTTACTTATTTGCAAAAAAAAAGTAAATAAAATTGGAAATTGCATCTTTGATTCATGCACAGTTCCTGACATTGTAGTAGTGCCTGTAAGCCTCGCAGCTCACGGTAGATTTAGATTTATTCCCATCATACCCATATCAGACAGCGAGGTACTATTTCTGGTGGAGAGCTATGACACAGGAAAACTAAGTGATGTGACCGAGATCGCACAGGAAATCTGTTGCAGAGCAAGGACTTGAAGTTTTCCTGTGTCATTTGCATTACACACAAGCCTCTTGGTCTTAATTTCCAAGGCCCTTTATGGCTTATCCCCTCCTCATCTGTCATTTCCAGTTCCCTTTGGAGAGTAAGTCTTCTACTTCCAATCAGCCCATTACACCGTCTCTTGGAAGAAGAAAGCATCTTTTTATGTTGCTGTGCTTCTGCTGCATCTCACACAATAGAGCCTCAGTCCATGCTTGTCCACGAGAGCAATAAATTTAAAAAGCCAATTATTCAAAGTCTGATAGCCTTCTCTGTTCGATCATTTTTCATCTCATTAAGTTAATGAACTTGAGGTAGAAGATCTGAATAGAGCAGAAACCATTTAAGATGTACTGTCTGCCTTGAAAAGCAAAATTTTATGTGAGTATGAAAAGTAGTAAAATAATAGATTGGGGAGCGGGAGGCAAAGATGTAGAGATTTTTGAAGACGACCTAAAAATGAGAAGAAATCTAGGAAGTTGGCTTAGGGAAGACTGAGAGGAGAGGGGAAAAGTCTGAACCGAGCTTAGAGGTGAGTATAAGGCCTGTCCAAAATTGCGGTGAGGCAAAAGGAGGGAAAACTGCAGGAGGGAAGAGGAACAAACCTGTGGGGAAAACGAGGAGGAGGGGAGCAATACTACACCAGAAATGGGCCAGCAATTCTTGCATTCAAAGTTGTTATTAGAATTGAGCTAGGAAAGGTGCAAAAACTCAGGGAGCCTTCATGGAGGCACATTAATTGGAGCTTTGTTCAAAGGTAGGGCTGTGTTGCAACTGATAGCCTAAAGTAGCTGTAGGTGAGGTGGGAGGGCTCCTGGTGCAGTGCAGTGATGGCAGAGGCTTGTGGAGGGCGAAGTAGCCCCAGGCTAGGCTTCCAGAGGTACCTGATCTCACTAGTTGGAAGTTAGTTTTGGTACCGTTTCAAATACTCCAGTTCTAGCCTGGGTGTTGCCCGCACTGCGCTGGAGTCTTTTCCCAAGCGAGCCAAGATAATGCAGAGGGAAGGGTGAGAGGGAAGGACGTTTTGGTCTGATGAATGATCGGCATTGCTGAAACACCCACAGGCCCTGGTGCTGGGCTCCATCCGTGGGCTTCGTTAGAAAGAGTCCCTGTCCTGAAAAATGTGTAGTATAAATACAGAGCAGGAGAAGTGGGGTGGGAAAGAGGGGAGCAGAATAATGCTGCAGTTTGCTGACATCGTGTGCCTGGCAGTGGCAGGAATAGGAACAGCAGTCGGGTCTCCTGTGCCTCCCGCTGGCGCCCTGTCTCCTGAACCATGCTGCTTTCGCCTGGCTTGGGCTGACACGCACAAATTAAGATGCAAGGTGACTGTCTGGACTGAGAGTGTTCTTCCACGTGGGCTTTTCTCTTTCTTCCTGAGGATTTATTCTCACTTCCATAGCTTTGTTTCCTCCCTGCAGTGTGTCACTCATTAGACTGAGATTAGGATTATTTGAATTTCACCTGTTAGTGTGTGACTCTGAAAGAAGTATTTATAAAAGCCATTTGAAAAATACACAGCTAGGAAAGCTAGAAATGGAAAAGACCTGTTAAATTATCCAGCGGAATCACAATTGTGACCCACAAAGCATTTTTTTCCCTCTTTATTTCAGAGCAGTTTACAGCAATGCTGCGTAACTTCTGCTGTTTTCCTTGAGCCGTTCTGCTAGAAGCCAAGGCATCTATTGTAACTATTTTTTTTTTTTAAACAAAACCTCCTTTTTCTTCCTTGGACCACGTTGATTCTTTGTTTTGATTAACCAATTAGTGATCAATAATGATACATGAAAAGAACAACGTCCCTGATGTGATGCCGTGCCTGCCGCCGTTAGCCGGGGGCAGTTACGGAGCAGCTCCCCGGGGAGGCAAGCTGGTTCTCCGCCGCCCTCTGCTAGCAGCCCGCCCTTGTCTTGAGGCATAAGGTTTGTCTTCCTGTAATTTATAGTGTATCAAGCAAAATTGTGGGTGGTGGCGGTATCACTGTCCCTATCTAATTCTTTCTGGAGCCTTGTCAAGTTCGTGGGCCGGATGATGATTATTCCCTTCAGATATGTACAGCCATTATTGTAATGGGCTTTTACTGAGCAAAGCTGTGCTGGTAGTCTTTTCTTAGAAATTATTCTCTCCAGCCACTTGGCACAGAGAACAGTTTAAAAAGCTTTCAAATAACATGTCTGCTGTCTCTTAGTTCAACAAGTCTAGCAGTGTAATTGTTGAAATATCTCATTTGTGATTCCTAAAGACACACCTGATCTCTGCCATACCTGGTTTACCTTTATGCTCCACAGTTTTATGCATTCCTAACTTCTGCCTGCTCCAGTGCCAGTTTTCTCTCTTAAAGTTAGGCTGTAAATTTTATGGAACAAGAACTTTCTTGCATGTTTGTGTGATGGTGAGCACAGTAAGACTGACTTGCTGGTGCTCCTATGCAATACAAAAGAGCAATTCTTGTATTTTGAGAATGGTTCCCTTGAGCCAAATCTTCTCTTTTCAGATTCTCCCCTACTTCTGTTTCTGAAGCAAACTATTGGTTTTGCTGCTATCATTGTGCTTCTGACCTGTTTTATGTGATTGTTATGAGACTCATAAAGACTTGTTTAAAGCACATGCACGTAAAATTGTGAAACTTGCCGAAAGGACCTCTATTTTTTGTTAGCTTAACCAATGCTGCAGAGGATGTAAACTTAAAAAATGATGGATGAAAAAGTGCAAGTTAGCACCTTCTCCATCCAATCAGTCTGAATAACACAAAAGGCAGTTATAGATCTTTTATAAATCTAGTAAGATAAATATATTACTGGACCTGAATAGCAAGGCAGTTTGAGGGACAAAACGGTAGTTTTCTACTGAGTCTCTTTCATGCTTGAAAGCAGTTGACAATAAGTGATATGAATTGTGTAGCAGCAATAAATCTCCAATATAGATATGTGCTGAGGTCAGAGTTACATTTTGTATAAAATACTTGTTATTTTGCTATCATGAGTCTTGATCTTAATATAAGACATGCACAGCAGCAGTTACTGCAGTGCAAAGGTAAATTGTTGCCTTTGTTGTTCTGGCTCAGGAGCTGACATTTCAGGAGGGAAAATTGATTGCACAGTGAATTGTATTTGTGCTTATTCAGATTCGTTCATACAGTATTAGTAATTGTTAAGTAACTAGGAGAAAAATGTTGATTAATAGTGTATTTTTTTTTACTTATTAGTGGGATGTCTCCCTTCTTGTATTCTATAAAGGAAAGCCAACACAGCTGTAATTTTTTAACTTCTAGGCGTTCTTGGGAAAAAGTGCCTGCACTTCAGAGCTGAAGAAGGACATGAGGAGTAAAAGGACCTGGGATCTCACTGGCCAGAATGAAACAGATGTTGAAAGATTTTTCAAATCTATTGTTAGTAGTGCTGTGTGACTACGGTGAGTATTAGAGCTATCAAGTGAAAACTGAGAGGTGTGTATTCACAAGGTGGGTTTGGATGGTGCTTGTTTCCAGGTGATCTGTTGAAATCAGATGCCACAGAAGCCACCACTGATATGCACAGAACATAGTCTAGATCTTATGCAATATTTAGGTGGAAAATACAGCTTGCATAAACTGCCCTTTTAGATCAGAGTGGCAGCAACCTTTCCTGCTGTACATTTGCTCAGAGAAATAAACAAGATAAAGGAACAGATTTCCGTGGGCATCATCAAGGGACTGTCTGTGGTAGAAGCAGTAACTGGAACTCTGCTGTCTTGTAAGACTCATATTTCATAATATTAAATGAACATCATGGAAGATAGACATATTTTAGGTATCCATACCAGGGTGGGTGGAACTGTGCCATACACCTACTTGTTTCTCTCCATTAACTATACAAGGAACCTGTGGTAGTTGGCTGAGATGTAAGCATCTACAGCACAGGCAACCTCCTATGATTGAGTGAGCCCCCATCTGATGGACCTAAGCTGCTGCTTAGAGAACGAACACAAGTGTTCTTTTCTCTGACTCTGACAAGTAAGGAGCTTCTTACTCGTTCAGTTTTAGTCATGTAAAATTAGGCAGCTAGTCAGAGGCAATCAGTCTCGTTTGAGTAGTCCACACGCAAATCAGCACATCCTGAAAGCAGCTCCAGCCCATCTGCAATCTGAGATGTGTGGAATGAGAAAGCACCACCTTCTCACCATCAGCTGCCAAGGATGGAGGTTAGACATCTAAGTTCAAGTTAGACAACTGTAAGATGTTTACAAACTGAGGGGCATCCTATGCATGCCATCTTATCTTTTCCAAGACTGTACTAAGTAGGAAGTAGATTAGCAAAGGGAATTAATTCCTTATTGCACAGGGAATTACAAATTTTGAAAATGGGACTCTTAATTCCTCAATAATGCATGTTTGCGGAAATTACATTCCTAATTTAAAAGCGGGTGTTGTTCTGACAGCGGCAGTACATTGTCAAAACATTCTAAAGGGTTAATCCATGCACTGCTGAAATGTCTATAGCATGGAAAAAATGGAAGAAGGTTTGTTTAGTCCCTGCTTATGGAATGAGCTGTGGTAGCAGGTAGTTCGCACGCCAAACAGCTGAAGATGTCTTAAAAAGGAGAGTAATGGACCAAATATATATGAGTTTTGCTCTCCTTGTATGAGTGAGAAAAATCCTATTATAGGTAATGACTGAATACTAAATATGCTCAGCCAGTCATGCCTCTGTGCTTGCTCCATCTCTGCTCTAGAACAAGGGATCACTCGAAGGTGTAAAGAACCTATAATTGTCGTCTTTTAGAATAACTTAATTCCAGCAGAGGTGGAGACACTGTCTATGGCTTTTAGTACCGTTTCTTCTTTTAATAAGACAGAGTTAAATAGCCAAGTTAGGAACACTTCACTGAGTGGGGAGCACAGTGAAGGTAAGAATTAAATTCATCCCAGAAGTGAGGTGAATGATTGCAATATCCGCTGGTTTTTGGTGAGCCAGTCCTGTAGGCATTCACAACTAGTTGACTCAGAGGTAAAAGCTATTATTCCTGTACTTCATAGAGTGTGGCACAGTAGGTAATTACAATGTGCAGTTAAAGAGCTAAATCACTGAATCAAACTTTAGGTGCATCATCTTTTGCCTTATTTCCAGTTAAAGGGTAGTCCATAGTTCCAAAAATTACTTCCAAACAGTTCTGTGTATACATATATGTAGGTAGTTTTTAGATAACTATTTCACTCCTGCTTCTCTGTTTCAGACTAAGGCTATTTTTAAATGATCCGGTATGCTCTGGAAAATTACTGTAATGCTAAAAAGATCCTAACATACAACAAAACAGTATTCTAATTTCTTATCAGTTTTTCTGATGTGTTTGTTCTTAGCTCTGTGCTACTGGTAGCTGACAAGCCAACAGCACAACCCAAGTTGACTTAAACACAATTAAAAATAAATATCAGAGTAGCACCCTCAAATAATTCTTTTCGCTCTTCATTGAAAACAAGGATTTTCCTTTTGATCTTTCTAAGTGTGAGTTCTTGCAAAGACTCCTCTGGCAAGTTGTTGGCACCACAGCCAGGCGCCATTCAATGGGAGACCATTGTAATGACAACCAAAAATACACAAATACATTGAAAGCTGCCCCGGACTGGCTATCCAAACAGCTGGGTCCACGTTTTGGCATGTGACAGAGTCATACATGCACAGTAGGCTGGAGGGCAGCTGAAGGAGCTTGCAGTGGAAGCTGGCTACTTCTGACTGGTGCCTTTTGGAGCACCGTGAAAAACTACCATGTGGGTTCTCCATGAGTGCAGAGTTCTTGTGTTAATAACCAAAGATGGGGGAGAGGATGCTGTGAGCTAGGGTGTACCGGCCAGAGGTGTGCAATGCTGTAACAGCATTCTCCAGTAATGCTCACTTTCCTCACTTCCCAAGTGATGTGCGTTAGTGTTGATGAGAGGTACATGACAGTCCCCTGGCCTCTCTCCAGTCCTCCCACACACATACACAGTGATGTTAATTCTTCTCATCTGAGCCGTTCCAAATAAAAAATAGTGCAAGAGAGTCAAGACAGTCGTAAAGAGAGTAAGAACAGTAGACAGTACAAACATCAGTGCTTTTCATTCCTATCACTTGAATGTTTTTGCTGTAAGTTTAAAGCTTGAGGTTGAAATTTTTCATGTTGGGTTTTTGCCATGGCCTGATTGCTTTTTCCCTTACAATGTTACAGCTAAGTTGAGTCTAGCAGATTTCTCTGTAGAGAAATGCATCATTTTGCCCACGTTGAAAGAAGCAAAAACCCAGCAACAAACAACCATTTCACTCAGAAACCTAACACAGCTGGGGGACCTTTTGTTTGTTAGAGTGCTCATGGTGGACTGGGACATGCTTTCTTCTTCCTTGTGAAGATTTGCTGAGACTTGGTCGAGATCTAAGTCCTTGCAGATGAGTTAGTGATTCAGTTCTCTGAAGGGTCAAGCACGCCCAACTCCCGCTCGCTCCTCTTGCCAGCCCCACACAATACCGTGCGTGCTCCAGCCCAGGACAGCAGCGTTCCCCCCCATTTGTAATACTGGGCACTAGAGTTGTTTGTCCTGTACTCTCTGCTGTCATTTTAGCAGTGAGCAAGAAAGGTGGGAGCTTGCTGGAGTTAATTGCAGGCCCAAGGAACAGGAGAAGGTAGAAGAGCTGTAAGGCAAAGAGACGAGAGTAAGAGTTTGGACAACCATGGTAACGGTAATGGAGTTAGAATAGCACCCAAGAGACATTGACAGCAGGTGACAGTAGGAGCAGGGCTGTCAAAATACGGGCAGGCACAGATGACAGAACCAAATCATGAAGAGCAAGGAGAATGTGTTGCTGGGCAATTCAGAGAGCGCCATTTTTCACAGGCATTCAGGGTCTGTTTCCTGCACTCTGAGTGTCCAGGTTGAGATCAGGTTTGCTGGGGTGCCATGTGCTCGCCACACCTGGGATCAATGGCCTCAAGCTGTGTAAGGGGAGGTTTAGATTGGATATTAGGCAAAATTTATTTACTGAAAGAGTGGCCAGGCATTGGAACAGGCTGCCTGGAGAGGTGGTGGAGTCACCATCCCTGGAGGTGTTCAAAAACATGTAGACGTGGCACTTCAGGGCATGGTTTAGGAGACATGGTAGCGTTGGGTTGGTGGTTGGACTTGATGATCCTAGAGGTCTTTTCCAACCTTAATAATAATTCTATGATTCTGTGATTCAATGGAATCCTGCTTTGGATGTCTGAAGGACCATTGTATTTAAAATCAGGTCCTGAGTTTCTTAGAGCATCCACAAATAGTTGATACTTGACAGTTTTCACCTTTGTGTCCGTGCCTTGGTTGCTAACACAGTAAACAAGAATAGTGACATCTTCTCATCTTTCGGGGATATTGGAAGGATAAACTCATTAATATTTCTTATGCACTAATATACTATGGTAAGAGCACAACAGAAGAGTCCATGGGGGGAAATGAATTATTCTGTGTTATCAGGATGGATTTTGGATGGTGTGCAGTCAATAATACATGGGACCACCCATGGAAGAATGAGAACAAAAGAGCTCTCTGGTAACGAGCACCATCCATCTGCCAAATGAAGCAGCGTCTTGTACAAACGCAAATTAAAGACTGAGTTATAGTGCATGTATGTAAGAGTATATGCATGATTTATATGTGTAAGGCTGTGTGTGCCACCTTCATTCAGACTTTATGGATGTGGTTGGAGCTGGTTATTTTAAGGATATGTTATAGCTGGTGGAGAGTAATAGGCTCCTGTGGTGCACACTGCACCTCACCCTGATGTAAATGTGTATAGCCGGTCAGATGAATTTATTCCTGAAAATTTTCCCTGCTGACAAGAAAGTGAATCCAAGGTGACTAATTCAAATTGAAGCTTAGAGTCGTAGGCGTCTAATGTTATGTGAGAGGAGTCCTGCTACTCCTGACTGCTGAGTGCTTGCCTTGGCAGTTGCACTGTTTTTCCAGCAAAGCTTTCTTTGAGGTAATCTTGAGACATGTGTAACAGATTTAACAAGTCAAAGTATTGTTAGTTGATACTACTTATGAAAGGATTGCTTTAACTGAAGTTTTGCACTTCCGTAGCACCTTCCATCCAAGTCTCAGAAGCCTTTTCCCAGACAATTAATTAAATAAAGATGTCTTACAGCACATTCTGTATCTGGAATAGATGTATGCAGTTCCCATTTTTCAGATAACCTTTCTGTGTCTGAAATCCTTAAGTTTCAAGCAACACAGAAAAGCTAGCTGAGCTGAGAACAGAAGTGTGATCTTCCCAGTCCATTGCTTTAGATATCATCTATCCCCGCTAGTTACAGCATGTCTCAGGATAATTTGGCAACTTGCACAAACATGGTCATGCAAGAAGCGCATTTAAAGACTGTGCCATTTATAATGAAATGATGTCATTTAGACATGTTGCACCGCATCTGAGACACGAAAAGTGCTGCAGTCACCATCACTGTTATTTTCAGCTCTTTCACTCAAGTGTCTCTGTGATGCAAATGAGCAAAATGAAAGATTCATAAGACAGAGCAAGAGAAGAGGCTTCAAAAAGCATCATACAGACTTCCTATTTTATTTAATTTGAGGGACATTTTTCGTGTTTCTGTATTAAGAAGCTACTGTCCTTTTTTGCCAAATTATAGCTAAAGTAAGTGGAACAGCAGCTGGCTACTGTGAAGTGGACTTTAAGAATCTCTAAGTGAAAGAAGTTGAGAAGTTTGAGAATCTATCCTAAAGTTTTCTGTGAATCTTTGTGGGTTGGGGTTGGGTTGTTTTTTAAAAAAAAACTTTTAAAATTTGTTGGTTTTTTAAAAACAAAACAAAAACAAACAACTTGTTTTGAACTTTCCTGAACATGTTACTGCAGTGGACTTTGAGCTGCTCCAAACCATGTTCCTGCACAAAGGAGAGGTGGTGAGCTTTAATTGCTAGAGCTAGGACCTTTCTTTTTTTTGTGTGTGTGTGTGAACTGTTTCACTTTAAAAAGTTTGAGAACCACTTCTTAAATATCTACTTTATAAATCTTTGTTTTCTCCCATAAGGTAGGTAAACAATCAGTTGTCTCTTTTGTTCTTAATACTGTTGTGAAACTGTTTGCCTTCCAGTTCTCAGCGAAGTGGAGTATCTCCTGTTGGAGCACCCAGGTCATGTAGCCTTCAGCAATGACACAGTGTCTGTGGAATATCAGTACTATAGTGGTGGTAATGTGACAGCAGAGCATCTGTCCATCCTGTTGCTGGATGCCAGCACCGATGAGATAATTGCAAGAAAACAGCTTCCAGCAAATCAGTCCCAGGGGATGGTAGAGTTTGAGTGTTTCTATTTCAAGAGTGCTGGGGACTTCTTGTTCAGAATGGTATCTCCCGGCAATAATGGCAGTGCTGCCCAGTGGAGCCAAAGAAGCATGTCCACCCTTCACGTGGAATGGCCTGTATTTCACATTGATTTGAACAAGAGTTCAGAGGCGCTTGGGAGCTCCCTTCAGGTTGGACTTTTTACAAATGAGCAGTTGTGTGCCATGAATGAGACTGTGGTTTCGCTGGATGTGATATTCACCACCACCCTTTATGAATTTGGACGAGTAAGCTCTGATGAGACTCTGGGTATTAGAACTAGCAAAGGAATCCCGCTTTCTAGGTCCCAGTGGGTAGAGTTTGACTGCCCACCTGTTGGTCAGGAAACATACATCACTGTGTTACTGAAATCGATAGAAACACATTCCATCATTGCCTCCATAGGACCCATAGATCTCCTCCACAAATTTGGATACAGACTGGTTGTGGCACCAGAAGCAACATGCAAAACTTTGGTTCAGGTCTTCATAGTCTCTCCACCGTGCACTTCTATCAGTGGAAAAATTGTCGTCTATAAAGAGGCTCTCAAGCATCCTAGTCAAAGAACAACTTGGTTGTATGAAAACACCCTTCACCCAGGAGACAACAAAACAGAATTTAACTGCACTTTGTTTGATGTGGGGAAGAACAAGTACTGCTTTGACCTCTTTAATTTCTCAAACCGAAGCCATTTCCCAACAAGAGTTAAGGAGTGTATGACAATCCAAAGGAATATGGGTTTGTACTGATGTTTGTCCTTTTTAAGCCAAAATCAACACTCTTCCCAGCCAGCATGGGAAACGATAAATAGGTTTGATTGTGGCACCCCCTCTTGAATAACTACTTTTTGGGTCTTCTACACCAGACAAAATAGTTGTAATGCCATATGCAGATGGGAACAAGATGGAGTAGACTGTTATGTAGAGGCATACACAGGGGTATTTGTTAGCAAATGCCACTGGGATAGCTTAATACTGCCTAAGTTAACACTAAGTACCAACCAAAACTGTTGGGGGCATTCTGAATGATGTTTTCTATCTAGTCTGGGTAAAATTGGAACTTGGCCCTCTCAGTGAGGTAAGAAGCTAGTGCAATAGATCTGGCCTATTGGAGATGCTAAAGGTAGGATTAGTCTTCCCTACATTTAAGTGTCTAAAAGCCAAGGGTCCAACATTAAGTAGTTTTCTAGGTTTTTAGTCGAGAGAGACAGGCATCTCACTAAGGTGACTCATGGGTATAGAAGATACATGGGCTGAATCCTCACCTGGGTGTCTCTTTCTCTAGCTCATTTGCTGTAGGAGTTTAGAATCCTACCTGTGAGACATACAGATTTTGATGAGCTGAATCAGGATTTGGCCATAGCAAAAGACACTGTCGTGTTACTTAGCTTGCAGGCTTTTCAAGCAGCTTTTCAAGACATGTCTCTGCTGCTGCTTCAAACAGACCAGGTTGCATTTTCCAACCCATGAGGCCACCTGGCAGATCATGGGTCACATTCTTATAGCTAAACCTTTCCTCCCAGAAAAGATTTGAATCATACAAACTGCCAACTGGGGACAGTCTGCGGTCCTTATAGTCCTTTGGGCCATGACCAGGCGTGGTCTGGGAGAGTGCTGGTTGGCAGAAGCAACAATGTTTTCCAGGAGTATGAATGATCACAGTTAAGTATAATCACAAGACAGAGCTTGAGCCCATTCCTCAGCCTTCTTTAAGGGATATCTATGCATTCGATTTATATCAATACATCTTATGCAGATATAGCTTTGGAGGTGGCAATCCATGGTTTGGCAGAGTCTACAAATCACAATAGCATGGCAGAGGAAGCAGATGAGCCAAACATCCTTCTCATCCCTCATTTATGGAAAGCAACCGCAGTGAGGGATGGGCTGTATGTTCACGAGGGGACTGGAGTTGGGTTGGGTTAGGTTGTGCTGCCTACATCCTGGAACAGAATAGTAAATGTTCTCATTTGGAGCAGGCTTGTGTCCGTACATAATGAATTAGTCTTTCCCATGTAAACACTTCAAAGAGTTTGGGTTGAAAGGTTTGAGATGTACACCATTTTCTACACCTCCCCACCCTGGTCTCCCTGAAAAGGAACTGCAGGGACTTGAACCAAAAAAAGAAAGGGTCACTGTGCTTCATGGGCAGGTCTCTGCGCGAGGTCATCAGGAGACCAGGAGTGCAGGACATGCTCCAAAGCACACAGTCCAGACACAGCCTACCTTAATTATGTTCCTAATGTTATTTGGTCTTACTTTGTCCTATTTCATAAATCCTAAAATTGTTAGCTCTTAATTACCACTGTACAAAAAATGACCTCTATTTTCACCATATGCCAAACTTGGTACATAGTTTTTTTCTTCATCTTAACTTCCCATCTGCATCCTCTGTTGGCACTCTCTCTCTTCCTTGGCATAAGAAAGTCTATCTAAAAATGAAAGCATATTATTTTCTTAATGGAGATAATTCTCAAGGAAAAAGGAAGAGAGAATTCTAATTCTTTCTCTGTGCTTGGGTGGTATGTTACACTGATGCGATCTAGATAATTACCCTGACAGATGAATACCTAGGATATGACATAGATATGTTTCTGTGCCTAATATTTGACTGTTTTAATTGATGAAATCCACCTTAAGCAATGACTCTCTGCAATCTGCTTTGTTTCCTTGGGTTCCTCAACAGCACCATCCTTACAGCTGCAGTCGAAAGAATCAGGCTATGCCTGTGAAGAACAGAGTTAAGTCAATAGCTGCCAAGTTAGAAGTGTCAAATCTACAAAGCCGATGAAAGCAAAACCACACCACATAGCCGTAAATAAAATGTCAACCTGAAATTAATTAGACTGCAGCACATCTGACTTTGTGCCTGTATCTGCGAGACTTCAAAGCCTCCAGGCAGTGTTTGAAAGGAGTGGGGTGTTCTGGGAGGGGCGTATCAACCTGAAGCCACGACAGGCAGAGTGAACCTATCCTGCCTGCAATGGCCATCCGCCTCCCAGATGTTTCGGAAAACCCTCTCCTGGGCTCAGGAGTATCGCTCACCCTGCTGCAGGGCACTGCGCATAGACCCGGATCCCTGATAGCTGTTCATGTAGAACGGGAGGCTGCTGCCTCTCCACAAGTTACTTAATTTCTGCTTTGGACTTCCTGAACTCACTCAGTTTAAGGCAAGGAGAGGTGATAAATCCTCTAGTCTGGGCTCCTGTGCAGCACGCACCATCACTTTTCATCCAGTTACCCTGGTGCTGAGTCTTACAACTAATCTTTGCATTCAACTGCCACTTATCCTCCAGAGAGTTAGCCAGTCTTTTGTTGAAGGCACCACAAAACAGAGTCCCTTCTGGTAATTTCTCTCAATAGTCTGCTCTGATTTTTTTTTTTTAAAAGGGAAACTCTGTGTGTTTCATAACTAAAGCTCATCTAATTTCATCCTCTAGTGACTGGCTCTCACTCTGCTGCTCTCTGCTAGAGGAGACAGCTGTTTCCTATCCACTGTCTTTCCCCTGCGAAGGCGTTTGCACATCCAGATCATCTCAGTCTTTCCAGATAATCTCAATGTTCTTTTTAAGGAACTGAAGATATTAAGTCTTTAGTTGGAAGGTATTTTCTTCAGGATTGGATTAATTTTCTGGCTCTTTTTGGCTCCATTTCCATTTTTTTAAACAGTCCTTTTATTTGATGACAGGGTTGCCAGCTTTGGGTGCTGTGTTCTGACATCCTCCTCACTGATGCCCCTTGAGCAGCTACTGACTGCTCCTCTGCTGTAATTTTCACCAATTACATTAGCTAATTTTGCCATAACTTTTACCCTGTAAACTCCTCTTGAGGTGTTTTTGTGTATGACCTTTCAATATGTAGTCTACTATCCTGCAAGTACAATTCGTATTCCTTCTTCCTACGTTTTACATTTTCCTGATTTACAATCTAGTTTGCTTGAGTTATCCTAATTTAGCAAGTAATCTGCACTGCTCCATACAACTGTGCTATCTACTTATGTCATCAACAGAGTGACATATTTTCTCAGTAATGATTTTAGATTTATTTTTGTGTCAGCTAGGCAAGCATTGTACAGCATTGAGCCTTATTCTAATCCGTTTGGAATCTCTCCAAACGTATTCCCACTCTGTGATGGTTTTCTGTTGACAACTGCATATCAAATCTGTCACTCAGCCAGTTCTTGCTTCATTTAGCATATGCTCTATTATTATGAAGCAGAGATATCGTCTTGTAAAAGATCAAAGCTCCAAAATCATTAAAATTATCTGCATCCAAACCACAGAGGATAAGATTATTTTTCCACACCCATTTTCCATAGGTCAGGCATCAGTTATATTCCTGACCCTTTGTCAGTCCTGCTCTTTACTCCTCATCCCAGCCAGGTTTAGTCCAGCCTGCGGAACAGGAATCTGACGTGTCTGGAGTAGAAAGGAGACGGCTCCTGGTGGCCCTGAGTGAGCCAGGCCAGCAGCTCTTCCAGCCCCGGCCATCCGCTTCAGAATGAGCATTGCAAAAACCCTGTTCTATCTAAGACTGTGAATATATCTATTAAAGGTGGACAATATGTCTATTAAAGGTGAGCCAGCACTTGTGCAGCTTTCTCTAGTCTCCAGCTGGAGAACCTGTGAAAAAATAACAGCAAGATGTGAGTCACTTCATTCATCTCAGTGGGGTGTTAACTGTTTCACACAAGTGACTTAGAGTCATGCGGCTAATTTTTTCCCCTTTGTTTGACAGGATTATTGGAATATCTGAGGTAGGAAAGTCTGTTCCATCATCTTACCCAGCAACAGATGCATTGCAGGCTCATTCTTTTCAATACTTTTTCCTGTGTTTTGCTTGTCTGGAATTTGCAAGTGTCCCTAGCAGTGAGACTTCTGCACTCCTTAGGAGGATGTTCCGTGTCCCAGCCTATATCCCACTTGAACCATTCGGGATGAGACTGAAAAAATTAATCAGTATTGCTACAGCATAGAAATGGGCATGTTTTCGTCATATTTCTGGTGTTAATTAACATTCTTTTACAGTCCATTGTTACACTCCAGAGACCAGTTTCAACTTTGGTGTGAATCCTAGTGAAGTCTTTTGCACTTGCTGACAGCGGAGATGAATTTTGTTCATCTGACTTTCACTAACTGTCAAAAAAAGGCTACTGGGAGGTCAGCAGGGCATAAGAAGTGCAGCTTTTTGCCAGCAAAGGGAAAGAGGAAGGTGGGGGAAGACGTTCTGAAGAGAAGAGTGGTCGGTAAGGGAGGAGAATAGTAAGTGGCGTATCTAGGGGTCAGGCAGGGATATACAACTTCCATCAAACTCTTGCTTCCTGAATAAGACTGTATGAATCAGACCTGCCTATCTGTAGGAAAATCTGGGAACCAATTAGCTCTATTGCCTGAATCTGTACCTGGCTTGCATTTATTTAGAAACAGGCTGATGCAGGGGATCTGCATATGCCAGGGCTGGTTTGTGCCCCATCCATGTGTCAGTGAATGCTTCATCTCCACGCCCCCAGGATTTTAGGAACAAATCAGGTGTTATGGACTCACTGGGATAACTCTTAGCTTCTGAAAAAAAAAAATTTTAGGCTGTGCCTCCGCAGTTCTTAAAGGCACCTGTTTGTGGGGAAAAGACTGTAATTTGACCAGGCCCAGTCTAGGTTTTCTTCCTTTAAAGGATCCTCATCCTTTTGTTGTCCAAACATTAGTAACCTGTTGGAGCATGCCACCATTTCAGTGCACCCAGGCTACATTTCCATGGAAATAGAGAAACACACAATGGGTGAAAAAGGTGTTTTCCCAGGTCTTATCCAAACACCAATACAATGTATGTATGCCCAATCTCAGGACCTAAAAGCTGATGTCAACTTCAACAAATACTCTGCAATCCCCCAGGCTACCATAGGTGTTTACATGAGCCTGTGAAGGATTAGTGATTTTGTCCCGTATCACTGGTCTTGTTGAAGTGCTTAGGACTATCACATGCATCAGGTTGGAAGGATGATGCTGAGCATCCCTCTCGGACTGTGACTGTATAGCACTGCATGCTCAAAGTCTTACAAACACAGAAATGTGAGGGGAGATATTTATGCAGAGCAACAATTAACACAGTTAATTGCATTTATCTTTCATGTTGGCAGATCTGCCAACTGTCAGCTATTTCAGACTAACTCATCAGTTAGATGTCTTCACGTTGATAATTGATTCCCCAATTGTATGTGAAAAAATTCACACTTATTAGAGCTAGTTTGTGGTGCATACCTTCTGGTTTTTCCCCTGGCGCTTTGGATCCGCTTGTCTTAAATGGAGGTTAATCATTTCATTTCCTTGGGGGAGAATAAACTATGCTTCATTTTCTTTTACATTCTGGTAATTGCAGTAGGTTGCAGAGCAAGTTGCAGGAGTTTAAATCTGCAGTCTTTCATGGGAGCTGGAGCATTTCTTTTTCTCCTGCTGCTTAAGGCACATATTCTTATCCCCAAAGCTATGGATGCCAAGTGTTTTTTGCTAAGGAACTCTGTGTCCTCATCTGAAGCTGAAGTCAGTGAGAAGTGCCCCAGAGCAATGGGCACATCATAGGTTTGACCTCAGAGTTAGAAAATTACTCATCCTAAACATTCTTGTACGTTGGAGCCCACAGGCATCAATGCAGAGGCTGCCAAGCACCCTCCACTGTCACCACTGGTGGCAACCAGAATCTTTCTGTTTCTGGCTTTATGTCTGACTGTAATTAACAGAAGTTTGAATGAGAAGGGAATGTGGGGAGAGGGAAAAGAGCTACCTCACACACTGGAAGTTATGGCAGGGACTCACCAGGCTGCTGACATAAAGTAGTCTAAGAGGAGGTGGGTGCTTTTCCAGCTAGCCTACCTCCGTCTGCCAGTGATGAGGGACACTGCTGGAGCCTTTAATGATACTGATATGAAGAAAAGTGTCATGAGATCCCCAAATACTCTGATATCATGAAGTCTTTTGGAGGAGGGATCAGCGGGCCCTTGACTGACTGTTGATTATGGCCATTTTTCTTGCTGCCCTCACTAATAGCTCTGCTCTGCAGCAGATGTGATTTTGTCTGTACCTTTGAGGGACTCCTTACCCTAACAAACTTCCCCAGTTCCCCCCTCCTTAGCATCCTCTGACTTCATCCCTCCTGACACCACGTGCCATCCAGGCTTGCTTCGTTTCGCACTTTACTGGGACCTGGCATGCCTGCAAACTGGAGGAGGAGTGCGAAAGCTCAGCCTGCCTCTGGGCTCCTCTTGCCACTGTAGCGGCTTTCCGGCTCCAGAGACAGAGGGGTGAAAGCAGAGAGGTGCACAAAAATCACAAAGTAGAAGACAGCCTGGGACCATGGGTATCACAGTATTGTGGTAGAGTCAGCGGCAAATAGCCAGGGAAGTCACTTGATGTTGTGTGGGCTTAAAACCACAGCGCCAGTAGGGTGTCTCACCATGTCCATCTCTACTCTGCATTAGGCGGGGCAGATGTACTTGACATGCATGCACACAGGTGTGCGTGAGTGTATGCCCACACACACTCTGCAGCCTTGGCTGCTGACAGCACAAGTGTAAGCTCAAAACCTCTGGGCCTCATCCTGCAATGCAGCTGAGTACCTGCATGCAGGAGAACAGCCCTGCTGGTTCTATTATGCTGCTCACATTAATGTTATTCATACTGGCATGCTCACAAAAATTTGTAGGACAGGGACCAAAGCAGTTAAAATTTCATGTTTATTAAAACACAGCTGTATTTATTTTTATTCAAGACTTTTAAAAATAAAAACACACTATGAACAATACAGCAATGATGTAACATGAAATCATAAGGGCATTTCCAGTCTAGTCCTTTAACATCCGAAATTGTTCACCAGTCAGGAGCTTGGTGGCATGCTAGCAGCAAAGCAACAGTGTAAGAATATTACAGATCGTGACCTGTGTTGGCAGTAGCAGAACCATAAATTATTTAAGAGAGAAAACTTTGGCAACTCTAATCCACATTTTGTGACTTTGCTGGTTTTCCACTTTATCTGCGAGCAGTGAAATGGAGTAAGTGGTCTATTGTTTTTCTTTGTGGCACATTTCAAAGCCAGGTCACTGAGTGAACTGACCCATAGGAGGGTCCCCAGGGTATCTGTCCTTAAAGGTTGCACCTGGACTTATGCACTGGTTTGGAATTTAAAGTTGTGGTCCTGCTTCAGTGCCACAGCTGTCAGACATGGGCAGGGACAGTCCCTTTCTCTCTCTGGGTTCTCGCTGCTGTAAAGTTTTAGTGTTGAACACTGGATGAGGATGTTGTCTAAGCAAAAGAGGGATTTCATTACATATTAAAAAATTATAATGTTTGAGGTAGCATTAGAACCTGAGCCTGCCTCCACTTAAAATAAATAAATGAACCTGCAAAATTTCATCTTGAGTTAATTGCCTAACCATAAGCAATAAAACAATAGGGACCTGTAAGCTGTCAGATGAATGATTCAATAACATGTTTGTGTGCTGAGAAGATAATAAAGAGAAAAACCAATATTGCTATTTCATTAGGCCTTGTAGGCTATCCTCATTCCACAATCATATAAATCAGGAGTAACTACACTTAAGTCAATGAAGTTATCCTGCTGTAAAAGCACTATTTGTCAGGCAGGAATTGGTTTAATATATAAATTACAAACCCATTCCAAAGATTTGTGGATTAATTTCCATTTGCTGTTGTTCCAGGCAGGTCCTGCCAGCCTCAGTTAACTGACTGCTATGTCTCTGGCTGGCACCGGAGTGAAAAAAAGGGAAAAAGAAAGTGGGAGCATTGCCTCAGGCTCTGATGGGAACAGGAGCAGGTTCCTGGAAGCTTCTTGTTCTTTCAGTGTTGCCATTTGCATTTTTTGGTTGTTTTTTGCTGGTTTCTTAAATAAGAGAAAACATATGCTTGTGTCTTTGAAGGTAAGGAGGCAGACGTGTTCCTCTTTGCTGTGAGTTTGTGTATTTGCAGAAACCTGGAGCCTGTGGCAGCCCTGGAGCCCCTGCAGTGTCACGTGCGGGGACGGCGTCCGGGAGCGCTTCCGAGAGTGCCTCACCTCCTCGCCAGCGAAACTAGGCTGTGCTGGATCACCAAAGGAGACTTCCTTGTGTTCACTGGAGGACTGTTTATGTACGTAACTCTTCTGTCCTCTTCCCTGTGGTCACTTGTCTGCCCTGGAAAAATCAAAGGGCCTGTTATTAGAAGGGTTTTGTAAAATGGAAACATCCGACCTCTCCTTCAGTCATATTGATTTGGGGGATGTCATATTCCTGTGGTTGATGGAGTAGGGCAGGAGCCTACGTGCATTTGTGGGACAGCTGAAGATAGGGCTCCAAGGCTTAAGAAGATTTCTGCATGCTGTGAATGCCGTGGAAGGGGTTTAAAATCTTCAGCATGGCCAGGGGATGGGGAAGGGCTGAAGGAGATGTGTTCGGTACCAAAGGCCAAAGACTCCGGGCAATGGAAACCTATTAAGAAATGGAAACCTATTAAAAGGGGACTGGTTCCAGCTGGGGCCTGCAGTGTGGGGTTCCTATTCTGGGAGTTTTCTGAGGTGGCAGTGCCAGGTCTCCCCCTGCCCCAGCCTGCCACTGCTGTTGATCGATGACAGGGCAGGCTGGCTGGTGCTGGCAGGTGGCAAGTGGGTGCAGGTACAGGAGACCTGAGCCTCCTGTAAGGTGAGAGGGGCTTACAGCAGCCACATGGCCCCTGGTGAGGCTGGATGAGGCTGTGCCAACACCATAACTGGGTGCTAGCAGCCATCCTGAGGGGCAGGAGAAGTTTGCTTCTTGCCAACTCCCCGCTGAAAAGGAGGGTGCTGATGCCAAGGGGCCCCAGAGGTCCA
The DNA here is from genome assembly GCF_963921805.1 of Phalacrocorax carbo. Classification (NCBI taxonomy): domain Eukaryota; kingdom Metazoa; phylum Chordata; class Aves; order Suliformes; family Phalacrocoracidae; genus Phalacrocorax; species Phalacrocorax carbo. Next base: position 188,863,263 of record NC_087513.1, read on the forward strand.
TCTCCTCAGGACCTGGCTGATCTAGAAGCTCCAATGCCTTGGTGTCCCACAGGTGCCACAGGTGGGAGGGATAGGGAAGGAAAGATGCACAGGAACTGTGCAGGCTCCTAGGCTCTCGGGCTGTAATTTGACAGATATTTTACGCTATTGCAAAGTGAGAAATGCATTACTTCTTGCTTTGGCTGCTTCTGTGCACTTCCTTGTGCTGGGAAAAGTGGAGTGTGGAGAACTGGAATGGAGCTAGCTAAAAAATGGACAGTCTGGGGATGTGGGGAAGTTGCTGATCATGTGGCCATTGGAATGCCTGTGCCACTGGAAAGGGAAGGGCAGCAGAGGGACGTACAGCCGGAGCAGGAAGAGGGCAGGACTACTTTTTTGATCTAGGTGTTGGCTTGAACCAGCCTCAAGGTGTTTGTTGAACAAAAGCTTCAGAAGTATACAGGCAGGACTGAAATGTATTGTGGAGCACTGTAAGAGATGGGTTGGTATTGAACAGAAAGTCAGTGAAATATTAAAAATTGCATGCAGTCAAGCCAAGTATTGCATTTTGTCAGTGCTGGTGCAGCACTCGGGATGTTGTAGCAGTTTGTTGTTAAGGCGTCTGATGTTTTTAATGACTGGAAAGTGCTGGCCCTGTGGGTTTGCTTATTTCATAAAGCTGTGAGTGTAAGCAGAGAGGAACAGGTCAGATGTTTAAGGGCACAGCTTAAAGCTAATGCCCTGTTCTAGGGCTAGTTGTCTTCTCTATGCCAAACTCTGTCAGACTGCTGCAGGCAGTGATGCCACCAGCAAAACGTAGTGGGGTAGTTGGTGTTTTTCTGAAGCTGATGCTGAGCTGTGCTATTCCATGCCTCCTGTTACCAGCTGGAGGGGTGTTCCTGTAAGCACAGTGTTTGGCTTGGCTCCTCTCCAGCCAGTTTCACCCCACTCCTGTGGAGCTCAGAGAGCATCCCCGGTGCACAGAGCTCCCTGGAGGGGGCTCTGCCCATGCGAAGCGTGAGCTGGGGACGTGATTTGGGTGTGCACCTTGCTTTACATGCACAGGAGAGACAGGCCTCTCTGGTGCTTCTCGGAGGTGTCACCCTTTCTATGCAGGTGTGCAGCTATATAAGGCTCATAATGGTTTCCAGAGAGGTCAGCTGTCCTGTGGCAGTCTGGTTGGAGTTACTATCTGACAGCGCTCAGCAGGTCTGTACAGTCCTCAAATTCCAGCAGGGTCTCTGGGTTAATGAAGAGGGTTTGTATATAGAAAACGTGGATGCACAGGAGGCTTGCGTCTGCACCCATTGCCATGGGATCATCTGGAGGAACTGCCTCGCTTCTCTCTTGCACGTGGTTTCTAATCCTCCTGCTCCCATGTCAGGTGATTTCTTTATAGAATCACCTACGTGATTTCATCTCACTGAACTTTAGGTTGCTCAAGAAGTGACTTGACACTGTGATCTTACAGCATTCATCTGCTGTCTGATCGTGGGCTGGGAGCGTCATTCCTCCCCACACCCCAGCTGTCCACACCCTTCTGAAGCAGGCAAGGGTTTTTTCTGCAAAACTATATTTGCAGTCATTAGTCCAGCAGATGGAGCAAATGGCTGAATAAATGAAACCAACACGCAGTCTAGGGGCAGAGGTAGATGAGGTGGAGAGAAGCAAACCGAAGTGACTAAGGCATGTTTTGAACCTCGCTGTTTGCTAGCTATTAGCTTTCTACTCCAAATGAAACAGCACAGTGTGCATTCCAGGTAGGTAATAGAGTCTTTAGAAAATAGGCGTGAGACTGATAGAAGGACGAGCAATGAATGAATTGCTCTGCTGTGGTAGTACTGAACAGGGCAAATGCTGGTCCTGCCTTCTCCCCTGGGGTCAGCGTGTTCCCCTGCTGCTCAGGCCCAGAACGGCAGTGCTCCGTGCTCCAGGCATGATGGTGTTGGGCTGAATGCAAGTTTTAAGTATCCTCCAAAAAAGGTTCAGGAGGCAGTGGTCATGTTCTTTATGCTGATGTTGAGCTCTCAGAGTGACATGAAGCTCAAGGTTAATCCCATGGCAGGATTTTTCAAAGGTCTTGAGGCTGTCAGATAGCCCTGAGTCAAAGAAATGGGTCTCCTGCCCACCCAGCACCCTGCACGTCTGTTATTGTAGCAGCCTGAGACCTTCTGGCCTGTGTTCATCAGTGCATTTGTGCATCCTGCACACCTAATAGCTGTGCTACCAGCTCACCGTTGAATGAGTGTTCTTCTGGATTATGGGAAGTACATAGTGTCTGTTTCTCGTTATTCTGCAGACGCATTTCCTGTGGCTGGGCAGGCACGGTAGTGCAGGCAGGAGCGCCTGGCAAGTCTTACAGCAGACTGTCCATCACCCCGATGGAAGGCCCTGGGTTCTGGATAAAACTAGAGACTGGGAGAAGGTTGTTATGTGGCTCAGTTCAAGCTCACAGCTTCATGGCCAGCTCTTGTCAAGACAACTGAGCAGCCTTGTCCTCCAACAGCATTTTCATGGCTTATGAGGCTGCTATTTGTCCACAAGAAGTTGGGAAGTGAGTGCTACCTGACAATAAAATTAGCTGCTGGACCAATTAATCCATCAACCATGCTCTGTTCTGCTCAGGGCTGCCACTGGAGCCCTTGTCCAAAAAAAAGAATTATTAATCTCTCATTGGTTCAGCTGCCTGTAATGTGGTGCCATGTGCAGGTGAGAGGTTTAAATAGGGCTGTGGAAAGCTCTGAGATGTTCGCATCACAGGTGTGCAGGGTATTCTTTCCTGTTTGAAGGCCCATCTCCAGACTATGACAGAATAGTGCCAGTACCAGAATGCCAGGGGCACGAGAGCAGTGACTTTCTTCCCAGTTAGGAGCCTGCTGTGGAGGGGAGGGTGTTGTCCTCTGGGGTTGCAATGACAAGCAGTGGTGGAAGAAGCACCCTCACAGGACTGCTTAGGAAAGGTACACTGCCCTGCTAGTACTGCCTCTCTGCTCTTCAAACTCACTGCAATTCTCACACCCACTTAAGCTATCCTAAAAATAATTTTAAAGTGATACCTGAAGTACTAGCCTGGGTTGGGTTATTTTTACCCCTTTTATGGCACTTTTCACCAGGGAATCGTAATGTTCTTCATAAAGGAGGACAAAATAGTGTTGTCCTGTTTTACATGTATTTCGGAGTGCCTTATGGAAATGGCAGAACAGGCAAAAGTAATGATAACATTGAAAAGGTCTGTGGTTTAAAGTAAGTAGGTCTGTTTTCGGGCAGTTTGAAGTGATCAGTAGCAAGTCATCTACAATGAGCAAATTTTAATTGCAAACAACTTCCTGTACTGTATTAATTGGTTATTTTTTTCCTTGTAGTAACGTTTCCATCCTAAAATACCAAAACGCTGATGACAGTGCAACTCTGACAGACATTTGTGCTCTTTGTTACAGCTCTCAAGCCTCCCACCCCACCTTCTGTCCAGACAGGAGAGGACCAGAAAGCAAATAATATAGTCACCATCACAGGTATCTCCCTATGCTTGTTCATCATCTTTGCCACCGTTCTCATCACCCTCTGGAGGAAGCTCTGCAGAGCTCAGAAGTGCAGCACCACTGTCCGCCGAAACTCTGTCCATTCCCCTGGCTTCCGGAAAAACTCTGACGAAGAGAACATTTGCCAAGGTAACAAGCAGCGGGACAGCTTCGCAGAAGGAGGGGACGCCCCTGTAAACATTCCTCTGACCTACAGGCGAAGCCTCCAATTTGCCCAAGAAGGTGATGCCTCTGGAAGTGAGAACTTTCAGCCAAATGCCCAAAAAATAATCCCTCCGATTTTCAGCTACCGCCTCGCACAGCAGCAGCTGAAAGAGATGAAGAAGAAAGGCCTGACTGAGACCACCAAGGTGTATCACGTCTCTCAGAATCCCCTCACAGACACAGTTGTTGGTGCCACCACGATGCTTCCCCTGAGCGGGGAAAACCAAGAGGAGGCAGCGTCAAACAAATTTAGGATCAAATCTCCATTTCTGGACCAGCCAGCCAGTCAGCCCAAATTCCCAGGGGAAAGCTGTCACCCTAGGCTGGATTTTCCATTCTCACAGGCCAATCCTGCAATGAGCCCTACCCAAACCTTGATAAGAAGAGCTCATTTCAAGCACCAGGATAACAGAGGGGACTTGTCCGAGAGGGGCTGCCACAGAAACCCGCAGTTTAGAAGAACAGCCAGTTTCCATGAAACTAAAAAGGCCAGGCCTTTCAGAGAGAGAAGCATGTCCACCCTCACCCCCCGACAGACTCCTCTCTACAACTCCAGGACCAGAACGTGGGACCAGGGTTTGGAGGACAGGACACGGCCAAAATCGAGAAACGCTAATCCAACTTGTGAAAAGCTGGATCAGCCCCACAGCACCATGCTGGCGTGTGACCCGCAGGGCCATGGCACAAAGTCCCTCCCCAGGGCAGGTCCTCCGGTGAAGAAGCTGGACCTGATCACTGACCGCCAGCCTGCCAGTCAGGAGAAGGCGGCTGATAAGCCAGAGCCCAGCCGAAGTAAGAGGGGCCCTTCACCTAATGCCAGAGGCGCATGGCGGAAGGAAACGGGCTTGGCTGGCAAAGATAATTCCCAGAGAGGCCCAAGTGTAAGCCCTGCCCAGTACCGAAGGGACAAGTGCCAGAGCTACCCTTTGGACCCTGACTTTGCCTTTTATGATAATACTACTTTTGGCTTAACGGAGGCAGAGCAGCAGATGATCGACCTCCCTGGGTATTTTGGCTCAAATGAAGAGGATGAAACAAGTACTTTAAGCATTGAGAAGCTGGTGATCTGAGTGACTCATTGCAGCCCTTCAGGAGGGGTGTGCACAGGGGAGGATCTGCAGGATCTGTTGGCTTCTGGTGGAAGGAGCAGTGGGAATTGCATTAACGCTGCACAGAGCAGGAGGGAATAACACCCCAAGTCTGGCTTGTGGGAACACATTCCTTCCTAATTACTGGAAAGTGCTTCCATATCATTATTTTTTGTATGTATGTGTGTACAATACACACAGAATACCCTGGGAAAGCATGTGTTAGTGAAGGTGTGATGCAGGAATAGCCAATAGATTTTATTGCATAAAACAGTCGTGTTTCGTGCATCGTACATATTGAGTGCCACTGATCTAGCCTTTCTCGCCTTGTGGACCGTGTGCTAGTAGATTATGATGTCCTAAAGCATCCATTGTCCACTGTCCTCAACTGTGTGTCCTAATTAGTGAATCATTTCCCATTTAGAAAACACAAACCTCAAGTTGTGAGCGGTTTTCATTGTTTTTTTGGTAGTCGTTACTGAACTGTGTTAATTCGTTGTAATTGCTCAAATAAGTCGTATGGTGGTGTTTCTTTTAGCTGGTTGCATGAAAGTGCAAACAACTGACACTGAATACTTGGAGTTACTTTAAAATTGAGGGGCCATTCTTCATCATTCAAGACTTTGATATTTTCTTTCTGACAATATTTATACAAAGAAAACACAGTAACTTATAATTACTTGCATTTACAAAGTGAGTAGAAAAGGGCATGCCTCTGGGAGGGCAAAGGAAACTGATGATTAAATTTTAGCCATCCAAAACATTCCTGGAGCATTCAAGTACCTGCAAAAGGCAGTGAGAGGACTGTTGAATCACCCATCTTATCTATAATCATCTTTGCCTTTACGAAACATCTTCTTTTTTGTGTGTGTAAATAAATTGACAGTAATGCTACTACAGCAAGTTCAAAATAAATTATGAACAAAACCAGCAAATACCACATTTATTTGATTAATACCTGTTTCGCAGACAAGAAGAAAAAGTAAAAAGGCTTGACAACATCGGATGATTCCCAGAGAATCTTATGGTGAAGCACAAAAGTTACATTGTGGTTTTTGTCATGCTTTAAAACCAGAGATCACAAACTGGCGATTACACGCTGCTGCAAGTATTCAGAGCTGGGTTGAAACTCCAGTTAACAGTAGAGACAGAGCTTGGGCCAGTGAGAATGACTCAGAGACTTTACTTGCTATTTGTTAAGATAACCGTCTCTTCAGGGAGTTCCCGAAGACCAGGAGAGTGCTGTTGGGCAGCTACAAGAAAGGAGGAGATGCTCCCCATGGAGGATGGAGTGAGAGAAGGTAGGTTCAGGCAGAGGACTGTCAAAGAACAACTTTTCCGTAAGGAGCCCAACCCTATGTGCCCTTTAACCTGCCTTGTGGGTGTGAAGCAAAAATTAGCATGTTCTTAGTTGTCTGGCAGTAGGCTGCTATCTTCCTCAAAACTGGCTTTCTGAGTGGAAGGATAGATTTCCCAATCCCCCACTTCTTTTTCCTCCAACAACAATTTTAAAGAGAAATCAGCATTGCTGCGCATTAGCCAGTTACCGAGGGCACCCCACTGAAGTGTCCAAAGCGTGCACAGGTAACTGGACAGGTGCACAGTGGGAGGGCTTGCTGTGACAGCCTGGGAGGAGCCAGACGCTCAGCATTTGGCCACCAGAGTCAAGCCCCTCCATTTGAACTGCCTTTTTGATGGGTAACATTTTGTAGCTGCTGCTGGAGCGCCAGATCCGACTCGCAGGGTGATGCGAGCTCCCTCTGCCCCAGGAGCTGCACCAGCATGCCGCGTTGTTGGCATTCAGCCCTTCAGCCCCTTGCGGTGATCGTACCAGCTACGCATTCCCGTAAGCTGTCAGGTTGAAATGCTGTTTAAAGCATTTGAGAACATGTCCACACTTGAAGGGTGATCCAAAGCTAATCAAATGTAATGAGTCTTTAAATTGACTTAAATGAGCTGGAAATCAGACCTCTGAAGCAATTGCTGCTCAGGTTACTTACCACCCCTGAACCAAGGTAAACTCTGCCGTGTGAAGCACGTTTGCCCTGAAGCAGCTATCTGTCAGCGTTGGAGCTACAGTGCTACAATATCTATTCACAGCTTTGATGAGCCTCTCAGCCTGGGAGACCCTGGAGAAACGGGAGATCAAATGTACATACAGCACAGCAACATTCAGCAAGTATTCCCCTAACCTTCAGCGCTTGGCAGCAGCCCTCAGGTGAAATAAGTACTCAAGTACTCAGCTAGTGGTATTTTACCCTGTTTATTAAGACAAAGGGTTCTGGAACACTTCCTGGAGTTTGCTGTGGGAGTTGCAGGGTCCTGCACAAAGCCTGCATCTCCAAGGGGGTTCTCTGCACAGCAGGAGGGCAGAGGAGGGGGACCCTTGCTCCAAGTCAGATGCTACTGCCTGCAACCTTGTCTCAGTGTTGGGCTGCATTCAGAACAGCTGCTGTAATGCATTCAATGGACTTAGGTACATCTTACATCTAAGACAGCAAGGCAGGCCCCTTCCCTCCCAGTCTGTCACATCTTGTCCCCGTTTTCTCTCTTGGAGACAGAAAAAAGCTCCATAACATATTGATGCTGGCCGAAGGCAGCCCAGCTATAATGCCTGCCTCTCTGTATTGACACAGGGTGAAATGGGCTCCCAGCTCTGGACTTTCACAGCACTCACTTCTCACTCACTGGGGAACTGGACTGGGTAGCAGCTGTTTGACTAAGCCCTGTTGGCTTTATCTCCAGCTTGATACTCCATTATCAGATGGGTTATCGGCTGTTCAATGAACTGTCAAACCACTAGTGTTGTCTGGTGCTGTAGTTGATTTCCAGCATGCAGAGTTGAGTATCACTAGTCCATACTCTTTACCCTGCTTCCCTAGCTCTCTGCTGAAGAATGGGGTTGAGCATCATCTGCCAGAAGGCATTAACGTGACCTTACTTCACCCACATTTCTCTGTGTCTTCTGCCTAGACAAAAATTGTTCTTACTGCCCTCAGCACTTCATCGGTGGCCACATGGTTATAACATGCACACAGTGATTCCTTACGTTCCCAACATGCAGTTACAACCTCGCACTAAGATTTTACCATTGTAAAATACAGAAGTAGCAATCAGAAAGGAAATAGTAAGTGGTTGTTCACACTCCATTCTTCACAAGGGCAGCCTCCTTTCAGAGACGTAGGTGCAAGTTCCGTTCCATGTGGGTACGCACCAGTGCTGGGAAGAGGGCAGCAGGGCAGTCTTGCCAGAACACAGGCTTTAGGAGCACGGCTCCCTGGAGCGCTGGCTCACTGTGCTCTGCTGTTCACGTTCGCGATCACTAGGATGTCTAGGAAGAAGTGAGAACAGGGTTTACCTCTTGACAAAGCAGAGGAACCAAATCAAGTTTTACACTGAACCTTCACAAATCTCTGCATTGTCTCCAGGACACCTTGAGCCATGGAAATCAAACTTACCTTGTAGACCCTCTAAACTACCCAGGACAGCAGGTGCAGTAGTACCAGAACCAACAACAAAAGAATGACGTTCTCATATTACGAGCTTTCTCAAGATTTTTATCCATATTTCTGTTCAAGTTCCTACTGTTGAAAACCAGATAAAAAGCGTTAAGTCCTACTGAGATTATTTTATTTCACACTTTATGGCTATGTAATACAAATTACAATATGTATGAAGCTAAAAGCAAATCAGTGGAAAAGAACTACCAGTTTAAAAAAATCGTTGTAATTCAGAAAAAAAATAGGCTCATTCTACAACGTGGTAGTTAAATGATTTGCATCAAGCTGATATTACTGTTCATTTTTAACTGTTGTTATTAACAACTGTGGAAAATAAATTTTCAGTGTTCCATTTCTTTCAGTCATTTGCGTTGCTCTTCCGTTTCACTCTGATGAGACAATGAAGTCAGTGTGCCTTACAGTTCAATCGCTTTCCACTTTCTGATTCCCCTTCACTAAATCAAAGTCATCTGATAAATTACATGAGAATGTACAAATTTATGAACTCCTAAGAATATCTGTGCTCATATTAAATTTAGTGAAATCTGCCTAATTTTAATCTGGGGTTTAAGTCTGGTTGGCAGCATTGTCTTTGTCTGCATTAATGTGTCACGGTGTGTTACAGAAGTGGATCTGCAGCGGGAAGCTGTTGGCACTGAAACTGAGCATCCACACTCTGTGTTGTGGGGGTTTGCTCTGAAGTAGCCTTAGTCTGGATGCACGTTAGCCGTTGGAGCACGTCCACCCGCTGGTTTGGTTTCACACAGCGCAGGAGTGTTCTGCAACGGAAGTGTGGCAATTGGGGACCATTGGGAGAGTTGCTTAAAAACATTCTCCTGATCCAGAACAAAGCACTAATGAAGGCACACCAGACAAAGTCCAATTCCCCATGACCTTGTTTCTATTCTTACATTCGTGTAACTGAAGCACTGACGGTTAAAATCAAGATCAGAAAGATTTAGCCCTTGTAGAGTCCAGATAGCTAAAAGAACTTGATCATTCAAGGTCCAGAGAGTTTTTCATAAAAAGAAGACTTCTGAAAAAGAAAACTGTGGTTATTCCATGACTGAGATCCATATGTTTTCCATTAAATTGTTGGCTGGCTGGCTCAAACAACTCACAACGTTAGCTTCAGCTAGTAGAAACAGGTGCAGCTCCCGTTTATTGTGGTGCAGGTTTGGCAATTGGCAGCAGCAGAGGGCTGGCTATTAACTTACACAATTCTTTTCAGCCTGTACTTTTTTTCTTTCCAAAGCAGCGGGTTTCAGCTGCCCTGACTGTTCTCACCGTCTCCACTCTCTCTGTCAACAAAGAACGGAGCCCTGATTTTCATGGCAGAGTACTTCAGCGAGTACCACATCCCATGCCACGTAGACCAAACCATGCCATTGTCATGGGATCCATTGTACCTTCCTGTTCTGTAGTATCGTCCATTGAGGTTTACGGCATGGCACCTTGTAATGATGTAGGAGAGGGAGAAAAGGAGATTAGGTTTAGCCTGGGAAGGCGTTGCGTCATTACAGTGAAGTACAATTTTCGCACAATGTACATTTGGAAATACTAGGGTGGGATTCATTGACAGGTTCAGACACCTAGATATATCTGTCTGTACTGAACTGGTTATCTAAAGAACTGCTGTAGCCTATGGAGGTCTGGTTAATGCATTTAGTGGAACCCAGAGAAGTATGTGAGTCATCCTAGACACCTACGCCGGTCAGATAATTCAACCTGTTGACACCTTCAAATATATTAACTAGGGACATGATTCAGTTGCCTAAACAGAGGGGCGTAGTGCCATTTGGTATGCTCATGTGTAGGCAGCTATGTACTGACACCTAAAAATGCAGATTTACCTTTTAGTCAAGGTAAATTCCACTATTGATGTACATTTCTGAAGCACCACTGATTCCAATTTGTCTGTGATGAGGGCCTGGTCAAAGAAAAAGCTCATCCTATGCTAAAGCAGAGAAAAACTGAGAGCGGTGTGTCCGAGCTCCCAGGGCTGGTGAAGCTGAGTCCCCATCTGCTGATGCGTGCGGTATGCCCAACTAGCAAACAGACCATTGGGACTCTTAAGGGGTAGCTCACCTAGACATGCTCTGCAATAATGTCCTTTGTACATGCTTCACCTTGCAGTGGCTACAGTTGTTTTCTTTCCTGGGATATAACCCAAAGCACTTTAAGGAAATTTAATTGGGCTCCTTTCCTTCCAGGTCATTCCCCCCTATGCATTTATTCTGACCCATTTGCTTAAAATGAATGCAACTTACCTGTGGCCAAGTTTCTTAAAATGAATGCAACTTACCTGCTTTGCTTCATAATGGAAGAAGCAGATTGCTTTCCTTTGAGCCTCTGTAGGTGTGAACATCTTAGTTTTGGCTGTGTGAGGTGGCAAACACACAGAGCAACCTCCAGCTGCTGTAAGGCACTGCAGGCAAGTCGTCTCAGCTGTACGGCCACCCACACCCGACGCATCCAAGAGGAATCAACTGTTTTCCATACCTGTTAAACCACCAACCGCCCTTGTTTTCTAATGCACAGTTGCCTGTCAGGAATCGATCGTGATCCTTGTCAGACGTGGTGAACTGCATCCCTCTGTGAGAGGCTGACCACTGATCTTCAAAATTGCTCCCACCAGACAGAGCGTCGCCAGCATTGCCAGAATAGGTGCCAAACCATAACCTGTAATTGTCCTGCAAGAATATGTGAAACGTGGCTTTGATATCAGCTCTTTCTGCCCTTCCTCCCATTTTTGAGATCAGATGTGCTCTGGCCATTGTATCCACCATCAAAGGCATGACTGTTGAAGTTAAGGGTGACTTTTGGCCCCATTCTTTAATGATCCCAGTGTAGATCAATACGGGATTTAAACTTCCAGAAGGGACTGCTAATTACTGCTGTGGCTACAAAGGGCTTCAGGCTTTACTGCCTTTCAATAACCATCTGATACGCTATACAACAAGCTGAAGGGCTTTTCTGAGCTCATCAAGAACAACTTGGCAGGAATCTGTGCCAAGTAGTTGCCTTCATAAACCGATCAGTTGTTCAGTGAGGATAACTCCTTAGGAATTTTGCTCCTCCCAGAACTAGAAGCCACCTGATTTCTAGCTAAATGGTCCTGTCCTGGTAGGAATACTTAGAAGAATAATTCCACTGTGCACAGTTAACAGATCTAAGAGATATTTGATATGAGATGGATGATTACTTTTGCGGTGTGGGCTTTTTCCTGTCATCATATTCCACTTTTGTTTATGAAAAATAGGAGTAAGGTATTAAAATGAAACTGTTCAAACTTTTAATAAGAAAACTCTGCAAACTGAACATAATGCGTTCATTTCTGGAGCGGTGATGGAGTTGGAACTAGGACTGGTCCATGCAGTGGAACGCATGTCCTTGGGTTACTTAGGCGTGGTGTTCAGGAAGGCGAGCCTGCAAAGAGCAGCATTGAGCAGGATGCTGTCTAAAGCTAGAATGCAATCATGAAAATACAGGGAGTTTTTGTCCTTGGGCTTTCACTACTGAGTGTAGTGTTACAGATGCCTCTCTTCAAGACAGGAGCTTACAACTGCACTTTTAAAGTTTGTATTAGAGTTCAATGCTTAAAAGAGTAGAGGGGGTTTGTTCTGGCGGTTGCCTTTTATGTGACAGCCTGAAATGCTATTCTAGTAAGTCGGAGAACAGGGTTCAGTTTCCTTGCAGAGGTTCAAACCCTTATCTCCTCCCTCATGGGAGACTCTTTTAATCATGAGGCTGAGGAAAACACACATGGGAGCCCCTGTGCCCTGCAGCAGAGAGCTGCCCTCTGTGCAGCAGCAGAGTCAGCAAGAGAACACGCATGATCCTGTCACCCAGTGGCTTGGGCACTTGGCAGCTGTGAGGAAGAAGTCGCGGGGCTTATGTCCCTGCTCCCAGTGCTGTTTCTCAGTCAGCCAAACCAGGAGTCCCAGGGAACCAGAATGGGAAAGTTTTGCAGAGCTGTAATTACAACCCTGATACTGAAGTCTAATGCTGCACATGCAGATATCCCACCCTCACAGATAAAACAAGCAAATGACTGCTCTCTCCATTTCTTACCTGCTCATTCGCAAGCTGAAAATTTTCATAGACTGCATAACGTCTTTCCCCATGCCAGTCCATCAGGTCAATCTTTAATGAACTCTCTCCTAAACACAAAGCAGTGTCCTGTTAAATGAACTATCTCTCTCAAGCAAATTGGAGAGGAATTTGTGGAGGGAAAATACTTGCACCTCTAGCAAGCAGGTCATAGATGTGGTCATTGCCCAGCCAGTATTCATCATTCTTGCCCTGGAATTTCCCAAATCCCAGTTTGTAATCATCCCACTTCCTGCAGTGAGATACAAACATTGATTTCAGCATGTGAGGGAATTAGACAGTCTGTGAGACTTAGCTGTGGTAACAAGTAAAACTTCTAGACATTGTGTTCTAAAAGTATCTGATTCATTGCAAGCTGAGCTGAGATTTGTCACTCTGCCTTAGAAATAAATACAACTCACAGCTTACTTCTTCGCCTGCTAAACCTGTGCACACACATATATTGGGATCAAACCTTCAAACTGCCAGATGCAGCGCTCGCAGAATGAGGCTGTCAGTTAGATGGAAAGGGAAAGCAGCAGCTGTCATACTGGTCTTCAGCAAAGCAGCTGATGTTGCTCTTCAGCAAGGCATAATTCAAATGCAGTCCTGGCTGGAAATCAATGTTGCAGTCTGAAATATGCTACAAACTTGGATGTATGACGTGGTATGGTGAAGAATCAGAAACTGAATAGAAGCCGCAAACAAAAGCTTCCAGATGAAGGTAAAAGGAAAATATCTGGGTCTGATTTGTTCTCCTGTTCCACTTAAAGCTATTTTTGATTCATTGACCACTCTCACCTCTGCTTTTTTGCAGGATCACTGTTTGGATGTGGCAACTTGTCCTTCAAAGACATATACTTATTTATCATCGGCATTCTCTGGTTTTGTATTTCTAGGAGAATTCTGCTGTTACTTTCTTCTCATCATTTCATTCTCTTAAAATCTCCTCTGTTGTTTATATATCATCTTTGATATTAACATATACTTCCTGTGTATCAACATTTCCAGTTTTTCTAACCCTGTGTTTATCCCCTTTCTCATGTCCTTATTAGGGATACTAATTCTGCCTGACCTACATACAAGTAAGTGCTCCTCTTCAGGATGTTTTTCATTCACCTGTGCTGAGAGTTGAACTACCATGGCTAGATAGCTACCAGCCTCTGGGCAAGCCAGCTTGGAGCCAGTTGAGGTAGCTTTGCAATGCATTGCACTCCCTGTAAGAGACACTAGACATGCCCTGAAATAGTGCGTGCTGTGATAATGAATTAATCTGCATGGGAATGTTTCTTCTGTACTGTGCTGCCAGAGCATCTCTCCTCCTGGAGGTTTTCAGGTAAAAGTCACCTCTCTGCGATTTTTGCATAAAGAACAATCTGGACCAGTGGTTTGACATCTTTTTGAATAATCTGGATAAGGAAATAAATGTTGCACCATGCTGAAGATGATTCCTGATATAAGAACAGCTAATGTGTTTGGTGGGTCTTGGTCTATGTGTGGGCAGCAGATACCTGCTAGTTTGGAGCCTTCAACAGACTCCAATAATGATAAAACAAATATGCACACACATACACACTTACTCAAATGCAGAGAAGCCATGGAAAAGGTGTTATAGGTCCATTTAGAAAAAGGCCTCCTGCTATGAATATCTACCGCCACTTTGTCCTAATGCACAGAGTTATCATCATTAAAGCATAGTCTTGTGTCTCCTGCTCCTCAGATGTTGGGTTTTGCCAGGCAGCAGGACGGGGGCTGGGAGCTGGAGGCCTTACTGCAAGCCCAGCCCTGTTGATGCAACCGAGGTGCACCCACCTGTTGAAATTCTCCTTGCCATTACTGCGACGCTGAATGACAGTCCAGCCCCCGCCATCAGACATGTCACAGTATGCTAGGAAAGGCTCTCGGTCTGCTCTGGGCCTGATCCGGTAGTAGCCATTTTTGGTCTTCTTCCGATTATACAGTGCGGAGCAATCTAGGCAGAACAGTACCAGTTTGTTAAATGGCCTGGGGGAAAGCAAACGGGTATGTGAAGGCAAGAGAAGACATCGCTGAGAGGCTGTATGGGACAAGGACACTCCTGGCCACCCTGTGTAATAGCTCTGCAAGCCCTGCAAAGCCAAAGCAAAGGGTTCAGTAAGGTAGTAGCAATGCTGGTTTGCAAACTGCTAGGCCTGATGAAGAGCAGCAAGGCTTGAGAGCCTTCACAGCCATGCCCCATAGGCAGTAATTCCCAAAATTTTTATGAGATACAGGATGGCTGCAGCTCAGGCTGGGGCTATAGCATGGGAGCAATGCAGGACCAGGACTGGCTCCGTCAGCAAGAACAGTTGCAGAGAAGCTAATTTCCATGTAGAAGGTAGCCTCAGCTGTACTTCAGATTGGATCAGGACCCAAAATTTCTAAAATAAGAGGCTAAGTTCCTATGACCAGCTCTACCAGGGCTGTATCAGGAGAGTGCCTTTCAGGGCCTCAGTGCTTCACACCTTCAATGTAATGCCCATGATGGATAAAATCTTGGCCACAGGCCATGATTCCAGTTATGACCATGGTCTCAAAGTGATGTCGAGGAACAGGGAGGCTGGACTTCTCCAAAAAGGCTTCAGTACCTGCAGCTGAACAAGGCACTCTGGGCTCCCATAAGTCACTCAGGGAAAATAGGCTCTTCAAATAGGAAAGACCCATCTCTTCCTAAAGGAGATGTCTAAAGTAGGTCTGATGGAAAACAGCTGAGAGGTGCCTGTTCCTCTCTGCACCAGAGCCCCAAGTGAGAAGCCCAGCTGCAGGTGTCTGCGTTGTACCTGGTGGTAGCTACCTAAAGCTGGGCCAGCTGACTCTGGCCCCAGGGAATGTCTGCTGGTTCCAGGGGCACCAGTCTGCCCTTCTCCTTCCTGTGTATCATCTGACTGCATTTTAAAACTCAATCCACTTCAAAAATTATAAAACTTTTAACAAAAATAACATATGACACATGGGACACTGCAGGGAGAAATAAACATTGTGGCAAGCTGAAATCTCCACATATGCTACTGCAAACCATACCTTGGTCATAGACTATCAAATTTCCACTTGTTGTGGGTAAATGCACTTCATGCTGCACACTCCTGTTACCTGAGGACAGCACACTTTTTGTTCTATGGTAAGTGTTCTCCAGGATGTCCTTCAGCTGCAGTTCATGTAAGTAAAGCAAGTCTTGAAGTTGTTTTAACCTTTGTCTTAATTTATTGTTGTCTAGGAGGCAGATATCTTTTTCCTATGGAGAAAATAAAACAAAAATCCCCATGCTTCCATCAGTGGTAAGAACAGAGAGGCAGAGAGAGAAGGAGTATCTGTCTCCTCTTGATCCTAACATGCCACACTGCCTCTGTGGATCAAGACAATTCAATGGTGGTCTCTGTAAGATATATGAATCGTGCATAGCATGGGCTGTTGAGTTGAACCCAGTGGAAAAGGGTTTTCTACAATGATCTCGCCACTGCTCAGAGCATCCCAGAATATGATCAGCTAAGCAGAAAAGTACTTTGGACAAAAATCATTTGTCTTGAATCCCATTTAATGAACTCAAAGTGAATGTTTGTAGACTAAGAATCTGCTCAGGGTAGTAACAGGGGGGAAAAAAAGGGGCCCTTGCACTGCAGCCAGGCCAAACCAGTGAGGTTCCAGAACATCTTCTTGTAAAACAGGAAGAAAAAAGAGCTGATATTTGGTGCAAATCAGTGGGAAGCAGTGAGCCTACCAGGATCAGTGGAGTAACTTCAGAGCTGCATTACCATAACCAGGACCAGAATCTGGCTCACACTGACTAGGATGAACATTTTCAGCAATGATCTAGACTGTGACTGGTGTTACTCCATTAAGAACATAACAAAGCAGAGCAAAATCTTTTCCAAGACAACCAAGCAAACCCATGCAGTTAGAATCAGTTGCTATTTTCACTCTCAGCAAGCCGGCTTGAGTGATACCAGGTCAGGACCAGTTCTAGGCATAAGCAAAATAAGCAGTTGCCTAGGACAGCAAACTGATGCACGTGCTCAAACATGGCCTCCCAGCTGCCTCTTCCTTCTCCTTCTCCTAGGTCTGCTGGTTTTCTTCCACAGAGGATTTCCAGGCTGGATGCACACAGGGACCTGCTGCAGACAGCCCTGATCTCACCAAACTCTTCTTGCCAAGCTCTGTCCCTCACTTGGGATGGCCCAAGAGTAATTTGCTCATCAGAAGAGTACAGGTTGCCTCAGACTATGCCTACCACCACTTTCCCTTTCTGTTTTTTAAATCACAATAAATAAATGAAGGCAGTTTTCCCTGAGGGAACGGAGTAGACTATTTCTTCACTGGCCATAAAATAACTTTTTTTTTCTTTAAGGGGCTTTTGTTGTTGTTTTTAATTCTTGGCAATGTCAGTCCAGCCATCCAGAGAGCTGCCCATCCTCTAATGCTGTGAAAACCCTGTATTAACAGGACAGCAAGAGTGACCTTTCTTCAGCTGCAGGCAGACACCTTTTTGCTCTGCTCTTGCAGGCCTATCTGCTCTTGGAGCACCTATCTCTACATGACTGGGAATGATAAACCGTTGAGAGGTGGTACAGGCACTCACTAAGAGATACGCACCGAAAACCTGGGTGCAGGTGAGCCGAAGCTGATCAGGAGAAGAAGCAGCAGCAACCAGGGCATCATTGCACTCATTTCTTATCACCTGAAAAGAAGCATTGACAGCCTGCACTGGAGGCTTCTTTAGTTTCTCTCATAACTTAATCCCCCCTCACAATCACTTTTAATTCCCCAGAAAATGCTGCAGGATTTGTTAAGGAGTTTGCTTGAAACTACAGGCAGGACGAAATCGGTGATATTGATCCCTAAGATACACGTTAGGGAGAAGCTGAAGCACCAGTGCAGCATGCTGACAGGGGGACTGAAGTTTGGGTCCAAGCTCCTGCTTCCCTGGAGAAATAATACCCAGTGTGACTCTCCAGCAGCCTCTGCCCTTTCTCCTGAGTGCCCACGCAGATGGGAAGTTACTCAGCAATAATGCCTCCTTGGAGCACTCCTTGAAAAACTGGTGGCCAAAATCACACAGTCCTCCTTCAGACCAAACTCCCCAAAGTTAAGAGAGAGGGATGTTGCCTCCTCATTGAGTGAGCGTAGGCGTTGCCCCTCCTCAGTCCATGGAGCGGTCTGTCAGGACAGGATTACCTTGGGGGCCGAGGGCAGAAGGCACACATGGGATAGAGCGGTCACAGGATAGTTTTTGCTTGGATTTCAGTGGAAGAGATCTCTGCTGCTGACCTGCTGCAGTGCACAGATGGGGCATCGGTCAGAGAGTCTCAGCTAGAAAGAATGCTAAGCGACTGCCACTGGGAACATGCAGCTGAAAGCGAGTTAACAGTACAAATTGTTCGCAGACTGCTTGCATGGTGCTTTAAAAAAATCAGAAAAAAATTAAAAATCTGTAAAATAGGCTAAAACCAACTCCCCCGCTTCACATCTGGAAGTGCTGCAGAAACTTGGCTACCCAGCTTTACGCTCTCAGCGACGTGCTTTGTTTCAGCTATGACTCTATTAGCATCCCCGCAGCGGCTGATGCCAGGGCTGCTCCCAGAGCCAGCAAAGCCTCTGCGACAGGGAAGCGGTCTGCCACGCTGGGCAGGCAGGGCCTAAAGCAAGCCGAGAGAAGAAGTGCCCTGTGGAAGTTACCCATAAAGGATGTCGTGCAAGTGGGTGGCCCAGAACGCAGCATTTTTTCATTTCATGGAGAGAAGAGCTCTGTATTAGAGCAGGGAACCCCCCAGCCCGTGACTGCTGCTACTGTTCATTAACATTCATTAACACCGCCACGCAGTGGCGTGCTGGTGGCTGCAGCACTGATGTTGAGGTCAGAATCAGGCCCCATAGAATGTGGATGGAGGCAAAAGCTAAGAGGAAGGATGGTTTTGAGCGATGGCTCCTGAAGACCAGACAGTGCAGACCAAAGGGAAAGAAAGCAACTTCATCTGCGCTTTTATCAACATGTATTAAATGCACATACCTGTAACTCGCCTTTCCTTCAGACCTCCTCCCGATACGATTATCTCCCTTAAAAGCCAACTGCAAAAGAAAGTGATCATAAACCTGGCTGCATTTATAGTGGTTGATGAGATTTTCCTCTCCAGATGGCCCACATCAAGGGTGCAGACGAAGCAAGTTTCACAGCACTAGGCAGTTCCACAGAAGATACTTGCAATGCCTTGCCTGAAAGAGTTACCCAAACCCCACATTATCTGTTGTTACCCAATACCCATCCTGCTGCTTCCCAGTGAGGATCAATGACAGTTAGGTTTCTATCAGTGGTCCTCTCCAAAGGAGAGGGGCTCTGCTGGTTGCGCACCATTACCCACCTTATTTGACTAGGAAGCTCAACCAAGGCTGACTTCTTTAAGTGTTTATATGAATTCCTTCAGACTAACGCTCCCTGCGGGAGTTTTATCTCATGTTTAACACAGCCAGGCTCATTTCAGTAAGTCCTGCAAGGTGGAAATAACACAGCTTTTCTGTTTGGCATTCCTTTTGCTGTTTAATCTGGTTTATATGTAAAAGCACAGCACAGCTGTAATGCTAAAGGAGCTGCAAATCTGAAGCAAGAAGCGAACATGGGGGTATTAAGCAAGATTTGCTATTAGACTGAAATCTCAGGAGGTTTGCAGTTGTGTAACTCTCCTCTGAGCTGGATGATTAGATTTGCTAGTTAACACAAACAAGGACATTTGTAGAAGAGAGAAAAAAAAACAACCACATAAACAGATGGGTGCCTCCCTTTGCGTTATGGCCAAGGAATTACAAATTAGTTTAAAGAAAACAGCAGGAACGTTCCATTTTACAGAGCTGTGTTTGGAGGAGAGACCATGGGGCAAAAAGACAAGGCATATAACCCCATCATAAACTTCTGTATTACTCTCCAGGAAAGCAGGACTGTCCAGCTATTACCAAGTACAGCAATGCTGTTTATTTCTTAAAAACTGCATTCCTTTTCTCCCACAAGAACCGCTGACCCATTTCACTGCCAAATGATTACGTAAACAGTGCTTTTCTTCTCACTAGTTCTCTATTCCCAGTTTTAGGCTGGTTTTGGATGCTGTGAAATTAAATGAGTGAAATGTCTCTTCTCCTTAGTGTGTACTTGGCCCTTCCGCCCCTTCAGTCAGCGGCTGCAGCTGACAGCAGGGTGCTCAGGTACCACACTCCTGAGCACAGGGGGGCTCCACACCATCCCCTGGGGCTTTCATCCACAGCAGCCTCTTCCTTAACTGGAGCCCACCAGCCAGCTCTTGAGACACTGCGCACCTATTTATGCTCTTGCCTTAATGGTCAACAAGCTCTTTGACCTATGAGCACCTCCCGATCCTGGGTGGGATTGACAATGGGCCTGGGACTGAGGTGGCAGTGTTGGAGTCATGGTGTGGGCAGCACTGTCATCCCCCTCGGCTGTCTGCAGGGCCGTATGGCCAGGAGGCATGAGGCTGCACATCTCTGACTCCTGCTGGTCCCTGGGTAGGAGAGGGCGGTGGAGCTGCAGTCCCGGTGAGACTCATGCGTGCATGTTATGTGACTGCAACTTTGCAGGAGCAGGACTCAAAGTCCAACTCTCCTTCAGGGACCACCCAAATGCCTGTTAGAGCCAAGACCCCTGGAGCACTCTCATGCTCTCTCGAGGACTCCCTCCAGTGTCACCTCCAGCCTCACCAACATCTGCATGTGAAAAACTCAATCAGCTGGAATGTGTTTCTTGCATCCCTCCTTCATGAT
This sequence comes from Phalacrocorax carbo, assembly GCF_963921805.1. Taxonomy (NCBI): domain Eukaryota; kingdom Metazoa; phylum Chordata; class Aves; order Suliformes; family Phalacrocoracidae; genus Phalacrocorax; species Phalacrocorax carbo. The sequence continues at coordinate 188,883,438 of NC_087513.1, forward strand.
GGACTTATTCTCCCAGGGTAAATGAAGTTTTAGGAATATCCGAAGCACAAGAGAGGGATTGCCATGAGGTTGAGTTCACGTGAAGTGGGTCTAGCAGGAGGGTGTGTTCATGTACTGCTCCACTGGCCCATAGCTAAAATAATCAAGTCATCCTAAAGAACGTGGACACTGTGTGATCACTGATGTTGTTTCCTCACAGATGTTGAAGTCCCTAGGCAATGGAAGTGTAAACGCTCATTTTTTTTTTCCTGGCATACACATGCTTCACACATATTCTGCAGTGCAAATTCCTGTTTAGTTACTTGGAAGGAGATCAAATTCCCTCTTCTTAAGATACTTAGTGATGTTGTCAGCAAATAATAACAGTTTCATTAACTAAAAACCTCCCCACCCTGCTCTCCTCCACCCTCCTTTCAGCAAAAGTACGTAGGTGCTGAATAACAGTCATAAAAAGCTATTATTCACACATTAAATGCACAGCCAGCACAGCAAGAATGCAAACTGGTGGGTAAACATGAATGAAGACAGTGGCTCTGGGGCAGCTTTTGATATTCCTGCAGTCACAGAATGACGGGCTCTCCCAGAAAGAATGGCTCAGGATGAAGACATGAAGATGACATCCAATGGACCTTCACTCCCCCAGAGCCCGATGGAACATCACTGCAGCTGGAAGAGAGTGGTGGCCTCTCAAAACTCTGCCAAGACCAGTTCCTTGTTGTTTGTTCTTAAAGGGGGAAGGGAAGAAATGAGGTGGACTGCTTCAGACTCCAAAAGAGGTACAGAGACCTGAGGTTTTCACAGCAAGAGCCTGAGTGCCTAGTTGTGCCCTAGGAAAATTCAGAGTATTCTAGAGCCAGCTCCAAGCAAAACAGCTCATTTGCACTGAACCCAGGTGCTTTATGCATTTGCCGTTACATTATACTTCTCCATCACGTCCTACCTTCCACAAACATCCTGCTCACTGGGAGAGACCACGGACCAGGCTCCTTTGCAGGCACTGCAGGTGTGAAGGTACCAGGGGCCTGCAGGTTCTCCATGTGTGAGCTACTAGCATCTTCTGTAGAATCTGGGCTGCCAGGTCTCTTAAAACAAAGTTAATGTATGAGATATGAAACAATTTATTTAAAAAAAATCTAATAATAAAGAGTTTCATCAAAAGTAAGATAAATTTAAAAGATCAGGACAACATCAGCCACCATAGTTTCAATCTATGAAATAACCGAAACCAGCATATACGCATTAAAAGTCTGTGGTTTGTTAGCAAGGAGTAACCACAGAAATCTGTGTACAAAGAAGAACAGTCACAGACCATGAAACATGCTAGATCTGAATGTTTTGATAATGTACAAAGAGCAAACACATAATTCAGTCTACCTAATGAGTCTGCGTGCAGCCTATGAGTATCTAATGGGTTGACACAACAAATGTAATTAGTTTGTAAGTTCCTGAGGGCAAGCATGGGTCCGAGTGATCTCACTTACATCAGGAATAGCTGTACCAAAGGGAATTAGTCACAAGGCCAGAGGGAGCATGTGGATTATCTGCATAATCTTCTACCTACCTCAGGTCAGAGAACTCTCCTGACCTAATTCACTCCTATTTGGAATAGAGCATCTCTTTGAGAAAAAGACATTTTGGTACAAAATATTCAGCATTGAAGAACCAGCCGCAGACCTTAGCATGCTCTTCCACTGCTTAATTACCCATATTGTTAATTATTCTTGGTTTTTGTCTTGAGTCTGAATCCTCCAATACTCACCCTGCAGCCTTTTACTCTCACGATGCCTTACTCTGTGAAGGGGAAAAGCCCTCTACTGCCAAATGTCGTTTTCCCTACTTAAGGTGGGGTCCATGTACACACAAGCGGCGTGCCTGCCGCTGCCTGGGAACCCAAACCCCGGCAGCTGCTGCGGGTGCAGGCGTATGTGCTGGGGGAAAGCCAGCAGGGTCACAGAGCAAGGGGTTGCACAGAGCTTGTCCTGGGCAAGGCTGGGCACTGTGGCACAGCACATCCCGAGGGAAGAGCACTAGTGGGTAGGGCGCTCAGGTGGCATGGGGAAGGAGGAAGGGCAAGAGCAAATTCTGCTCCTGGGGTGATTTTGTTCAGGGTTGTTTAATGCAGAACATAGTGGTGAGAAGAGCTGTAGGAGGTGTATGGCCGTGTGTGGTGGAGGTGGTCTCGCTGGGCTTGTTGAGGGGGCTCCAGGGAGTGCAATACCCCTCTGCCTAGATTTGGGATCCTGATCCACCCCTAGGGAGGGACAAGCAGCAGAATATGTCACCAGGACAGTCCAGGGCACGCACAGGAGCAGAACTGCAGGTTCTGCAGCCCAACAGAGAGGTGCCCTATCAATTTAGTTGCCTCTAGGGTCAGGCAGCTGCTGAACAAGTACCTTTCTAGATCTAAATTTTGAGGCTTTAAGTCTGCTTACACCCCTTTTTGGGCACCTAGACCTTTTTCCAGATCCAGTCCTGACCAACTGTGATTAAGTCACTCTTTATCTTTTCTTTCAGAAGACAGACAGCTTTTAGCTCCTTGATCCAGATGTGGAGAGGTGTACTTCACAGCCTTTTAGTCACATCATGGCTCTTCCCTCTTTCTTCTGGAGTTGTGGTTGTCAGGGCTGGAGACCTGAGAGCACACAGGAGCCAAGTAAAGAGCTCAAGTGATATTTCCAACCCACCATATTTCCTGTTTGTGGATCCAAGGATCTTGTTATTGCTTTTGCCACAGAGCCACATGCCACAACTACCTGTGTCTGGCTACTCCCTACCGCTGGCTCAGGACTTTTCAGAGTTACCTGTTTTCATAATACAGCCACTGATGCTCCAAGGCTGACCTGCCCACGGTGTTACTCCCTGCAGTCAGGGTGACTGTGATTTGCAACACTTGAGAAGTTGGTTAAGAAATGCTTGCTAGCTTTCTGGCGTGTACCCACATACCCCATGCAGGTGGCAAGTGTCTCTCAGTGACAGTCAGTAGGACTGTAAGCACACCAAGGAGTTCATTTAAAGATGTTGTGTGGTCCTTCAGGTACCAAGGGCTGAAAAGCACCATTCTGGGGTCCTTTCTCTGAGACTGACAGGAAATGCACATTGCTCGTTCATCTGCACTTACCAGATGTTACAATTTACTCAGTGCTAGGAAGCCATTCTTCTATCTGACTGCTTTTCCAACCTCTGTGTCAGCTGCAAACTTCATCACTTGGGATTTTTATCCAGAGCATGGTTTAAAACAAAACAACACAATACACATTAAATAGCATAAAACAACACCCAATCCCTGCAGAACCTCTCTGGAAAGGAACTGCTTAAGGATGGTTCTCCTTTCAGTTATTTTAAGACTAGCGTGCTGGGTTTGCATCAATGTGAACCAGACTGAGTTTATACTTTCCTACCTTTTTAATCAAATGTGATTTTCTAGCCGGACACTTGCTTACAGAAGCAATAAAATACTTATACTTTATCAGTAAAACCTGTAATCTTGTTTTAGAAATATAAATTAGTTTGGCAGGAATTATTTTCCCTAATCCCATGTTTATTGGCATTTATTATTATCGTTATTATTACTATTATCATCACTAAGCTTCTTTAATATTTTATCAGTTGAAGCCTCTGTCTACTCTGCTCTCATTTTACCTGGGAGCAAAACCAAGATGACAGATCTACCATCATCAGGTCATCTGATCTACCTCCTTTTAATATTCACAGAGAATTGATTTTTTTCCCCCACTTATCTCCATATTTCTGCTATCCCAAGACTTAGTAAAAAGAAAATTATTTTCTTGAATCTCTCTCTTAAGATTATCACATATTAATGAGCCATAGCTCCCAATTTTAAAATCTGTCAAGTTAAGAGATTCTGTTTACCACCCTCTCTGTTATTTTTGGAATGTAAAGTATGTCATCACCCCTCTGAGATATGCATACTTCATCCTGCTCTCTACCCAGTACGTAACTGTATTATTTACTGAACACTTCGATCTCTTCTGCATTTTATTGACAATTCTGCTATTTTACACTCATGAATAATTGTCAAGGGATCAGAACTGGACTCTGAGGGAGTTTAAAATGTCAGTATCATGAGTTAACCAGCAAAATATAATGAAAATTATTTACAAGTCTTGAATTTAAAAAACAGAATATTTTCAATGCTTCTTTTTTATTTTTAGCTTTAGGAACCTTGGATCTTGTTCCTACACTTTTCTCCACCGGCTGAGAGCTAGAAGTTTTATTTTATTAATAAAAAAAAGGGGCATTTTTATTTTAGTCATCTGACTCCAGAAGTTAGGGCTTTAAGAAAATAGATCAACCACCAGGAAACTCATGATGACGCACGAGAGCTGGCAAATCTTCTACAGCATCACCAATGCTCTAAGATTAGCAACACTGAAAGGAACAGTTAGTGTTATCACTGGCAATGCAGCGTCCACCTATTTGATGAAAAATGGGAAGAACTGTTTTTCCTTTTCAAGTATATCTGCAACCTCTAGCAAGCTGGTTCACTTACAGCCCTGGCATTCAGTCTGAGTGCCAAACTGGAAGCCTCCCAGCCTCCAGCCCCTCCTTTGACTGGTTGTTACAGGTTGTTCTGTGAAAAGTCCACTTCAATAACTTCAATACCCAAACTGCCTTCACAGCTTGGTGCTTTCAGGGCCTAGTGCAGGGGAAACTGAACTTCTTTGTTTCTACATTCTTCTCTGATATGGTCCTCCCTGTGAAGGTGATCCACAGGCATAAGATCCCACTGAGAGTAACTCACAGCCTACCCATGTGGTCCACAGGACCAAGCCTGTACTAAATAACCTGCACATGTACACCTTTTTCAGAACTAGGAGCAAATTAAACGATCGTTTCTTCTCATCATCCAGCTTAGTGTCCATCCATGTTTAGCTCCTTCTCAAAAACATAATTATCTGAATATACCAAAAGTATTTAGCTCATTACTTGCTACCACTGTCTGCACTAGCTACTTACCCATATATTTATATATAGGACAGACTTGAAAGGGAAACTTTCTATTTAGTCTGTGTTGCATTAATAGTAGGAGTCTGAGGAGTGGCTAGGGGGAGATCCTACCATTGAGTCATAAGGTTCAGAGAGGACCCCCTTGCTTTCTAAACTTCTCTGAGAGGAGTCTAGGTGCAGCTAAATCCAGTCTTAGTCTCAGACTTGGTCAACGGTTTATTTTCTAAGGGTTGTAACTACTCATCAGAGTATTTGTTGTAACTAATTTGGCAGATGCCCAGGCTGGTCACATTCAATGAGAACAATCACAGCTAGATTAATGAACAGTGCAATTTATTAAAGCAAGAGATACACAGGTTCTTTGGATTACCGGTGATGAGATTCCTGGTTACAAGACACACATAAATACCAAAGATATGAGTACACTGCTAGGCTACAAGTATGCTAAACAAATATGAAGCGACTCCAGTATGAAGCAAAGCAACTCTAATGCGTTAGGGATTTAAAGTGACTCTGTAGAAGTTTCCAATCTTACCCAAAGGCATCCCAGTGGTGGGGGAAGAGAGGCTCAGCCCATCAACTGGTCCCAGAAGTCAGAGTGGTACATGACGGTATCTTCCCTAACCCCTCTTTCTCTTCACACATTTCATACTATTTTTTATCTTTCAGGTGGAGCTTGAGTGACTCTAGTCATACATACCTTTATTATGATTGGTGTACAATTTCCTCGCTTTGCTTTTAAAAGTGTAGAGTACAAGAAATTCAAAGTGCATGCCCAGTGAGGGGTGGTCGCACCTTAGAGGCGGGTAACTTTTGGGATGGAGGTGTGTTTTGGTATTATAATTATATTATAATGAGCAAAGTTCACCAAAAGGAGAGCATTTTGTCAAAAGTATGATGGACTGTTGGAGCAGGGTGGCAAATACGCAGTGTACGAGCTCCATGGTATCTCGAGTTCCCATTTATCACAGAGCCTGGCCGCGATGCCTCCACACCGCTCCACCCTCCAGACAACTCCTCTTAGAGTCAGTATGCCAAGTTCTCCTGGCATTGCCGACATCTAAGGTTACTAGGGAACTTCCGTGGAATGGATTCCTCACATATCAGCTGCACTCCACCCTGAAAGCTTCTCCAATGCTGTACCCTTTCTAAAAACATAAGTTTAATTTCTAAATCACCTCCAGCGATTATTCCACAGTTTGCTACCCAGAAACGCTCCCTGTTCTCAGCATTCGTCTTAAAGATTTTGTTTTGGGCAAGACATATACGGAAAGGCTCCTGCCATGGGTTAACCGCAGCTACCCCGACCAAGCTCCAGCAGCCCTAGGAGCAGCCCTCAAAAGCTCGCTTTGAGCTCCCTCTGCTGCCGACCGTGCTGAAGAAATCCCTTCCAGCGCAGCCCTGGCCTCAGCAGCGGCACCGTCCTACCACATGGCGCTCCTGCTCGGGCAGCACTTGTCATTTGGCTGTCGGTAAGAGGTGAGGTAGAATAGAATCATAAAATAACAGAATGGTTTGGGTTGAAAGGGATCTTTAGAGGTCATCTAGTCCAACCCCCTGCAGTGAGCAGGGACATCTGCAGCTAGATCAGGCTGCTCAGAGCCCCGTCCAGCCTGACCTTGAATGTTTCCAGGGATGGGGCATCTACCACCTCTCTGGGCAACCTGTGCCAGCACCTCACCACCCTCACTGTAAAAATTTTTTTCCTTGTATCTGGCCTAAATCTACCCTCCTTTCGTTTAAAACCATTACCCCTCGTCCTGTCACAGCAGGCCTTGCTAAAGAGATTGCCCCCATCCTTCCTATAGTCCCCCTTTAAGTACTGAAAGGCTGCAATAAGGTCTTTCTAGAGCCTTCTCTTCCCCAGGCTGAACAACCCCAGCTCTCTCAGCCTGTCCTCATAGGAGAGGTGCTCCAGCCCTCTGTTCATTTTTGTGGCCCTCCTCTGGACCTCCTCTGGAGGTAGGCGTGAAACCTCTGCAGAACACTGGGTGACACGCCATATTCTGCCCTGCAGGCTCTGATTCTGCAAAAAACACAAGTGCTCAACATTTTGTGAAAAACCGAAGTGCTGTGTTACACGTCCCCGTCCTGGATGGAGGCCGTGGCTGACACGGGCTGCGGGGGCCTACCTGCGCCAGCCCTGTCCCGACTGCAGCCCCCAAAAGCCACCATCCCGCGGGGGATGCATTAGGAGGTGTGAAGGCGCAGCAGCGAAGTCTACAACACGCGGACGGCCGAGGCTCGGGATCAGGCGGCTGGGGCAGGCTGGACGGCAGCCTCCTCGCTCCGGCGGGCCTGTGCGGGCCCGGGGCGGCGGGAGCCGCGGGGTGGGGGGGGACGGGCAGGCCTTGGCCCAGCTGCCGGCCCGGCGGGCCCGGAGAGGCGCCGGTGGCCGCGGCGGGCCCGTGGCCCACCCGGTGCGGGCTGGGACGTGATGGGCGGTGTGGGGAGCGGCGGCGGGGCCGTCGCCATGGCAGCGAGGGGGGTCCGGCCCGGCCCAGGTGCAGCCGTGCGGCGCCGCCGGACCATTTAAGCGCAGCCCGGCGCTGGGGGGGAGTGCTGAGGCGTCTTCCAGGTCCGCGGCTCGGCTTCGCCTCGGCGGGTGAGTGGGGCTTGGCAGCCCGGCCGTGGCGAGGGCCGGCGGGAGGGTCGGGAGAACGGCACTCAGGAACTTTAACGCAACTTTCCGCTGAGTCCGCGGAGCGGTGGGGGCGGGTGTCCGGGCTCGACTTTGAGTCCGGTGGCCGGAGATGGGCGGCCGCTCTGAGGTGAGGGCGGTGAGGGGAGAGAGCGCTCTCCCGCGGGCTGCCGGCCTTGTCAGGCTCCGTGCGGCGGCGGCCGGGCCGGTGCTCGGCCCGCGGGGCCTCCGGCAGGAAGGGCGGGCTGCCGGCGGCTCGCCGACGTGGGCCTCTCTCCCGAGGAGCGGGGCGGCTGCTGGCGTGGCCGCACCCGCCGCCGTGGGATCCGGTTCCGCCCCCAGGAAGGGGCGTGAGGCTGTGCCCGAGGCAGGTGTGAGGGAGTGGAGGCGCAGGGGCACGAAGTGCGGCTCCCGCCGGAGGAGCCGGTGTGCGCCGGAGCCCTCGGACCCGCTCGCCGGGGCTTCCCGCCTGCCTTCGCCGGAGCGGCGGGGCTGCGCCCTCCCGGGGGCGCCGGGCTGGGGCTCCAGTGTGCTTCACGGCTTGAAGCAGGGGGAAACTCCTCATCGTGAGGTAAAGATGTCGTTTTAAGCTTACTGTCACTGTGGTGTATCAGGTATAGTAAAAAAAAAAACTTCACCACACTGCTGAGTGCGCTGCCTTTCCCTAGCTTATAGATACTGTGCTTTGTCAAATGTCTGCTGGTAACGTGTGAGGCTGCTGTAGGATGCTGGTATCTGCTGTTTCTTGTACTGATATCTCTTTAACTAGATGCGCTTCTCTTAAGACCAGCAGAGCAACAACAGGCAAAATGACAACCGTGAGGTACGAACAAGGGGCAGAGCTGACAGAAGCATCCAGGTGAGTGAAATGAACTGCAACAGCTTATGAGTTTGGGGTTTGAGTATGTGGTCACCTGTCTAGGTTTTCTTAGTACTTTAAATATAATAAAGAGAATAATGATGGAGTGCTTGAAGTTCATATAGCATATAGTCTTTGTATTCCCCTCTCTTAAAATGCTGTTGTCTGTGAGGAGCGATACCTTTTAGAGAAATATACTGTTGTGATTAACTTCTTACCAGTAGTTATGAACTAACTAAGAAATACAGTGCACCCAGCCCTGGTATAAGCTCGTGGCAGTAAAGCCTGTTTTCTTCTAGCCTCCAGAAACACTATCAAGCTCTCTTATAGGGCAAGTTGCTCTTGTTCTGCATTCCTTAAAAGCCTCAAGTCTGAAGTTCAGAGCCTGTGGGGAGGAAATAAGTTCTTCTAGTATATCTTCATTTTCTTCTCTTCCCCCCTAGTAGTCAAAGACTAGATGTAGCTTGTAGCAGAGAGCTTGGCCCAGCTTGGACAACAAGTAGATGCAGAGTGTTCAGCAAAACAAACTCCCGCTGAGGAAAGCGTTATCTAGAACGGAATTTTTGTGTGAGAGCACAGTCAGACTTGGCTTCTGTTTTCTTTTTGCGTTAAAGATTAGCTTCCTAACCCAAAACACTACTGTTGTTCATTCTTATTTTGGCTTATTTTAATCACAGTACAGGATAAGAAGGTGATATTTGGTGCACTTCATGTGTCCACAAGTATAAGCAAAACTGCTGTAGCAGCAGCAACCTGCTTTAATGAGTGAAGCATTTCAGCTGTACATTAAGTGGAAACTCCCAAGTGAATATCCCCTAAGAACAGCCTGGAAGCAAAGCAGAATGGCCATATATCACTAGAGCTTTGCTTTGGCTCTAGGAACAAAGTGAGGATACTGGTGTCTGGAGATGCTGGAGCTGGAAATCTAGCTTTAAATAACAAAATTGTTGAGGGGGTGGGGAATCATTCCTCTTTTCAGCCTCATACTGAGTGCAGGTGGTGAACCATCAGTACTGGTTGTTGAGTCTGTAAGTCATAAAACTTTTTGCTTTTAAGGGGATTAATCCACACTGCAGAAGCAGTGCCAGTGCTTGGGTCTGTTGTGGAAGGTGAAGAATACTTGGACCTTCTGAGTTGTTACACTAATGCTTCAAACATGCTAGATTGCTTCAGAACAGTATGGAAACAACAATATTGAATATGTGAATTTATTTGCTCCTGCCCAAGAAGCAATGGTGCCAGAGGCAAAGCCACAGCAAATGCTGTGGCTGTGCTATTGCGCAGCATGGTATTTCTGTGGAGAAGGCTGAATTAGAAACTCCTGGATTTGGATGTTACACTTTATTTTCTCTGAAGTCATCATGTGGCCTTCAAAGCTTCTCAGGTGGTTGAACAAAAACTTTATCTAAAGAGACCCTTTTAAGGAAGTTATGGCAAGCAGCCACTACCCCAAAAAAATGCTGTTCTAGCACTAGCTCAGCTGCTGCTGCTCTGGTCTTCCAGTTTCCGGTCTGGTATCCTGCTCTGCACAAACACATCTCTGTGCTGTGGCTTTTCCTGGTGAAAACATTCATTCTGTGAACAAGTAGTTCACTGTAATAGCATTTATGTCTCTTGGACTCTGAAGCAATTCTGCATATGTGTGTTTCCAGCACTTCCAGAGTCTGGACTGGACTGTTAAGTCCTCAGCAGACTCTTGGATGTCCTACTTCAAAGCTCTTTATCGTGTTGCTGGAAATATCTGTTCCCTTCCTTCCAAAAGAAACTTTTGAAAATTGGATTGTTAATGGGAACTTGGTCAGTACAAGCCAAGGGGTTCTGCTGTGCCACTGTGTGGGAAGCCTTTCTTCCCCTGGTACTAGGCCTGTGATATGGCCCAGGCTGCTGCTTGCTTCTCAGCTGACAGTTAACAGCCTTTTCTCTGGAGTGATGAAGGGTAGCAATGTTGACATCTGTATCAGTATGTAATGTGTGTTATTCTTTTGCTAGCTCTCCAACAGCAGAAGAGCCCACAGTAAAGATTGATGATGGTTGTGATGAGGATAACGAACCAGACAGCTGTTCTAAGTAAGTTAGTAACATACTAAATGTGTTCCTTACCCCCAAAAGTGGAAACTTTTGAGCCAAAATGAGAAGGTGGATGGCTTGCCGAAGTAGAGATAAGCTCAGTATATCACTTGATACTGGCATTTGTTCTAGTACATAATACAGGCAGGTAAGTTCAGGAAGCTTCTTTATGCCTCTACAGATGAAAGCCCAACCCAAGAACGAGATACAAGCCCACCATATTATGGAGAATGCATAATCCAAACAGTTTGATTAAATTTCCCCAAAGAAATGAGTTCAGGAGAGCACAGCAGAACAAATGCTGGAGAGAAAAAAAGGTGAATGAGTATCTGAAGCAAATGATAAGCATCATGCCCTTGACAAGACTAAACTGTCTGAACTTGGTAGTGATTAACTCTGTTCTTGAAGTAGTTATTTTCTAACACACTATAGCTCTTGTCACCAGATTATTAACTCTTACAGCATACTTTATCCACTTGTCACTGACTTAGTCGACTGACTTCTCTGTTAGCGTAGCCCAAGAACAGTAAGGTAAAGCCTGTTATCCCAGTTCTTCTGTGTGACAATATGTCTTTCTAGAATTCAGATGTTGGCATTTACAAGTCCTTTTCACAAAGGCTTTAACTTAAGTATGTGAGCAAATGTGCCAGTCTCTTCAACTGATTTAAGATGTTGGCAGGCCAAATTGGTATGTATATAGTCTTTAGTGCACCTAATAAAGGTACTTATCCTTAGACTGTGGAAGCTGAAGTCTTGGTGTACCTAGTACGTTCGCGTAGTAGGATTGACTGGGCAAAGACATAGACCAACAATCTGTTAGTGTAATTATTGCAGTGCTTCCTTAGATATTAGACATTCTAAATGCAAGGAGAACCCCCTATATGCCAGGATGCCTTCAACGCAAGACTTTTATTACATCCTTGACTTCCATGGGAAAAGTGGGCACTACAACCTTATCTCCTCCTTGCTCAAGGATGCAGACGTTTGCTGGGTAGACCTTGTTTCTGAGCTTAAAGTTTGAACTTAATAGTGAGAAATATGAGATAATTTAGTAAGTCCAGCAAGATGCTTCCTCATCACTTCAAAGATAGCCAGCCTGTCTTAAACAGAGTTACTGAGGTGTTAAGGATATGCACCAGGTGGAATGCAATGCTCGGGTTACCCTAGAGGAAACAAGTAGCTCAGACAAGATCACCAGGGTGCAGTATGCATTACTGAGCTGACAAAGACTTCCTGTAACAGTGATATCTTTAATGGTGGTGGAGAGGGGAAGTGTAGGAACCATATGTAACAGGAAAGATAGGGTAGATATATGAACAATACAAAAGGAATCTACCAGTACATTTTGTCAGTATGTCAGAACTCATGGTAAGTCCTACTGTTAGTGATATACTTGGAGAAGGTGTTTTCTTTTAAATGTCTAAGAAAAGGCTCTGTGCTTACAGTAGTCAAGTAATTCCAAGATTACTTAACAGACTGGCAATATGCTTTTCAAACTGTCAGAGCTTGGGGTTTGCAGATAATTGCTTCTACCTTAGTTCTTGGTGTACCCTAAAGAGACTTTCAGCTAGTAAGATAGCTACACAAAGGCCTTGGCTTAAAGCTTACCAAAGAGGCAACAAATCTTCTGTAACTGAAAACAGGAGCTGGAACCCTGCTAGGGCTGGAGGTAACTCTCACAATTGGAAGAACTTAGCTTCAGTAACTCTAAAAGGCACTCGAGTCTTCAATCTGAAAACCAAACCAATATTTCCTTTTTAAAGGCGGAAGAGGGATTTATCTTCCTTTACTCCAAGAGCACAGAAGCAGTAGTGGAGCTATTAACAAGTGCAGCTTTTTCCAGGCCTGGAAAAAAGTCCTCTGATATAAGCTATTATCTTGAAAAAGATACCTTAGAGGTGTTTATCTTTTAATTATCCTCTTGGTCAGTAGCTATTATCTAACCCACTTCTTACAGATTATAACTGAGTATTAAGCCAGACTTCTAGTGTCACTGGAATTGTGGCACTGAATAGTGTTATGCATAAGTACATACCACACTACTTCAGGGTCTGTAACTGATGAATAGTGCTTCTAACAAGTGGTCGAAGTATTGCTTTCAAGTACTGTCTTAACCTATATTCTTCATGAATGCAACTGAATAGACTCCTCTTAAAGAAATCACTACTATACAGAATTCTAAAACTGAAAGAATATAACAGTGCTTTTGTGGCTAGTATCGATAGCAAAATGTCACTTGCCTTGACGCCAATTCTCTTCTCTTGCAGTGCAATTAGGAGAAAAATTTCCCCGTTTGTGATGTCCTTTGGATTCAGGTAAAAGATCATGCTTGTAATGATGTGGGCAAAGTAGAAATAGCCCTTATTTCTGGTGTGAGAACTCTGAGAATTCCTTGAACAACATTGACTCCAGCCTGGAAAGTACTGCATCCCCTATCACCCCTTGAAAGGGTGACTGGAGAAAAGTACTTTGGTTGGGAAAGAAGTCATAAACGGATATGACTACATTCTCCAAGGAGAGCTGAAAGTTAGAACTGTAAATGCCGTTGACTTGGATAAAAGCTCTTTAACGACTTACTGCAGGCTGTGGCAGCCTTTGAACAACCAGTTGGTCAGTTGTATGCAGTTTAGGTGCTGAAACAAGGTAAGCCATTAAAGACAGTTATTTTTAAGAGACTACATTAAGTCATGAATGGGAGGGAAGATGGGTAAGCTGAAAGACAGCATTGACTCTTGTATGCCTTAAAGCATTTGGGTTTGCGCTGCTTCTAGGTAGCTATGGAATTATTGGCTAATAATTACAGCTGAGTCTGAGGTAAATGTACAGTTCCACATGGATGATGTACTCTGCAGAACACTTCAGATCCTTCAGCTGCTTATGCAAGCAGGCCTCAATATATAAGAGAACACACTCTTGCTGGAACAGTTTAAAACAAAAATCAGGGCTTGTGCTCTTCAATTGATAAATGTCAGCAATTCGTTCTTACCCCTCAAGTTGTATTTTTCTTTTTGCAGGGTATTTGGAGTTGTACTTATCATTGTGGACATTATAGTCGTGATTGTGGATCTGGCTATCAGTGAGAAGAAGAAGGGTGTTAGAGAGATTCTTGAAGGTGTTTCCCTGGCAATAGCACTCTTCTTCCTCATTGATGTTCTCCTGAGGGTGTTTGTTGAAGGGTAAGACATGGGCAAAAGTTAAGTCAATGTGGCAAGCCCTCAGGCTAGCAAGGAAGCAATACCTCAAGCTTGGACTATGAACATGGATGCCCTGTAGGCTAATTTTCTGGTCATCTTTTCTTGGTTGTATATTGGCTGTTACCTTTCTATAGAGTAATCTGTAAAGTGCTTTTTGGTATAAGTGAGCACTTGGAAACTGCATTGGCTTTGTGACTTGTGTGTAAACCAGGTGTAAGATTATTTTCTTAGTGATTCTTCAGCGCTTAGTATTAAGAGCTACTTCAGGACGGCTTGTCTCTAGCCATAGTTCTGTATAGGTGGTTTTCTTCTTGAAGATGTGTTTCAGTCTTTGCTGTCTGTGTGGGTGTCTATCTAAAACTCTCCTTTGTTTCAGCTTCAGGAACTATTTCCGGTCCAAACTGAATATTTTGGATGCATTCATAGTGGTGGGCACTCTGTCAATTAACCTGACGTACTCCTTCTCAGACCTTGCTGCAGCAGATCAGATACCAAGGTAAGAATGGTACAGCAGCTGTTAAATGTGAGCTCTCTTTTCTTGATAGTATTCTGAGAATTTTCTTGGGCACCTTTAAGCTAGATGTGTGCATACTAGATCATAAATATGGCTGTGATAGTATTTCATGGTACAGATGAATGAAGGATAGAGACACCTAACTTTGGTCTACAGTTACACTGTCCTTGTTTCAAAGGTAGAGATGATCTAAACATATCAGTGAATAGTAAGGCCATCAAACGCTCTGACTCAAGCATTTCTGGGAGAAGCTGTGCAGCAGCCCTGATGGGGAGGAGAGTCTGAAGAAGGTCAGAAAGAAGAGCTGGATTATAATAGCAAATTGAACAGACAACTGAGGGAGGATCTCCATCTAATGGCTCCTGAGATAAAATAGTTGCCCCACTGTCTTGTCTCCTCCACCTTGCTGTCCCAAAAGTCCCATTGTAACAATGTTGGATTTTTCAGCCATGCCCTGGGGAGGGGAAACATGCTGTTCATGTGCATAAGTTAATTCAAGTCTGTTTCCATCCTACTCCTGTAGCTTGATCAGATGATAATGTGTGAGAGGAATCCATTCTTGATGGGGACAGAACTACAACTCAAAGATTAGCTTATTTTCACTAGGTTTGAATTAGTGAAACTTGCTTGCATCACCCAGGCAAAGTAGTTGAGTGCTCTTTAAAAAAAAACCAACAACCAAAAAACCCCCACTCCCATCCCCATTCAACTGGCTACTGAGCACAAGGGGGGGAAACACTATTCCAGAAGAAACCAGCTCAAAGTCTAGTTATTGAAGAATCCCAAGCTGGACAAACGTCTGGAAGTACTAGTTGTTTCTTCAAATGCCAGCTAAAATCAAATGGTTTCAAAAAGTAGAACTGCCAAAGGAATAGCTTTTATAGCCTCAGAATCATAAAAGGCTGTTTCCTTGTAGGTCTTTCAGAACATGAATCTGAGCTTAAAGGTTATTTCCCCTCTCTGGCCACATTTTTTCTAAAGCAGCTTTCATCTTATGGCAGCATCCAGTTAAAGGTAGGAGAAATAGCACTGTAACAGGGTAATCTGCACTGCTGTCTTGATGTCTTTAGGTTAGCAGTAGGCCTGATCTTGCACTGACCCATCCTATTGTAGATCAGTGTGTGCAAGTTCCAAGTTGATGGGGATTTAGCATAGGCTTTTGAGTCACGTAAAAAGGAGTTCTCACTGATCTCAGAAGATACTCAGCTGGGGCCTACCATCTCACTCATGCAACTCTTGAGGCCCTCTGTAAGGCTTGTTAAGGGCTCTTCAGTCCTGCTCTGACCAAAATATTACTACTTGGCAGTAGATGATACCTCAGACTTGGCCAAATCCCAAATCTTGATGAGATGGGCTTTCTACCAGTAGTACCCACGCAATCTAACTAATTCCCAGTAGCCTACCTGAGGTTTGTCACTTTTCTTTCATTATAAACCTTCCTCCAGAAGCAAGCAGCAGTCTTAAAGCACCTGATAAATCTCAGAATAATTAGAATCTGAGCAGCTTTTATGTGGATGAAAGTGTATATATAACAGTGAAGCTTTAGTGGTAGTCCATAGAAGTAATGTGTCCTGATGGAGGGATATGGTCGCTAGTTCTAATCTGGTCTAGGTGGGTGTCTGTTGGGATGAGTTACCTGTTTCCTTGAAGTCTGACGTATAAAAAGACACTGAGTGAGCTGGGTATTGGTGCTGAACTGGCTAACTTCCTAAAGGGTGGAATGCAAACCACGTTTATCTTGAAGAGCTGCTTCTCACAGTTGTGGTTCAGGCTGGGGAGAGTGGCTGTGGAGCCCTCATTCCAGTGTTGCATCATCTCCTTGGCTGCTAGCTCCAAGGCACTTCTTTTTGAAAACAGGAGGGTGATCCTGGACTAGGAAGGAGCTTGGTGGGGGGAACCTAAAGCTTTTCTCCAGGTGTCCAGGACAACCTTGTCTTGCTGATTTTAAGCTCTACATCAGTGGAGAGCAGACTGTCTTCAACCGGAGGTGGTAGGATAATGTTTCCATAATATTTGTCCCCCTTACTGTAGGTATTCACCAGGATTCTTACCTAAGTGTATCAGGACCTGAAATATGTGCATGTGCTCCTTAAAAGTATAGGCTCACATACCTCCTTAAGGAATGAATGTTAGTTTGCCCTAGTCCCTAAGGGTATGTGAAAGCAGGTGCCCCTGTTCAGTCGTTTCTGTAGAACCACTCACATAAGTATTGTGCCTGCTTCAAAGTTCAACAGCAGTTCAAAGTTCCTAAAACCAAATCTGCTCAAGTTGCAGAATGATTAAACACAGGGCTTATACTGATCTGTTCTCAGGTTTCTCAATCAAGGCATGATGTATGTGGCCTGTCTAGCTTCTCTCTTCAGTTATTTTTCAGGGGGCTGCTTATATTTAAGCGTATACCTGAGAACAAGCTTCAGGGATCAAGAATTTGGGGATAACAGAGGTAGTGTTAAGGGATTTTGCTTGCTGGGAAGAGGTGCCTCTGAAAGTCGTGTCAGAAAGTAGGGGTTTTCCTAGTTCTGTTAACTGTTCAGAACACATACTCCACCAAAAAAACTCAATAAAACAATGGTATTCTTCAAGCATATTATTCTTTCTTCAAAATCAACCTGAAATCCTAGGTCAGTATATGAAACAAAACTTTAAACTGTCTCTGAAACAGCTTTTAAATAGCCTTAAGCTTTGTATCTAAGTTTAATTTTGTTCATTTCCTTTCATGGAAAACGACTCTCATCTAGAATGGTTACTGTCCTCCGAGTTCTGAGAATTGTCATCTTAATAAGGATATTTCGCCTGGCTTCACAAAAGAAGCAGCTTGAAGTGGTGACCAGGAGAATGGTAAGTGGCCTCTTACTATGTCTAGGCTACGACTACTGTTTTCAACTCTCTCTTTCTGCAGGCGGCCATCACTGGTGAGTAGCAGGACTGCCCATGGCCTATTGGTCTGCAACTGATCATACTGGCTAAGCAGCATGTCTGTTCGGTATCCCTGACAGGGTACCAGAGCTGTGCCTCCAATATAGCTAATAATTGTTAACTTTGCATGAGTAAGCAGCAGCTTGACCTGGAAGGCCAGCATATTAAAGTGATTGCAACACCACCATGTACCTCAATTGATAATTCCTAGTTTGTGTGGTAAATAGTGTTTTCCACTGTATGGGGGAGGATAAGAATTTTAATGCTTCTGCTACATATTCCAGGTGAAAACAAAATAACCTAGCTGTTGAAGGCTTATCTATTGTAAATGCCTCCTCTTATTTTCACCAGAGGCACTAAAGTGATACTTGAAGCTTTGAGTATGTCCTCTTGCTCAGCAATAAGCAGTCTTGGTTATGCTGCCCTTAACGCTTTTCTTACTTCCCTCAGCACCCAAACACTCAAATAGCAATGACAGATTCATCCTGCAGCCCACAGAGAATCTGCAGTATTCTTTCCTAGAGAATAAACTTTGATAAGTCAGGGTAAAAGTTCTGCATGGAGCTTCTACCTAAAAATGTCCACGAACATTCTTGGCTAATGCTGTGATTGAACTTTGCCATAGCAAAATGAGGCTTGCTACTCGTGACTTAACTTCAGAGTCTAGATGGCTGACTCTTCCTTGTAACAGGCAATACTCGCTGATGTTTGGAGGGCTAACTCTACTCCTATTTGGTTTTTTTTGGCAGGTCTCTGAAAACAAAAGGCGTTATATGAAAGATGGCTTTGACCTGGATCTCACTTATGTTACTGGTTTGTAGAAGCAAATGACACTTTGCAGCATGTTATGTCCTGCTAACATTAGTTACTCAGTTAATAAGTGCTTGACATGAAATACAGGCAATGTTTTAGTCTGATGAAACTCAAGTATGAAGTCAAACCAGGCCTGTTCCTTTTCTGTGGGGTTTTGAAATATTGATTCCTGTCTCTGGCACTTTTCTCAAGGATTAGCCTTTGGGAGAGGTTTTATATTCTGTATGTCATGATAGAAATTCTCCTGAGGCCTAGGGAACCAGAGCTGAGAAATTATTGACTAACTCCAAGTATTTTTGCCTGTGATTCTATGGAAACTGACACTTAATGGTAGCTGATGCTTCACAAAGCATTCTTCTCCTGCTCTAGCTATACTAAATGTAGAAGAAAACATCTCAGAAATGGGTAGATGCCTTTTTATAATTAGAGTAGAAATAAACTGTTTATGTTGTTCTCAGTCATGCAGCTCCTACATGTAGGGAGGGTTCCCCCATTACTTCTGATTGCTGTCTCTTCCACAGATCGCATTATTGCAATGTCATTTCCATCTTCTGGGAAGCAGTCCTTCTATAGGAACCCTATAGAGGTAAAAATCTTTCTTCTACCAAATTTCTAGACACTCCTACTAATTTGCATGTGGACTGGATTGTCAAGTTGATCCCAGTCCTGCTGATTGGAATGACTAAACGGTGGTTTCTGCAGCACTGCTTGTGTTGTAGTCTCTTAGCAAAGTCTAATGGGATGTATCTTGCAGCGTGCACACACTGGTGCTCTGATGCTCCTGTTCCTTGGGAATGCTTCAGAGAACTAAGTCGGTTCTGTCCCAGGCTAGTAAGAATGATGAAAATTGTATATTCATCTAAACAAAGATTTTTTGAAAGGTCTGCATGAATGCCCTTTAGAGCTATGCTGCCTGATATTGTGGAAGCAAAGATGTGTAGGACAGGAAAGATAGCTGGAATAAAAAAAGTACTACTGCAACTAAGAACATGAGCTATTGGGCTGGAAAGGCCTGCTGTCCAAGGGCTGTCTATGAATGCAGTTGTTGACACCACCTGGGAGGTGCAGGATGAAGTGGCAGTGGAAAATAAGGACTAGAGTACTAACTACTCCGAACTTTATCTTGCTGTTGCTTTAGGAAGTTGCAAGATTTTTGGACACCAAACATGCAGACCACTATAAAGTGTACAACCTCTGCAGTAAGTATGTTTAGCTGCTGACCATATTGAAATTCTGCTAAACAGAAAAAACATCTCTTCAAGGTATGATGCTGGCAATACTAGATCTCAAAGAATTTCAAGTCTGTCAAAAGTACACTCTGTGTGTGCCTACTTTCTGTCCTGAATGTGGCTATTGACTTTGAGAATCTAATATATTGTGCTGAAGCTTGCAAAGAAGATACTGGATGCCTTGAAGTTTAGAATTCCTTCCTCATGTTGAACAATTGCTTCAGTTTTCCAAAACTCTTACTAAAGACATGGAAAACTAAACCTGGGCTAAAACTTGGGTTGATGTTGGAAGACTTTTTTTAATGAAGACTTAGAAGAATTAAGTGAATAAATAGTTAAAAGCTCCTCTGTTTAGTTGTGGCTAAAACAATGAAAAATACTTCAGGAACAACTATCCTGTTTCTGCTCATAGTAGAGCATCAGAGCTGAAAGCTGACAAGCTATGATGATAGAAGCATCAATACTGAAGCCCTGAAAAAGTAAAACTGTTCTCTAGCCAGCAGGGGGGTATCTAAGGGATCACAGATAAGGACTATGGTGTTAGCAACTCCTTACTACTTTTTAGGTTGTCATTTTTGTGGCTGACCTGACAGTAAATTAGAATATTAACTTTCACATCCCTAAGTAGCCCCTATGGAAAGGAATGGCCATCTGGGCCTGTAGATGAATTTTCACTTACGTGAGAGGTGTGAAACTAGAAGCTAAGCAAGGATGGTTTTAGCCAAATTACCTCACAGTTTTTCTACTTTATGTCTATTTTTTACTACTGTACTTTAAACACTAGTATATGCTTAGACTAGCAGTTGTGTGTGTCACAATCCACTTTCTTTACAAGCTTATTCCCTCTCCTGGCATAACTCCAGATCTTTCCTTGTAGGTGAAAAAGGCTATGACCCCAAGTACTTCCACTACAGGGTGGAAAGGATCTTCATTGATGACCACAATGTCCCAGCGCTGCAGTGAGTTTTGTCAAATATGTACATCATGACAGTTCTATGTGGGCATTTGCTTTGATAATTAATTTTCCTCTTATCTAGGGACATGCTGAAATTCACTGCCAGTGTCCGGGAATGGATGAGTCAAGATGAAAAGAACATCATAGCAATTCATTGTAAAGGAGGCAAAGGTAGGACTTCTCATGTGTAATCTGTGCATGCTACAAATTACATGTTATTCTTATCATGGCTTCTTTGATGTAAGTATGGTCTTAAGACATAGCATGAGATAGGTTTAGAGTATAACTTGACAAATTCTGCAGGCACTGTGATGACTAGCAACAGTATAGTGCTGTGTGTTTGGTATTACACAACCCCATTTCTAGGTAGCCCAAGTTGGTTCTTAATCTGAGTTGGCATCTGATGTCTTGAAATTGTCTTCAGTAATTTCCTGCTGTTCTGTCTGCTGGGGCAGCAGTCTCCCAGGAGAGGCTGGGGATAGGGAGCTACTGAAACTGCTTCTATCAAAAGCAAGAAGCTGCTGCTTTGGCTCCCTGGCAGCCAGTAACCCACACTGAATATTCTGCACTTAATATCTCTCAAGCTTTTTAATTTCTTGGGGGTGTGTGTGTGTGTGAAATGTTGTAGGTACTGCTGGATCTTAAATCAAGATATGCAAGATATTATGTGATAGAGTACAAGGTAGTCTTATGGGAACAGGCTAGTCAGAGCTACTGCACATAAACTAACCTGTGGGTGCTATCTGCAACCTGTAACAGTGCAGGAGCTGTTGAAGTGCATAGGTAGCTGTGCAAATAAGCCAAACTTCCCTGCAAACATCTGCCACATCTTTAGCTGCCTGCTGTCTGTACTGCAAATATTTGGCTTAGACCAGGTGGTTACTCAACATAAAGAAGGCTCTTCCCCCCCTTCCCCCCCCCACTTGGAACCATAGCTTAATTAAAAGGTTTTGCAAAACTGAATATTGAAACTACCTGCAGGCCAAATTCAGCTTGAAGAGCAAGCGTAGGGAGGGGTGACTTGACCTCTGAGACTTAAATTCAAAGCTTGAGACTACATTAGAGTCTTTGTGCTAGCAGTTGTCATGCCTCCTTAGTAGGGTTGGGGTGGGGGGAAGTTGGAGCAGAGAAGCAACGCTGAGACTTAGAGCACTGGCAAGTAAGTGCCAGTCTGTAACCTAATTCAGTAGTGCGTACTTGGCTCTGTCTGCTGCTAAATGGAGTTGCAGATGCTGGCCAGCTTCCTAAGTATCTCTAGGAATACTGCAAAGGAATGTGGGGAGTGCTTTCAAGGAGCAAGTCAACAAACTGCTGTATCTTGTCTTCAACTCATTCTGCCCAGAAATAGAGGCACTTGACTACTCTAGTGCCACTTATCTCCTATTATCTCTTGTATTTCAAAAATTATAACTTCATCTTCACAAAAATAATCCCAAATACCTTTGAACTCCTGTAGTTCAACCTGTCTTACTTCTAATACAGGCAGGACTGGAACTATGGTCTGTACCTGGCTCATAGACAGCGACCAGTTTGAGAGTGCAAAGGTAAAAAATGGTGTTTATTTTTTTGATTCTTCTAACATTCAAAATGTCCCTTTAGAACCTACTTAATTGGTGAAATGCACTAATACTCTGCAAAAAGTCTATACTGGAAAAAGGATACTGTGAGCAATCTGTTTTACGAAAGTTCTTGCAAATCTTGCTACTATGTAGATTCTCTTCCTGATCAAGGATAGTCTTTATCAGAAGAACTGGGAAAGTAGAATTTAACAGGATACCAACTTTGAAGCACTTTTATTTTTTTGGAGGCATAATAGACCTAAGATCTTGAGCAACAACTTCCTTAAACTGTAGATGGCTTCTGGGCATGATCTACTAAAGATAATGTCATGGTTTATATGCAGTTCTCCCCCCAGCCTCCCTCCAAGTAGTGTGAGGCATCAAGAACTGTCTTGTCTTGACTGCCAGCATTACAGCAAGAAGCCCTTCTGGGGAAAGATCAGCGAGTCCCAGCCAGACAGATGCATGTGCTGCTTTAGTATATCAATCTGGAGACCTAGGTTACAGAAGGCCCAGGTCACTCAAGGTAGTCTGGCCAGAGTTTGTATCCGTTTAATCACTTGGTTTTTCTGACTTTACTTTTTGAACATCTGAACTGATGTTCAGCTTGATCTGCCACAGACTACTTGAGAAATAGAGATGGTTCTAAAGCAACTTCTTGAAGCATATTGCTCTCCTCATACAATGAGCTTTATTAGCCCTCTTTCATGGATGAGACTTAATGTATCTGAATTCCTAATTAGTACTTCTAGTTAAAAGCCTCCTTTAGAGGGTAACAAAACAACTATTGCATCTTTTCATTTGCATTCACTTATTGGAATTGACTAGTGTAATTCTAGTTTCCTGTCTACTTCTCAAGCAGGGGAATGGTGGTGGGATGAGTATCTTAATCCTTGAAATTATCTTCCTACATAGGAAAGTTTGGACTACTTTGGGGAGAGAAGAACTGACAGAAGCACAAGCACCAAGTTTCAAGGAGTTGAAACTCCATCCCAGGTAAGCTTGAGCAGGGCTAGTAACAGTAGCCAGACCAACACTAACCTTCAGTGCTCACACTATCTCTCCTCCCTTGCCTTGTTTCTGAGATGTAGGTTCCTATTAATGCTTAACTCCTGAACTTTCTGTATCCTTTCTTTAAGGGTTAGAAGACTGTCAACTGGTAGAGTTGCACTGCGTCTTCCCCCCCTCCCCTTTGTCCAAGCACATTCCTTATGCCTTTCTCCGTATAATATAATGAAATCTGAATTATGGTATCTAAGATAACAGAGTTGTTATTAGGAGAGCTTTCAGTCCAGCAGGGTGAGCAGTTCTAGCAGGGTGAGCTAGAGCAGGTTGCCTAGGGCCCTGTCCAGTCAGGTCTAGAATATCTCCACAGATGGAGATTCCACAACCTCTCTGGGCAACCTGTTGCAGTGTTTGCCCACCTTCACAGGAGCATGACCCTATAGGACAACTGAGCTGATTATTAAGGATGCACTGAAGCCTGCAGCTTGGCCTGGGGAGGGCTATGGCACTGATGTGTCTGGGTAGAGGAATGCATCCCCTAGAGACTGCATTAGCAAGTAAATGCAAAACAAGTTATTGCCTCAGGCCACAGTTTGAGTCTTTGCTCATTTTGATTCACTGTGTACGGTGAGATTCAGAGGTGTGAGATGAAGCTGGTGACAAAGGTGCTTTAGTTGCTGATATGAAATAGAATGGAAGTACAGCTGTCCTTCAGAACGTGCTTCTGTGAAGTGAGTGTCTCTGTGTATTTAAACACTTTGCTCCTTAAAGTTATATTATAAAAGCTCCTCACCTTGATGAACTCAAAAGTACAGAATTCCTCTTGGAACATGAAGTTTAAATACTGATTAAAAATGTAGGTGCTGAATTTGTCTTGAGGATTGTTTGAACTGGGATGGGGAAAGAGAACAAATGGCTACTTTCTTAGCTTTGGATTTAGATTGTCTATGCCAAGTTCTTAGTTCTATTTAATCCTGCTTCTCCCTAGAATTAGTTTGTGTGGGGTACAGGAACTGCATAACACGTCTGGTTTTTTTGCATTACAGAGTAGGTATGTTGGGTATTATGAGATCCTGAAAAACAAGTATAACTTGAAACTCCCACCAGAGAGACAACTCAAAATAAAAAACCTCAAAATCCACTCTATACATGGTAAGAACTCTTGAATTTGGGCATTCCTCTATCTGGTAATGGTGGCCTAGTATAGGCAGCCAATCTGTCTGTCTTGCTAAGCCCATGATAGGAATGTAGATTTACTAGGATTTGAGAATTCAAATGGAACAGTTGCAATACAATGAAGAGCATTTTGGAGTGCAATTGCCCCGTGTTCTGTGACTTTCTGGGTGCCTGGTCAAATGGTGGCTCACATACTACCTGCTCTGTTTTGGGAGGGGAATCACGTTTCAAGGAGGTTAACTCTACATGTGGAGCTGGATCAGCTAGTGTTTCTCAGATTGATATACATGCCTGTTCCTGTACATATGTACTGGTAATTTCGATAAAAGGCTGGAAGTTCAGCATGGCTTGTTCAAGGGGACTTCAAACTCCTGTTCCTGTTCAGTCAGTGGAACTAGGCTCTACATTAGCCTCTTCCTTCTCCACTAATAGGGTTCACTGCTACTTCAAAATAGAGCTTTCAACCACTGAATATTGACCTGACTTTAGAATTTGAGTTCTCTGAAGTCTATAGCAAGGCGTTCTGGAGAAGAAGCACTTTTGAATAGGATTGCACTTGTTTTTCATGACCATATGTGTTTCTAGCTAATGTATGTACTATGATGTAATGCAACCCTTTCTTCCTAGGAGTTGGGAAAGGTGATGGAACTGATATGAAGGTGCAGATAATAGTGAGGAAGCAAGTGGTACTAGAATGTGTATGTGCCAGACAAGGAAACTGCAAGGTGAGAGTACTATGAAATCATGTTGATTTTTAATCATAGAAGCTGAAAGCTAGCTTATAGGTCAAAAGTGTCTTTCTGTAAAAGTTGAATATTAGACATAGAACTATCTAAATAAATAGTTGCTGTAAATTCTGAGAGAATGAAAAAAGCTGAGCTCTGCTAAATCACAGGAAAAGTAGTGGTAAGATAGTGAAAGATTGCCCTAGAAATCAATCGAATGCAATAGCACACTCTGACATGAGTAGCTTAAATTGTTGGCAATTATTCTAGCACTGCTATTGTATTTGTATACCATGAATGCATAGCTAGGTGATGTTATGAATTGGTCCCTCGTCTCTCTGCAGTAACTTTTCATAAAAGTAATACTTTATTCTGTTTATGCAGCTCTTTTTCGATTCTGAAAGTGACTCTGTAGTCATTGGCTTGGAAGACAGCCCTGTTATAAGCGGTGATGTGAAAGTCAGATTTGAATCACATTCTGTAAGTATAACAGCACAGAGACCCTCACTTGAATATGGGGAGTTGCTGCAGTGCAAACAGCAGCTGGGGGCTGGCTGTGCTGGGTGGGGCAGAATCTGCTTTCCTCCCCAGTGACTCCTGCTGTGTGGGGTAGCCCTGCCGTAGCAGCATTTGTTCCACCTCTGTGCAGCAAGTGATGCAGCAAATGTTGCTACAGCAGCCTGTGCAGGCAGGGGAGGCATCTGGCTGGTCATGCAGTACAATGAAGACATCTTAGTTGAGTACCTGCTGCTTCTAATAGGGGTCTCTTACTCAAACTTATTTCAGGACTAGGTCACTTTGTTGTATTAACTTCAGTGAAAATACTGATCTGGGTGTGATCTGGGCCCTTCAGGTGTGCAGAGTCTGGCACTGTAGCTTTGTAAACTAAACTACTGAGGACAAGGGGATACTCTTGCTCTGCAAAAAAATGAGTCCTTAAACAAGGTCTGTCTTTGTTTAGGATCTCCCAAAAGGCTATGATGCCTGCCCATTCTTCTTTTGGTTCAACACTTCCTTCATTGAAAATAACAGGTAAGTGATCATAGCGGCTGCCTTCAGATCCTAACCTCTGGTGTCTGAACAGAGCTGAAAGTTCCTAAATATGGTGCTGAAAGCTGAGATAGGTGGCTGATCTTAGCTTCTGTGTGGGTGCTGGTCTCTGACTCTCCATTAACTTGTGAGCAGGCAGTTGACACATGCTTGCTTGCACTGTGCCAAGTGTTTTAAATTTATGCGAGCTTTTTATCTTAACCAACTTAACCCATTGGACTCATTCCTCAGCACTCAGCACAATTTTTAATGAACTTGAACTCAAAAAGGTAATGCTAACTATTCAAACCTAAGGCAACTCTGCCATCCTTTAGCATGGCCGACAGAGGCTGAAACTCATTCAGCAGCTTTGTAGACAAACTTGAAGACCAGAGTTAGAGGTACTGATGCTTGGCATCCTGAAGAAAGGCTCTTTAACTTATTGCTTCTCATGCTTCTGTTAAAGTTAGAAATTACTGTCGTTTGTTGTTGAGACTAGAAGTCCTGGTAGAGCTCCAGTCAGCAACAGCTGGGCTTGACTCCCTCACTAGGGTAGCGATGCAGGAATGCAGAGACAGGAGCTCCTTCTCTTCTGTCTACCAAGCTTGACAGATTTAGATAGAGGAACAGCGAACTTGACATATGAGATAATTACTGTTCTCTCCATGACTGGGATAATAAATTGTTTCCTTACTTAATTGATCTCTGTAGAGCATGTGGAGAGGTAGCCATGAGTGTGTTCATAACTAAGCTTAATACACTGAGCCAGCAATACAGCTTGCAGTCTAGGTGCAGACAAACCAGTGCCAGGAGAAATGTATGCCTGCTGTCTGATAGCCCTGCAACAGTGCCACTCAAAAGTTTCACCCAAGTGCTTTGTTTCCTCCAGGGCTAGGGAGGATGCACCACCAGACCTTCTCTTAAACACAATTTAGGGGAGACTATCTCCCTTTCTGCCCAGAGGAGTCTGGTAGACCTCAGGTGGACTAAGTCTAATCAGAAGTGAAACAGCTGCTAAGGCACTGCTCCTACATCTGTGCCTCCAATTCAGCCACAGCTGATAGCAAGTGCTATTAAGTGATAATTAGATGTTAATTTGACAGGCATTAAAAGTGGAGAACACGTCTGAGCTCGACTGAGTAAGGAATCAAATCCTTGCCATTAGGAAGGTCAGTTATTAAATCCTGCCACTTGCATCCCATCAGGAGGCCTTGAGTTGAAAGTAACACTAGTTTTACTGTAACACTCTTGCATTGTGGGGATGTGGCTGGGTGCGGGAACCAAACCTGAAAACCACAAACCTATCAGGTTGACTGTATGTTTCTCAGACTACTTCAGATCCAAAGCCCTGTGCAGGCATGACTGATGTCTGAATTCAGGATCTGGGGCTGTATTGGATATTCCAGGGCTGAGCTTGAAGTTCTCTTGGCTGGCTGAAAGGAAAAGCATGTCTTAAGTTGTAAGATACGCTACTGAATTTTGTCTTTCAGACTCTACCTTCCCAGGAATGAGCTGGATAACCCTCACAAGTCTAAAACGTGGAAAGTCTATAGTGAAACATTTGCTGTGGAGGTGAACTTTATTGAACCATAAGGGAAAGCTGAAAGAAGGGAAACATGTGAAATTCATCTCTTCCTGGAGAATGTCTTGCTGCTTCACTTTAGACTGAAGCAGTCTCATTTTGATGCACTTAATGTATTTCTGTGTACATACAGCTTCTCAAATAAACTTACATGGAGTTCTGTTGTGCAGAGCAAATCTGAAGAGTTACTTAGTGTCAGCTGACTGTCATGTTAATGAGCTGTTGGAGCTTAGAAGTCTCTACATACAGGTAATCTGTAGTTCATTAATCTAAGACAATTGTCTCTTTTTAAGCAAGAGCTTTAACCTGAGGGGAAAAATCTGACACCTTTCAGAACCAGGGTTTTCCACAGGTCAGCAGAATATAGGAATCTGGAGGAGGAATAGTAATCCGGCACAGGCAAACTGATAATTCTTGAGTTAGACATGTTGGTATTGAGCTACTGCTCATCAGAAATCCATGATGTAGGCTTTTGAGCAACACCTGGCTGACTGGGGGGTTGGGGGCTGCACAGGTGCTTCTCTGCCACTACCTCGCCCCAAAGGGCTGAGATGGCACATCAGCTCAGGAGTGCGCCAGCTGCCTGGGATCAGTTAGCCAGGCTTGGGTTTGATCTGTGTGCAGCACTTCTTCCTCTGAGCTGATACTGCAAATGCTCACTGACCCCTCAAGCTAGACTAAAACCTGTAATGTGCAGAAAATGCTTATTCTGCTTCCAGCTGTTATCAGCAGCGCAGCACTTCTGTGGAGACTGTTCAGGCCTTCCTTGATGCGAAACGTGTTAAGGTTAGCTTCTTGTTCTATTGCTTCTTTAGGATTTTTGTTAGGAACCAGAAGGGGACTGACATAGCTTTCCATAGCTAATAACTAGCTAAGGGAATAGGCAAAGAGACCTCATACCTTCCAGGTGCTTCCTGGAGGGTGGTGGTGTACTGCGAAGTACATGTGTGTGGACTCAGATTTAGCTACTGCTGTGTAATTACTTGGTATTTATGAGCTGGGCTGTTGGAAACTCCCAGAGTTGGAAGCTGCTCCTGTCAGTGCTGTACTTCAAGTGTAAAAGCTGAAACCTGTCTTCAGTGACAAAAAGTGTTCCACCAATTGTTTGCAGTTCTAGGTGCGGGACAGGGTAAGCCTGGGTCACTCTGATATTGTGAGTGGAAGAGCTGGATGTCACATAGTCCAAAATCCTGTGCAAAACAGACCCAGGTAGAGCAGGCTGATGCAACCTAGTTCAGATCTATAGATTTGCAAGGATAGGGATTTCACACAAGCATTAATCTTAACTTATTTTCCTTCCTGGTTGGAATTTCCCATGTTCCAAGTTGTGGCTGAGACCCTGTATGTGTCTCAGAAGATCCTGGTTCTGTCCCCTCCCATGTGCGAAGTAACTGAAGTAAGATCTCTCCTCCTTTCTGTTATGGGTGAACAAACCCAGCTCTTTCCACCATCCATCCTGGTTGCCCTCTGCTTGACTTGCTGCAGTATGCCACTGCCTCTCTTGTACTGGGGAACGTGAAGTTGGATGTGGTATTCCCGAGCTGTGCTGACAGGTCAGAACTGTCTGATTTGCTGGTTTGCAGCCTCGCCTTTGCTGCAAGGGTGTGCTGGCTCAGTCAGCTGCTGCAACGCTGTTCCCCAGGCAGTCGTGTTGCTTCAGAGGCTGCGGGTGTTATTGCACATAACCTTAGCAAACCGTCCCTCGAGGTTAAGGGGTGCTGGCACATCTAACTGCAACCCCTGGATCTCTGGCTTGTGAAGAGGAAGGAATACCCGCAGCTGCATCACTAGAGGGCGACAGAGCCAGAAGGCTCAACAGAAGGCCTGTGTCTGCGCTGAATGTACTCGGAGCTGCAACAGGATGCCATCTTACGGCAGCGAGAAGCAGCTGATGACTAAGTTCCTCTTGGCTTAGCTCTGGCGATTGGATATCTCTGTCCTAGGATGCCCTTTCTAATCGCTTGCAGGGCAAAGAAGGTGAACCTTCTTCCTGCTTGTGAAGTAAGCTAATCTGCTCATGCAGGAGCAGCAAAGGCTACAACACCAAGAGTCAGATTTTTCTAGCTGACACATGCAGTTAAGTAAAAAAACCTCTGTATAAGCAGGGATGAGCAGCAAAATAGCAGCATGAGGGAGATAGTGCTCAGAGGATGGTAACAATAGTTCCTAACCTCCCTCCAGCAGTGACCTTCTCTGGCTTTGGGGGAGTGGATGCTCATCCCTTATGCATGTGGAATTTAGGTGACCTGTGCTGGACTCCTGGCATTCTTCTGGCAGGAGACTTACACGCTACCAGGGTATTGTGGTAATCAGCCATCCAGAAACTTGGAACTTCAGTTGAGCCCTAATATTAGAACCGACTCTGGTATTAACAAAGCACCAGGCCAAGAGCTAAACTATGGGCTCTATTTTCTATAGTAGTTGATGTAAAATTGGTAGTTGTTTCACAGCACTTTGTTACAGCTGGCACTTTGCCCTCAGTTCTGAGGGCTTTATAGGTGCATTGATTGTGAAAAGCCTTTTTGTTTAATTCTGGAGGGGTGGTGACACTGACTTGAACCTCTTTGTTCCTGAGCTGGTCAAGCTTGGTTAAGTGTTGTTGCATAAGCAATAGCCAGGCACTCAGTTAATCAAATCAAACTTTATTCCAGTGAATTCCTATACCAACATATAAAGTTCTGAGCTGAACCACTGATATGTGTGTACAGCTTAAGCAGCTGTGAATGAAAAATTACTGCTTACATAAATGTCAACAAGTAAACTCTCAAAATGCAGGTCTGTTTTAGCCACCAGCTTCTTGCTGTAGGTTCAGTTCTAAATATCATGCTTCTCTTGAAGCTTCAACTTTTGTATTAAAAACTGTGACCATCAGCTTTAAAAAATGAAAGCAAAGACAAATCTAAGTAATAGATTGAAGTATTCCACTGATGCGGAATCAGCCCATACCTTTTCCTAACTATTAGAAACATACACAAGTATACTGTTTCTCTTGGGCAGGCAGGAGGCAAGAAGGGGGAGTCTGACAACTCTTGAAGTCTCACTCTTGTACCTGAATTATTTAAATGTTTAAAAGGCATTTATGCTAGAGTACTGATGATGCGCAGTTACTGCCCCTAGTGTCCTGGTCAATCAAGGTAACTTGGTGCTTTTTCTCTTGGGTGCATGAAAGGGAGATGAACAGTTCCTGCTGTATGCAAAGGCGGAGGGGAGCAAGAAGAGTTTCTGGAACTGCAGCAACCACCTTTCCACAAAGAGGCTGTAATGGTGCAGTGGAGGAGCCAGTTTAAGTGCACACCGGCTACGCTGCAAGAGGCAGCAGGTATTGAGATGCTTTTATCTGAAATGGAAGCTGTGACATACAAAACTGAGCTGTTCTGGCCATGACTTGTCAATAACTCACAAGTTGTGGTTGCTGGGACAAGTTGCTAATCACTGTGTAGCTCTGATGGTCTTGGTGGGTAGGAGAGCTCTGACCCTGGAGGGCAGCTTGCCTGTGCCTTCCACAAGGGCAGGTTGTCACTTGCAGCATGCAGACAACATCCCCCTGTACAACTCCAATCATGAATTGTGTTGCTCTGAGACCTGCTCTGCCTTCTCCCATGCTAGGCAGCAGCTGCTCATTGCAAGGCAGAGCGTGCTTGTATAAAGACCATCCTACTTCAAGAATAAAAGTGGCATCTAGAAATAGGTGGTGTTTGCATAATTCTGGATAATACTAACTGCATGTTTAAGCAAGTAACATGGCCAAGCAGGCATGCCCTCTAGGCCTGAAGGCGTCATGAGCTATCCAGTCACATGAGCTTTTTCCACTCAGCTGAAGAGGCACAGCAAGCGCCAGGACTCCAGCCCAAGTGCATGCTATGCCACAGGGACCATGGTGTCAGTTGTCTTGTGGAACTCAGTCCTGGCTTTCTGCTCCTCTCCAGCTTCCCGTCCTTCAGGCAAACGGACCCATTCATGTCAAGGAGACCCAAAGAGGAGCCTGCAGAGTTACATTTCTGTGCTCTGAGCCAGCAGCTATTTCCAGCAGTCTCCCTTACATTAGGCATTTAATTCAGTGGTGCTTAGCATACTCCAGCACTTTTAAAGGGTTTAGAAAACAATAAAATACTGCTCCCCAGTTGTTACAAATGCTGGACAGACTCAAACCCCCCACCTCTACATTTCTATCTGAAATGTAGGCATGCCTCACCTAAGTCATACAAGGTAGGAGGCAAACACTTCCTACTTTCATAGGCCCGTTTGCTGGGACAGAGCACCACAGTCAGATGCCAACTGCCATGACCTTGGCAAGCCACAGAGCAGAAGGGAGCTGGAGAAGGGCAGAGGCCTAACTGGGGGATGTGTAAGTCAGTCATACACAGCAAAACAAGACAGGACTGGTTAGTCTGAGTCAGACACTTGCCAGCAACAACTAGGAAAGTTCACCACCACAGCACAGATTTTAACAACAGTGCTTTGCCTTAATGTGCAGCAGTAGGCTGGGATTTATGTTAAACCCAAGAGGCCAACATAACTCTCTTTAGCACCATTACAGGTCAGGGAAAATACTATTATGACATGCAATGTACCTAGTACAGAATCTGCAAGATGGATATAGTTCTGCTGGTCCAATTCAAGCAGCATGTACACATCTCTGTAAAATCACCTGAATTTAAGAGATTACAAATCCTAAACTGGAGTTGAGTTCCTAAAATTAGGTCACTGATTTGGCCCTGCTCAGACCATGATGTGATCTACAGGTTTTTCATCCTTTATTTAAGTGATCCTTAAACAACCTTTTGTTCTTTATCTGCAAGCAGGTATCAGTAAGAATCTATTTGTTTCATCATAAGTTTCCGGCTGTACTCGTAGGCAACGAACAGTGCCCCATTGGCAAGGAATGCTCGGATCATAGTTGGCTTTAGTCCAGAATACAAGGCAAGTACACCTGGAAAGGAAGTCAGAGCCAGTTAGCAATTTAAAAACACATCAACCACTGTACTTTTACCTTCAAAGGATACTGAAGGTAATGCTTCTGCTTAAAGGGGCATGCACACCCAGAGAGCTGAACTCACTGGTGTAGCAGCTAACCGCAGTGTTACTGGCTGTTGATACAGAATGAGCATCTAGAGTTGTCACATGAGTTTAGCCATTTAAGTGCTTATGTTAGAAGCTTATCTAGGGTATGACAGTCATCAGAAGGATACCTTGGTCACCTGAGGATACAGTTCACAGCAGCTGTACCACAGCTGGCAAGGGGACAGAACATGCTGCAGAACTATGTTGGAGCTGTGCCCCAGGACAGACTCCTGTTCTGGTGAGTATCTTCCCTAGTAACAGGGCCAGGATTCGTATCTGCTGCCGCCACGTACATTCTTACACCGTCTTCTAAAGCGCCTGGTGCAGGCCTTTTCCAGAGGCAAGACACTGAGGTAGGTGCCCCAAGTTGCCAGGCTAGATAGGATTGATTTATCAAACACGCCTTAGTCAGCCACGTATTAACTTCTAGACATGAAGAAAAAATTCTGTACTGAACTTAACTGGTTCCTTCAATTTTCATGTATAGGTTTGGCCATGGGTAATGGAGCCAATTCCTTTATCTGCTTTTAAAGCTAGCAAAAACTCAGTATGCATTAAGTGAATTGTCCCCTGAACCAAGACGCGTGGCAGGTGCAGTAGGTCTCAATTTCTAGATTCCAATCTTTCCAGAGTATGTGAAGCATCAATATTTCTGTTTGTTAGAAACAGTTACTGTCTGTCTCTAACACATTATCAGTGGACTAGATTTCTTAAGCAATTTTTGAAATCGGTACCCTCCAATACCAATCTGCAGCCCTACAGAATCAGTTGATACGCTGTGTACTCACCTTCAGTTCTCACAACAGTTACAAACGTTCCCATAAAGCCTGCCTGTTTTCCAGCCATTGAAAGAACCTGAATTCTAGATTTGACGCAGTCCACAGGATACACAGCAATCCACAGACAGCTGCCTCCAAAACCTCCACTTAGTAGCAAAGGAACAGGACCTGAAGTTAAGAAACAAGCTTTTACACACACCACAAAATATTCACTGACATAAATATCACATTTCATCTGCAGAAGTCAAAGAGGAACCTGCTTACGACAAAAGAGCAGTTTCTGCTCCCGGACAAACCTTTAAGTTAATTTTAAGCCACTGGTAAGTAAGTTGCGAGTCTAACCAGAAGCTCAAAGGTTATAAGGAGTGCCTCTCAGACTATTGGCCATGCTAAAAAAGCATAACTTGGAATTCTGTTTTGACTGTATTAACTAAATTAACTCCACTCCTTTCACACTTGTATTCACTTCCCAATGGTAACTGCGAAATGGTTGAGAGTACCATCAGGTAGTGTCACTAATCACCTATAGAGATTCATTTGGTACACTGAAGTTACTTTGTGATCAGTCATTTCTCATGATGCAGCCTCAATTTTGTGTTTCAATCAGATGTTTGTAAACATTTTGCAACAAAGACCAGAATGCATGCAGCTGAAACCCTAACTCCCACAAGACGAAGTATGATTGTGCAGTCTTTCAACAGGAGACAAGCGATATTTATTCTGGCTTCTCCTCATTTTTTTCTTGCCTAATTTTCAGTCTCAGTGTTCTCTCCCTATCGTTGTATTGACAACTAGTGGTCAGCATACATTTCAGCATACAATTGAACATACAGTTGGAGAGAACACAGCTAAAGTTGTCAAAATCGCTCTGGACAGCTGCTGAAATGAAATAGTTGAGTTGCATTGCACTGTAGAGTAGTTTTGTAATATTACTGTTACCTACTGTATTTATTCTTCATCTACTATACATCCTGCTCCACTGGAAAGTGGTCGCTTCAATGATTCACTACTATATATACACAAAATGCAGACCTCCATATTCTGTACGTCCAGTTTCCTTCATTTTACGTGTATTTTACAACTGCTGTGCATTACTAGCATACCTCCCTCCGTTATGACCCCCACGACAGCATGCTAGAATCCACCTGGAAAAAGTGGCACTGTACCTAATTCGTCTTTTGATCTCCCAGAGGCAAAGAATGTCCGGCTCAGTTCATATCCTCCAAAGAAGAAGAAATAGCCTGGGACTTCCCGCAGCAAAGTGCTTGACAGGCCACGGTAAAATCCAAGGGGACCATCCTTCTGAATAACACCCTTCACTACTGACCAAACTGTACTGATAGAGAGGTTGATCCAGTTAGTGATGCTTAATAGCCAGAACAAAAGGTTACAGAATAATAAGCAACTACAGCTACAGTTAAGGGTTAGATCCATTGTGCAGACAACAGGACTCAAGTAAGACTCAGTACAAGATCCTGCCAGCACCCAGATTTACTAGTGCCTGAAAGATCTCCAGGCTGCGACCCTCCCAGTTGCAGCTACAACTCATC
The DNA here is from genome assembly GCF_963921805.1 of Phalacrocorax carbo. Lineage (NCBI taxonomy): Eukaryota > Metazoa > Chordata > Aves > Suliformes > Phalacrocoracidae > Phalacrocorax > Phalacrocorax carbo. Next base: position 188,918,060 of record NC_087513.1, read on the forward strand.
TCTGGTTAACAGTGTGCTACAAATGTGACACTGAGCCAGGACAGAATTAAAAATAATAAATACACATAACAAGGCTCGGAGATACTGGGCAGGGTGTATACTTACTTGTGCCCCTGGATTATCTTTCCTGACAACTGCATTTCGTGCATAGCCTGCAGCCGGCACTTCACCAGCTCTGTGGGACAGAGGACAAGGGTGGCAAAGGCAGAGGCGAAGGAGCCTGCAGCAGCATTCTGCAGATCACTGCAAGAGAGAAACTGCAGAAGGTATTTGGGCACAGACCTCCAGTGCAGCGGGGCCACCGCACCTTCAGCTTCCTGAACCTGTACTCTCAATCCCATCAAGAAAAATGGACAGGCAGTCTTGGGAAAGGAGTCTCAAAGTAAGAGGGCAGTTAGTTGAACTAGGGAGATGGAAAACCTAGCTCATCCGATCTTCATGTACAACTCAAATACATCCCCTCCCTGAGAAGATAAATTGCAACCTTTACTCTTCTGGTTGTACTTCAGTGATTGCAACAGAACAAACACTATCAAATCTTCCTCTTCTTGGCTTTTAGAAAAATTTCTGTAGACTTGTTTTACAGGGCAACTTTTGGGTACTAGTTACCTCCTGAAAGAGAACAGGAGCAATAACCACCTCATACAGATGTCAACATTCTCAAATTCACCTTACCAATGTTAATAAAGGTTTTGAGTGGAAGATGCTAGAAACCTGAAACCAAGGCACAATGGACCACTGTGATCTTTCTATGGATGTGCTGCCATGAATGCAACCATGTGGGTGTTGCAGGCAAACAAACCACACCACTAACAGGACAGCACTGTAATTTGCTTTGACATACTGCAACGTCTGGGCTGCCAAACTGCCAGGACTCAAAAGGCTGGTACTCGAGCATCATAGTGCTGTGTGATACACCTTAAACAGGCTCCGACAGACATTGCTGTGTTGGACAGGAGCTGCCCAATAGCACAGAACAAGTAGAGCTTCTCTATTCTTTCAGGGGCTGGGGAATCCGCACAGTGGAGACTGACCTCACCGCTACACAGAAATACTTTCCATAAAAGGGACATGTTTGCCCTGTGCACACAAGTTTTATACACCTATAGTATCAGAGACTAAAGCTACAGCTTTTCACCTTGCAGAAGTGTCATGGAACTGAAGTTGTGACATGAAGCAAAGCTTGTGACATTCAGACATGGCAGTGACAGGAACTGTCAAAGTGGAAGAAATCAGTAAACTGGCTGCAGAGCAGCAACCGAGTAATACACAGTGAATAAATGGCAACATTGATTGCACAGCCCTCTTGCAGCACACAAAACTTGGCTTAACAGGGATCCGAGATGCAACCCAGTGAAGCTCAAGACAGAGCAACGCAGAGTTAAAAATACAGTATGTGGCAGAGCCCTGCAGTCATTAAGCTATGAGCTACGGCAAGGCAGTAAGGTTACACATTAGGGTAAGAAAATATGGAAGAGGTACCTTAAAACTATGCACTGAAGGGTGCACAGGATCCTCTCTCCTTCAGAGAAGAAAAAAACCAGATGGTATCAGACTTGAAAAGAATTCTGACACATGTACATAAAGGACTAGATTTAGCCATAATTCAGTTCTTTTCTACTTTTGCCTGTTGATGTTTAATTCTACATACAAAAATTCACCTACACCGACTGTTTAGGCTTTGGTCTTTAATGTAGCGAACCTCACCGCAGAAGTGGTAAGCCTTGAATCCTGGTCAAGTTCCCTCTCAACTCAAAATGCCTAATTCAGTATTTTTTCTGGGTGGGAGAGTTTTGATCACACAGCACAGGAGCAAGAATCCACTACTCTTACACAGCTGCTGCTTCTTCTGTAAATGGCATTTATCTTGTTTTTCAAGGAAAATAACCTGCTGAAGATGACTAGTCACGTACTGAGGAAGTCAAACTAAGGTGAACAAGGATAATGGTTCTCTCAGTTTAGACTTTGGTACAGAACGAAATCAGTTTGGTTGGACTAAATGGATGTTAAAAGGCAAATGGAATTTAGCACTTCTCCTTCCATTCAGTTGTCTCAGTTTAGACTTTAGCATGGAATATAATCAGTTTGGTTGGACTAAATAGATGTTGAAAGACAAATGGCATTTAGTGTTTCTCTCTCCATTTGTTTTCTTTGACTCATGCATCAGTGGCGTGTATTCCTTTAACTGGAAAAAGTGTTGTTCTGTAACTGTCCTTGTAACTGTTTTGCAAGGCTTCACACACTGACCAGGATATCCCTAAACACAGGCAAGTTTATTTCCAAACCATTTAAAGTATTACTGAAAAAACAAAAAGGTATTAAAGCAAACCCAAACTTTTATAGCTGGTTTTGAGAAGTCTCCAACACTATAAAATAATGAAAAAGCGGCAAGTAATTGCTTAGATACAAGTTAAGAAAAATGGTCAGGTTCACCTCAGTTTGCGACTTCACACATTTTCCTCTTCAGGCTAAGACAGTTATGACAGTTTTTAAACAGCAGAGGCAATGAAGGTAGTTACAGTTCTTTACTTGTCATGTCTGGAGGACAGCCACCTCATCAGGGTTTCTTGCCTCCCCTACAGCACACTACAAAGGCTTCTGGCCTCTTCCACAATGACGATGGGTGGAGACATCCTAGACAGACCACATACTCAGGGCGCCTCTGCAGACCATGACAATTTGATTCTCTCATACGTGCGCCTCATAAGATGCCCTCACAGTGATCCCCATGAAGAGACCATGGGAGCAGCACCAAGGGAGAAATCTTTCAAGTAAACTTAAAACCTTCAGTGTTTTGTCCTAGTACAGCCATGCAATCATGCTATTTGCTCTTCAATCAATAACAAATTGAACAGCCATCCTGGATCTGAAAAATACCAGTACCTGACCAAGGAAAGAAGGGTGAGATGTCAGAGGCACTTGCTATTGCTACATATTCAAATTACATTCCCATTCTATATCTTACTCCAAAGATGCGGAGTAGTACACCTATGTACATTGTTTGGAAGTTTCCTGCGCTACTTCTCCTACATATGACCCTAAACACACTATCTCAGTCACCTGAAGAGATGATCCCAGGGCCTCTGCAAGTCTGTGCTCTGCCTCCCAGGAGGATCACAAAAGATGGTTAAGAAGTGAAGATGCTGTTGGTAGGCCTACCTCCTACATTTTAGTGGGCAGAAAAAGATAAGGGGTCTGTAAGCTGAGCAAGCAGAAAATCTCTGATCTAAGAAAGCAATAAAAAGGTGGAAACAATTCTGTCTCAGCTGAGAGGTCTCAACTGCCAGAATACAGTGAAAGAGAACTGAAGTAGAGAGCAGTTATGAGTTTCTTCATGTCATATTCCCTCATAGCAGGCCTCAGTCTTAAGATACAGCACACCTTAACACATGACAGGAGAACACCTCACATGCCACTTCTAGATACTTGCACTTAAGCAGCTACCCGTGTCATGTCAGAGATCTCAAATGCAGAATCATGGCCTCCTCAGCTACTTCCATTTGGAGACAGATGTGACAGAGGCAGAACAAAGCTATTAATAAAAAGCTGAGTGTGGTTAACCTTGTGTTATTCTTTGAATGAATGGAGTTATGACAGTACGAGAAGTCTTTTACACACTGTGGGGCAGCACAAGGATGGAGAAGGTGCAGCTACTCTTCAGTGCTGCACAGAAGACATACCTTGAGTAAGGCACACTGAGACTGCTGGACCACTGACAGCTCTAAAGTGACGCACCTGGAGAAAAGCCATCCTAGCTAAAAAGAGATTATGATCGTCATGTCAGTGCATAAATCCATGACTTGTTCACACCCTGAATATGCTGCACTGCTCTTGGTCTCAAGAGTTCAAACCCATATGCATCAGAATTACAAGTTTCACAGAAAGGCAACAAGGACAATTAAAGGAACAGCTCCCAAGCGCTCACTGACGAGGAGGGCTGGGATTCTTCTACCTAGGAAAAGACTCAGGTGGGGAAAAGGGGCACAGAGCAATGAATAGAGGTTTACAAAACCCCAAGTGGCATACAGACAGCAGCTAGGGACCAACTGCCTCTTCCAGTTACAGAACTAGTGATTATCACCTGCAGAACTCCCCACCAGAGTGTACCGCAGATACAAGGATTTGAGGGGAGACTGGACAAGTGCTTCGAAAGAGATCCAAAGTCACTGGCTGTATTGCACTAGGCTCAAGAAATCCTCTGAACTAAGAACACAGCTGGACAGAGGACTCAGTACATATTAAACACTTCCTCTCTTCTATTCCTTAGGCAACCACTTATTGCCAGTACTGTAGACAACACACTGCACAGAATTAGACCCTCGGTCGAACCACCGTTACATTCAAGCTTTTGAAACTTAAATTTAAAAAGCAAGACAATATTAGAAAAACATCCTTTCCTCTTAGTATGACTCCCTGTAAGAGGAACCATTACCTCCCCTGCAAAATCAGAACAACCTAGAGATCAAGAGAATATAAACTTTCAGGTGTTGCCATTCCCTTTGGTAAGATGTTCCAGGTCTTGAAGATTCCAATTAAGTTGTGATTATCTAAGTCAGCCAGCTGCAGTGACAAGTACATGGCTTTGGTGTAGTCAGACATCATATCCTAGCACAAAGGTCTATATTCCAGAACTCACTAAGCTCCATACTGGCAGAGGGGGGCCTGGGGCATCAGTTGCACCCTGACAATACAGTATCTGCAAGTAGCAGTTGCATGACTTTTTACTTATATTAAAATATGAAACAGATTGCTATTACTAACCTGAGCTTTGTTTTTCTGTCTACTCCAACAATTTTTCTCACAATTTGTTGGCAAAATCCATAGCACATGAACAGAACTGAGTTCTCTGCGATGTTGGCTACAAGCGCTGGTGTTGTTCCCTTGTAGAAGCCTCGAAAGCCCACTTGCTTATAGGTTTTCACAAAACAGTCAACAATTCCTTTGTACATGTCAGGGAACGTCTGCATCTTCACCTTGGCGGTGTCAAAGGGCTGGCCAGTCACCACGCATGCTGTCCCACCTAAGCAAGCAGTGGAAGTGAAGAGGGTGGCTGAAGGTTAGCACAACTGAATCACCTATACACAAATAAAAATCACACAGAAAGCAAAGATGAAAGAATTCTCCCCAGGAAAGGACAACTGCACTGATTTTAGCACAGTGGCATCAATTGTCCGTCGTGTATTGAGTTGCCTGAAGAAAAAGTGTCACACATAAGAGCAGTTACAGCTTGACTCTCATTAAGCATTTCTTTACCTCACTAAAAGCAAGCATCTAAATCAATCAGTTCACTTCCATAAAAAGGTACCGCATTAGAGGTATTGTTCTGCAATCAAGTCACTTGTGTTAATGAGTTAAGCAACATTTTCCCTTGCTCATTAATGCAGTGGTTCAGAAGCCATCTGATTTTACGTTCCAACAATAACAAAAATGAAAGATTTGTAATCAAGGGAGACAAAGATTCCCCCGGGACAAGAGGAACACTGCTGAGAGTGCTAAAACTGATGATGCATTATAAATTGATAACAAAAGACTCAAGCTCTTTACTTCAAAACTCCAGATGATTCTTATTTACATTTATTCCCAGATACTGGAAGAAAGCGTCCAGAATAAGCTGAAAAAGGGCAAAAGGGCAAAGTTTCTCAACATGTTATCTTTTCCAAACTGAACTGCAAGGTCAATACCCTGAAAACTTGTGAGATATCTCTATCAAAGTCATCAATAACCACTTTACCCACAGTGCAGTGTTCTTCCACAAGATCTAACTCAATTCAGTAGTCTGCAGAAAGAGCCAACGTTACACTTTTTCAGTAAGAAATACCAGCATACACTGACAGCAATCCATTAGGAGCCAATTCCTAACAGGAAGCATATAATAGGTTTGCCTTATATAGGCTGTATGGTTTTCTTTTTTTAGCAGGAGAGAAGGAAGAACCACCCTAAACCAGAAGCTGATCTTTAAATCAAAGCACAGTTGACATGCATATACCTTCAAGAGGGCAAGTTAACAAGATGTTTTTTCAGCTATGAAACTGAAATAGTTTTCTGTAAATGCAGATAACAAAGAAACTAAAATAGAAACAGATGTGTGACTCCAATTAAGATGAGTTATTTTTCTTCTAAGAAATAATAATAGAATAATAATAATAATAGAAGAGTAAGCAAGTGTTTGCTTAACCAGGGTGCTTTTCAATCTATTTTACTCTTTGCAAACACATTTGTGTTACATTGTTGTTGCTCCTCTGCAATGGGGTACCTCAGGTCTTTAAGAGGAACTCAAGATTCTAGCTCCTGTAAAACCTCATTCTCAACCAGATGGATCTTTAAAAGCTTGAGAGCAAATCATGCAAGGAAGCATGAAGAGTTTCTTGCTCTGGCAGGGATAACCAAGGAGAGAAGTTGCGGGCTCAGACCAGTAACATCCACGTAAGCCCAGATGAAAAGCAGAGCTGGAAAAGCTCAGCCAATGCTACCTGCAGACAAGTCAGGTAGATATTAATCTACATGACAAATGCTGGGTTCCTGTGTAAACCTAGGTCTAAAACATCCACATGTAGTAAAACAATGGCTGTTGGAAAAAGCCCAGGAAAACCAGGAACGGTCTTGGAAATGCAAAGCTGAAAAACTGGGAGTTGACTGTGAATGGCTGTTCCAAAAAGAGAAAGGGCTCTCCTTACACTGTCATTGGAGGTGGCACAAGAAGCCCAGTAAACTACAGCAATGAACTTTGTAAGCCTGAAGGTAAAGACCAGGAGTCCCAGTTAATATATAAAACGTTAAAGAAAAAGAAAATTCTTCCAGCCACCAGTAAAGAGCCTAAAAAAACCAACAATAACAAAACCAAAACCAACCAGAAAAAAGTCAACCCTGCTCAAACATTTAGAAAAATGTCATCCTAATAACAACACAGGAACAGTGGGGAAAGGAGTCCTACTCAAAGACGTGATTAGAAGTTGCTCAGATCCTAGGCAAAGGACTATGACCCACAGGGAGCTAAATGACTTGTTTTCCTCTTGTTCCAAATATACTTGCCCCAATGTGTCATTACTTACCAGCTAGTCAAGACTGTGCCTGGAAAGGAAGGTAAAACCAGCTTACGCGTTTGCTGGAGCAGCTAGCTGTTTGCCTAGTTAAATACACTTTTTAAAGGGTGCAGAGACATACATAACACAGAAGCAAGCACTACCAATGAATATCAGCAATACAAAGCAAGCATGTGGAAAGAATATGGAAAATAAGTACTAGAGGAACAGTAAAACTATCTATTGCAACAGCAGCAGCAAAGAAAAAGAACAAGAACCATGATTTAAGCTTACTGAAGTCATGTTGAAAAAGGTATGAATTACTTCATCTTACCTGAAGGAAGGAAGAACTACACCAGAGAAGAAAACAGCACAATTATTTCTAAGATCCTCTAAGCTCTACCACCAAAAACCAGGCAAAACTCAAATGCATGCCCTCTTAGCCTGGATCTGGACATGGAACAGTATCACCAAGCAATGGATTTCTAAGCTAACTTTAGTTTCCAGCTCTTGTAGTAGCCAAGATGAGACACACCAGGCTTCAACTCAGAAAGACAACTTCCTAAGCCAGAGTGCTCCACTGCCCTGGATGTTAACAGCAGCATTCCTGAGCTGAAGTACCGGGAAGGAAAGCAATCACACTTGCCATTTAAACACCTGGGAACATCCACAAAACCATCAAGAATTGCACAGATATTAAGTTGCTACTTTGGGACAGAGCAGATAATAGCTATTCTTTACTGAGGACCCAAAAACCAAGAAGAATTAACAGACTAACAGAAACATATTTTTCCTAAGGCAATGAAGGAATAATGGCAGAAACACTTCTCTTCCCTTGCAGGGAAAGAGGGTGCTGCCTAGTCAATAACATATTTTGCAAAGGCTAACAAAGCAGGTATTTGCTGGGTAAAATGTGGTGGCAGACAAAATCCTTTAGGAAGGTGCCACATGAGACTCATGTTATCTGTCAGCCCTTGCTTTCTCACTGCATTAAGGTTAACTCCACTCTGACAAATTACCTCAAATAACTACCTTTGAATGCACTTAACGCTATTAATACCACCATATTCACAGCAATAACACAGTCATAAAAGGACTGAAATAGCTATTGTATGGGAAAGAAAAAATATGGAATTGTTTAAACTAGTTACAACAGTACATTAGGCAAACCTTTCCTTCTACCTTTTCTGTATAAACACTGTCAGCTTAGAAGTGTCAGAAAGACCACTTTTTCCCTGGTAGAGTTAAATCATCCCTCAGCCACAGACATAACCAACATGGTAATGCCAGCAAGACAATGCAACTGTTTCCACATTGGTGACTGTCACAACTGGTCCAGCAAAACTCTATAGCACAGGCTAGACTGAAGTGGAAGTTAGTTAAGTAAATTCACCATCATCAGTCCTACTACTGAGCTTCCCAGCTTTTAAAGATTCACACCAGGATGTTGTGTGAGCCAACAACCCTTCAGATAGCTCCTTGCCCGTTTCAATTAGGGGGTTGCTGTGACAAAAGCAGCACCTCTGACTCACACACTGTTTGAGTTCATTCCAAAATTCTACTTGTAACTGATTCTTCATGAGAACTATCACTGAAACTTAAACATCCTTCTGGAAAATTATTAGTCTGAAATAAGGGTTACACCGTCACTGTTTGGCAGGGGTTTCATCAGGGAGGAGTGATAGTGATGCAGTAACAACCCTGGCTGAGGTCAGCTGCTTCACCTCCATACCCTTAAAATACAGAAGGCGAGGCTTTTTATAGCAAGGGAAAACTCCTTTTACATTTGCCAAAGCTATTAAAACTGTCCCTCAGAAGGTTTGTGCAATTAAGTTCCCTCCAGCATTACCTGCAGCTCCTGCTGTGAGGTCAATAGCAGCCTGAATAGCAGGGTTGATCCTCATGCTTCACACTTGTTTATCAGTTACTTCAGAGTGAAGTCTCCTGTTTCCTGGCAGGTGTTGAGATACTTGTCTCCTGTGGGAAAAGAAAGATAAAGCATATACAGTTTACAACAATAACTCTGACAGGCAAAAGCATCACACAAATGCTTTCACTTCTGCTCTTCCATTTAGCTTGTTCTAAACCATTTAGAGACAGAAAATGCTTGTCCCTAGGACTGGAATGTAGCATATTTGTATTTTGACAGACTAGTTTTGACACATTAGGCAAGTCGTCCAGAGTATCACTGCCTAGCTGCAGATTACTGTGGCTTTCCAGCTTCTAGTCTCACTGGATCTCTCAAATGAAAGCAAAAAGTACCTCCTGGGAAGTGTTGAGCACTACCTTTCTATTGATTATAGAAGCATAGTCTCCATCAGGTGTCTAAGCCTAGCTGGCAGGAATATTTCCACCTCTGTCTCAACTCCCCACCTATAAAACAAAACAGAGAATTGCTCTCCTCATGGTGACCACCAGCTAAGAAAACTGTATTCATGATGATGCAGGCACATCAGGGGTTTCTACGCAGCTCTCAGAAAACATGAGTAGAAAAGAAATTAATACAAACATCTAGAATTGTGTCTGGCTGTCATGTTCCCAGTGCAAGTCCCTCACACACCAGCATATTATAAATAAGAATTACACCTCATCTCTCAGGAAGGCAGCTCGAAAGCAAAAATACAAAGGTGACACTTTAAAATAAAACATTCAAATTAATTCAGTTCTCAATTTTGCAGCTAGGTACTTTCACTGGGTGAGCAGTTAAAATAAGCTTGCTTGTTCAGAGTAAGATCACTGAGCCAAAGATCTCCCACTGTTTCAGAACCATGTCGCTGAGCTAGACACTTGGCTGGCAGCACTGTCAAAAAAGTTGCAGGACTCTTAAAAACACACACAAATACACACAATACAAGTATCAGCCCTTCTCTGACTGTTAAGCTTGTCTTCACGCAGAATAACTCAGTAACCAGAACATTCTTCACTCTTCTACCTACCGTAATGCTTCTTTTGAAGCCTGTTGTCTCCCAAAATATACTTTGGAGTAATATGAATGATTGAAAGAATAATTAAGAAAACCCATACTATATGAACCACATCCTTTTTAAAACTTTTATGTTACAAGCACAGACACCTGCATACAAGCAAGGCTTTAAGGAAGCCTGTCTCTGAACAGATTTATTATTCCTGAATCTTAAAAAAAACCCCAAGAGTAGGCCAAATACTGTCATTCAGTAGCTTCACATGTCCAATGTGTCTCAGATGTGTTGCAGAAATCTGAACGTAATGGGTTTTTAAAAAATTGTCACTACTCTTGTAATAAATTACACTAACACAAGATACTTCCAAATTGTGGTTACAGATTTGAACCGTTTCACTACTGACAGCATAGTATGCTAGGTGTCATTTTAAAACAGAGGCTCCGAGTCCAAATTACGCTTCATTATTCTATATGCATCATTAGTGTTCACACAGCACTCCACAGTTTTCCCAGCTTAGAGAAAGAAAAGAACAACGTATCAGCAAGACAGCCTCTGAACGAAGGGGATTACTCAAGAGCAACAATGGCCTGCCTTCAGTAAAACATACACTGCTCGCATCATGCTGAGTGCTTATCAACTTGTGCCAGTCCCCAAAGGGAACATGTGCCAAATCACCCACAAATACCCACTGAAAGCTTGGCAGCAGAAAGAAAACCAGAGATGCCTATAAAAATGGTAGTTTTAAGAGCCAAGGAAATTTAGTTTCCTGATCCATAAGAGCACATTGCCACTTTCAGAAGATTTCAGAAGTTAGTCAAAACTACACTGTTACTATATATGTACATACCTTCTTTCCTATTTTTTTTCTTATTTGTAATAACAACACCAGATCAAAAACTGCTTGTATATATAGCACGGCAACAACAACTCCGTTACTTCCAAAGCAAATCCAAGACTCAAACCTGGAAACACAGAAGCGTTAGTTATCATAACAGGTCCTGCAGTCCTCCACCCGCAGCCCCAGATGTTATCCTCTGCCGGTGCATCCTCCAAACACGAAGGAAAGGCCGTAGCTCGCTTCCCAAGGTCACGGCAGGCCGGCACCCCAGCAGCAGCAGAGCAGCACCAGGGCTAAGGGCAGCAGGCTGTCACACGTGCTCACGGCTGGCCCAGAGAGGGGCTCCTCACCGGTCAGACCGCCGGCTCCAGGCCGGGCAAAGCCAAAGGACGGCTCTCCTCAGGAGAGGAAGGCTCAGGCCTCAACCGCCGCCACCCCCCGGCCCTAGAACGCCCACCCATTTTGAGCGGGAAAGCCCCGGCCTGCGTTCGGCCCGGGCTGTACAGCAGCCCGCAGCTTCCCGAGGTGCCGTGCATGGCTGAGCCCCGAGGCCGCGGACGCCTCCCGGGCCCGCCCGCCAGGCCCCGCGGTCCGCTTCCCGCCCGAAGGACCCCTCCGCTACACGGCCGGCCCGCTCCGCCAACAGAGAGGACTATAGGCCGCCCGGCGCCATCACTCACCACAGCACACCGCCCGCTCCGGCGGCCCCGCCGCCTCCCCTCTGCTGCCCCTATATAGGCGTCCGAGGGAGGCGGCGGGGCCGGGCCGGGCCGGGCGGCGGGAGGCGGTTCCGGGTGAGGAAACGCCTCAGCGGCCGGCGCGGCTGCGGGGGGTCGGGGATAGGGTTTGGGGTCCCCGGCAAGTAGCAGCCGCAGCACCGCTCCCGCTCTGAAACCCCGCGGCCTGACCGCGGCGTGTGGTCCCACTCGGAGGGGCGGGGCGGGGCGGGGCGGGGGTGGGGGTGGGGGTGGGGGAGCCCCCGGCCGAGGCGGCCCCGGGGGCCCAGGCCGGTGCGCGGGCTCGCTGCGCGGCTCGGCCTGCGGGTGGGCACGGGCGTGGCAGGAGTCATGGAATCATACAATCATTGAGGTTGGAAAAGACCTCTATGATCATCAAGTCCAACCGTCAACCCAACAGTCCCATGTCTCCTAAACCACGCCATGAAGTGCCATGTCTACATGTCTTTTAAATACCTCCAGGGATGATGACTCCGCCACCTCCCTGGGCAGCCTGTTCCAGTGCCTGACCACTCTTTCAGTAAAGAAATTTTTCCTAATATCCAATCTAAACGTCCCCTGATGCAGTTTGAGGCCATTTCCTCTTTCCACTAGTAACTTGGAAGAAGAGTCCAACCCCCACCTCACTACAACCTCCTTTCAGGTAGCTGTAGAGAGCAATAAGGTCTCCCCTCAGCCTCCTCCAGACTAAACAACCCCAGCTCCCTCAGCTGCTCCTCAGAAGACTTGCTCTCTAGACCCTTCACCAGCTTCATTGCTCTGGACACGCTCCAGCACCTCAATATCCTTGCAGTGAGGGGCCCAAAACTGAACACAGTATTTGAGGTGTGGCCTCATCAGTGCCCAGTATAGGGGCACGATCACTTCATGGTAGCAGCTGTGAGGGCAGGACTTGGGCTGCTTCTGACGCTCGGGTCAAGTAGCACATCATCTTCATTTTTCCCCCAAAAAAACCCTGTGATTGCTGGGATGTGTTTAAGCTTACTGAGCAGGATTTAACTGAATTTATTAATTAGAACCACAATCTCTTTCTGATTTGTTTGTTTGTGTGGGGTTTTTTTTTTGTTTTTAAAGAAGGTTATATTTAGGAGTTAAGTACCTTGAAATAACACCAGAGTGTGCCTATGGGGGAGCCACAGCAGAGCTGCCCTAACTCCTGACACAGGTATTTATCCAGCAGCCACAGTCTTGATTACAGCTTTTTTTTCCTGGCCGCCTGCTAGTTTGCAGTATTTGACACATTTTTTTCAATGTCATTTGAACAAGGAGAAGGAAAATTAACCTGTGGCCATCGTTTTGTACTACCTGTCTGAATAATATTTAGGTGAAACAAAAATGACAAGTCCCCCTTCCCTAAAATATAAAATTCCCCATTAAGTTTCACATATGTATTAGAGGACTGAGCCATACAGGTTTGAAGCTATTTTATACTTAAAAAGTAAAGAGACAACAGTCTAAAATCTTATATTTAAATGTATAAAGTTATACCTGGCATCTTGGATACTGACAAAAAGAATTTTCTTCTGCCCCTTTAGTTGCATTGAATAGTCAAATAATTGCAGAGATGCAAAGTAAGAGGTGTTCCTGTTCAGACATCTGCTAAGAACTCTAGCTTTACTCGCACATGAAAGGCAGCGACCTGTAGCACATTACTGTTCTACAACTTGGACATGGACAGATGTTGCAAATGTAAGCAATCTGTAAGCAGTTTGCTGCAGATCAACAAGTGACTTCTGGTAAAGTTGAGACATTGCTTTTGTGGTCCTAACTTTTTGGCAATATAAAGTGGAATATGGTGGCTTAAACTACCATGCTGAGGGTTAATAGCACTTTCCTCAGCTGAAACTGTGCAAACCTCCTTTTTTCTTCTTCTTCTTTGTATTAGGAATTAATGGAAGTGCTTGCAATAAGGCTCTTCAGAAGCAATCTCCAGGTGAAAGGAGTAGGACACTGTACAGCCTGTGGAAAGGTTAATAAGCATTGCCCATAATGTATACCAGTGATCAGTAATACTCAAGATATTCTGACAGACCAGGCAGTGTTTCTGGGGAGTGCTGTACGCAGATCGAGACACGCAGACCTAGATATATGAGCTTGGATCCATGGTGTCTTCCCCAAAATAAAACTGACTGTTCCTATTTTCAAAGCCCAAACCAAGGAGCAAGCATTATAAATACCAGGAAGTTAAATGTACTTTTTTTCCTATCACTTTTAATTCATTGTAGTCTTCAGATACAGCTGATTATTCTATGTGGTTATTTTATTGAAACATTCCTTTTAAATGGTTTGGGGCTATTCTTCAAAATATGGTAATTGTTAAAGAAGAGCAGGCTAGGTTATATATGGTTTTAGAAACAATACATCAAATTGTAAATTACTTTATTGCTGCAATGTAGCAATAATTGCTGAGTCTGTTGTAACCAGTTAGTGATGGTGAATTAGTTGTGCATCTCCAATGATCTGAAATACTTAGAGATTACTGCTAGGTCACAAAGAATTTTGACCTGTGTGCCGACTTCTTTTTTAGCAGGACTGTGGCGCTGTTGGAAGATTCAGCTGGTGAAAAGTATCTAAGCCCTTAATGTAATGAAGTTTGCAACTAATATGCCATTAAGTCACGTGCTGCCTGCTGTTGTAGTTTGCCCGCTGAAACAACAGGCCTTGAGTATTTCAGGGTACTTGTTCAGAACCACGTTCCTCTGGCAGACCACCAGGCCTGGTCTGCTCTTGTTTGGGCCCTATACAAAAGATCGAGCTGGTGAGAGTACTTGAAATGTTGCCTGGCAGATTTTTATAGCCGTGAAATGCAGCACTACAATGAGCATATTGCCACCGTATGGCTATTTCTGCTACCTGCACCCATGCCTACTAAGCCAAACCGTATTTTTTGCCCCTGCGCTGTGCTGGCTTGGGAGGTCCTAATAGACAATTTGTTTGGGGCTTAACTTCAAGCTTCTCCTCAGAAGTTTTAGGCAGGACAGAAATGGGACACGTGTGCAGAGAACTTGGCCTGCAAGTGCTTTGCAGGAACATGGAAGTGTTTTCTGGGACTGAAGGGGTCTGGCTTGGGGTATGGGGGATTGGCTTTGGATGTGATGGCCACTGTGTGACAGGAGGGGCACAACTGCTCTTCAGCAGAGTGTTTTGGCACTGGAGGGATGCGTGACTTCTGGGAGCTGAAAAGCTTGAGCACGATGCTGTGGAAACTTGTCTAATGCAGGAGAGGAAAGGGTTTCCTTGCAACATGCGTTCCTTTCCATCTTGCAGGATCCCAGCACCAAGAGTGTCTCCTGGGCCCACCATCTAGAGCCAACCACAGCAATCCATTTTCTCCCTGAAAGCCATTTTGTCTTTCCTAATTCTTAGGAAATCTTCATTGTACAGGAGGATGAACGTTAGTTCTTCGCAAGTATCATCCCAGAATAGCAGCCAGAGCTGCAGAAGTGACACCACCAAACCTTGCAGTGGATGTTGTCCAGACTTTTTGGAGAGGTGGCTCAAGTAGTACAGTGCCACATGGAGATTGTGCATGGAGAAAAAGTAAGATGGCTTCAGCATGTAAGGCCTTACACAGGTAGTAGTGATTTGGGTACTGATGTACTACTGTCACCTGCAAGTGAGAGGACAGTGTTGTCCTTCCCAGACTAGGTTGCAGTCAATTAAGTGAGGGTTTGAGGGACAGCTTTGAACTACATGTTTCACAAGGATGTTTCGCCCTAACCTAATGCAAAATAGAGTCCCCAAGCCAGAGGTGAGGAGCCTCAGCACGAGGCGTTTCAGTCTGCTAGTCCATTTCTGTGGCACCAAATTAATTACTATCATAGACGGTCCCACCACCTTGGGAACTCCAGAACTTCCTGGACTGTAGCATCTTCCTAGTAAGCATGGAGATTGAAGACCTTACTACAAATCTATCTGGAAGCACAGGGATGAGAGATAGTGCAAATCTGAGGGGGAAAATAAAGTTCATGTTCCTGCTAAAGGTGTCATTCTGAGAGAGAAGGGACTAGCTGCAGCTACCATTTTATCACCTGGTATTTGCTCGTTGTGACTGTAAAACAATGGAGAACATGCAGGTAAACAGTCCAGCTGGGCAGTGCAGAATGCATAGCTGTGTGAAAAGGCATCTGAAGACTGCCAAAATAATTTGAAGCAGATTTGATGACACTGACTGTGACATTACTGTGGCTGTGACTGCTGATTCCAACAGGAGTGAAAATGTCAGAGGTGTTCAGCTGTGTTCAAGGATTGTGTTGATATGGTCTGATTTACAGCAAAGTAAACCACCCACAGAGATAGGTCTTTGGAGGAATGTTGCTTTGCAGTGTAAGAACTGTACTTCCAGGTTCTGTTTTCTACACTTTGATTGCACAATAAATATTTTTTTCTTAGTTTGCTTAATATTCTTAATAACTACCAGTTGCTATGGAGTTATGGTGCACCATGAGTCTTTTCTGCCTGTTTATTAGCCAACTGCAAATACTTACCCTTAACAGATTGTGCAAAACCAGCAACCCAAAAGACCAACAGACAGAGCTGAAAATGATATGTTTCTTGGACATTTTTGTAAGACTTCTATCCATTGTTTTAATGATTAATGGTTCAAGCATGCAATGGGGTTATGGAGAGTTAGTTACTAAATATCAACCAAACTCTGGGAATTGTCTTGGTACGTTGCCTCAGCCAGGGTGATGTGACATTACCAGGCAGCAGCTCACAGGGATGGAGGGT
Source organism: Phalacrocorax carbo (assembly GCF_963921805.1). Lineage (NCBI taxonomy): Eukaryota > Metazoa > Chordata > Aves > Suliformes > Phalacrocoracidae > Phalacrocorax > Phalacrocorax carbo. The sequence goes on from NC_087513.1 coordinate 188,934,306, forward strand.
TGTGATGCGAAAGAGTGGATTTTTAAGGAGTAAAAGTTAGTGAAGTTACCTAGATGAAAGATCTGTGTGGAGGAAGTGTGGGGCATTTGTATATCAAAGGTAAAAAAGTCACTTGGAAATTGCTATTGCATGCAATAAGAAAAAGAAAAACCTCAGAAGACAAAAAGCACATGGACAAGTGAGTATTGCCAAAAGTCAGACAAAGTTTGAGGAAACTGGCCAACAGCAGCAGTTCCCAGTTAATTGGATTTTTGTTTTCAGTTTGGTTTCAGACTGATTTGAGCCAGACACAATATTTTCCTTCCATTTCTGGTACATCTGAAGTTCCTCTGACCCTTTTCAGCTAGATGAGGGTTCTTATTACTATTTGTGTGCACAGCAGGAAGCCATTTTCCTCAGCAACAGCTAAGGAAAGATACTGTATGCGAGCTGGACACCCCAAAGCCATTACGGGCATATCCTGGAGCAGAGACTGGGAAAACACCAGATTTCACCGCTTTGGTATTTGTAAGCCCAGTTATTCTTTAGTTGTGGACAGATTTTGTCCAGAAAAAGAAGGTTGCCCCCTTTTTCCCTTCCCTTGCCCCCTTGTGCTTCCTGCCCCATGGTTGACGTTCACCACCCAGCTGGAAGGAAAGCACAAGAGAAAAAGTGCAGCAGCTTTGCCAGATGCAGAGAGGGACTCCACACTCCTTGGGCACCTGTGATCCCTGTGGAAATGGCAAGAAGTGAGGCAGCGAACAGGAGCCGGGTGCCGAAACACCGTTGTGGAACCAGCCACGCACCAAAAGTGCTGTGCGGGCTGAAACCGGCTGTGCCCTGTGTTTTATATTTAATATTTTCCGTTCCACAAGCTTTAGAGAAAGGTGATAGGTGCTTGAATTAGCTGGCTGTGAAGGAAGTTACTTTTAGATTTCTTAAAACAATTTATGCTCTGAAATACAAGATCATCTGTCCTTTGGAGGGGTAACTGTATTCAGCTACCATGGCAGCACAGGTCTGGATGCTGCTACCTGTTTCATTTGTCCTCATCTGTACTGCTGACAAGTCAAAAAGAAGACTCATTTTGGAATTTATATCTATGGATTCTATTACATCTCTTGATTAAATATCAAGAAATATGTACTTAACGCTTAGGAAACTGGAATGGGTGAGCTGTCCTTCCACTGGGACAGGACTGGTGCCCCTAATGTGGAGCCAGTTTAGTGAGTGGGAGAATGATGGAAATAATGAGAACCATCTGACTAGACATGGGAACTTAATAAACACAGATATTTTTGTTTCCTCCACAAAATCATTAGAAGTGCGTGCTTTGTGGCCCTAACTGAAACCCTTGTGGGTGTCTGGAACCATTAAGTGCTTCACAAGGGCCATCCCAAGACTTGGGCTTGCGACTCCTGACACTAAGTGAAAACCCGTAAGAAACTGCCTGTGACTGGGGTGGTTTTGGCGGAGGAGGATTTGGGGAGGTTGTGGCACCCCGCTGCCAGCCGGAACGCCGGTGCGCGGAACGCTCGGCGCAGCTCCTGTTCCCAGTCGGCAGCTGCGGTCGGGGACGGCCCGCGCAGAGGGACGGACCGGGGCGGGCGGCCGCGCCGCGGGCACCATGTGGAGCCGCTTCCGTGGCGGCGCGGCCGGGGGCTCTTGGCGCCTCGCCGTGCGGCGCCTCGCCGGGCCGGCCAGTGGCCGGGAGGCGGCAGGGGCAGCGCGGCCGGAGGGGAGGCCTCGCAGGTACCGGCGCCTCCTGTAAATCCTTCATCTGGGGGTGGGGGCGCCCGGCGGCGGGGTGGGTGCCATGGAGGGGTTGAGGCCTTTTGAGGGACGGGGGCCGCCTCGCTCCCCGGGGAGCGCCGCCAGCCTCCGCCGCGGGCGGGGGTTGCCTTGCCGCGGCCTGTGCCCCGGGAGCAGGTTGTCGCTCTTCGCCTTTGCGTTAAATAGGGGGGGGGGGGGGCGAAGGGGGTCTCGTGTTTTAGCCATTTTCTCCCGTGACCATGGCGGGTGGGTGGTGCGGCCGGCCTGGCTTCAGCTGCGTTGTTCCCCGGTGACTCGGGGTTTAACCCCCGCAACCAGGGCCGGGGCCGGGGCCGGGGCCGGGGCCGGGGCCGGGGCCAGGGCCGGGGCCGAGTCCGTCTGTCCCGCCGGTGCTCTGTGCTGCTGGCACCAGTGGGCAGAAGCCACTGGGGAAGCGGAGGCAGGTAGAGGCGGGTGGTTTGGGCGGTGTTTCTCGTGTCGCTTTCCTGGTGTCCTTCTCATCTTTGTGTGGGCGGTACGTGTAGGTGACCTGAGCATAATTATACAGCGATCTGTCTGTGATCTGTCATGTGATATGAGCACAATAACATGCGATATGCTCGTCATATCAGCAAGGCAGTGCTGGCTGTTGGCAGAGGTACATGCCCAAAGCGCTGGCTAAAAGTAGTATTTGCAAGTTCATTGTTATTTTTATTAAAAGATTTTATCTCCTATTAATGAAAAGTCAGTGGAGCTTTTTTTTTTTTTTTTTCATTCCAAAGCTCCTCAATGGTTTTGAACAAGTTCTGATATTGTGATGGTCTCATTTATACAGCAGCTTAGTTTCTTTTGTAGCTGTGTTTGCTTTCTAAGGGTAGGCTTCCGAGCAGAAGATAAACCTGGGGTGGGTGAGATACAGGAATGCAAACGGGAATGTACTACTGCCTTTAAGGCTTGCAGTCTTGCTGTGTTTTTCTGACGCTGTGTGCAAAGATCTCTGAATGGATAAGTAGCTTTAAGGAGCATGCAGTCTGAATTAATGAAGAACGTGTTTGAAAAAGATCTGTGGAGAACAGCTCTGTGTGAAACAGCAGGACTCCTACTGTCTTCTCAGTAATGTGGTTCTGAAGCTTTCCTTAAGTTTTCCTGTTGCTTTTCAACATTGAAATTTAGGGTTTAATGCTGACAATTTATTAAGTGCAGGGTGACTGAAGTAATAATGCGGTGCCTGCTGATACCGGCAGATTTTTCTTTTTTTGCCAGAGAGAGGTGTGTGTGAAGGGGGAAAGTATTTCAAAATTCTTTCAGATCTATTGGAGTGTTATATTTTGAACTAAAATAAACATCTAATTGTAAGCTTTTTTCTTTATTTTCGTAATTTGAAGGTGGTTTTCAAACAAAAAAGTAGTTGTGAATTTAGAGATTCAAGCATTTCATTTTAGAACATTAAAGAGGCAGTTCTTTGAATTTTATTATAGTTTTTTCCAGAGAATGCTGTTGTGGCTGTGTTGCAGCAATATCCTGAGCAGCTCCATGCTGTCCCCGGCCTCACATCCTCATCTGCACCATGCTGGTTTTAGCTTCTTTGCAGTGATGTGGTACACTAGGTAGAGGAGCTGTTCCAGATGGAAAAATAACCAAAGTAACTTTTTTTTTTTTTGTTACTGGGTTATCTTGCAGCAGGATCTGTTTCCTCATAAGGCTGCACAAATGCTTGGCTGCTGTATTGCAGGACACAGGTTAGGGGAAAGTGATCCATAGTAGTGCTACAAGCGTAAAACAATGTGAAGCTAAATGCTTGTGTACAATCTTTTTCCAGGCAGCCAGCCGGGATCTCTTTGTTGCCTCATTTTAGAGTTACAGTGAGTTTTATATAGTACTAATAAATTTAAGTATCTGTGCACCAGTAGATTCAAACTCTCAGCCTGCTACCTAATGCAGGGATACCTTAGAAGTTTTAAGCTCCTAGCTTAAAAACAATTTAGTTGTGGAGGAAATAAAGTTCTTTACGTGATTTTTGTGATGAAGAAACCATAAATAATCAAAAGTTTTTAATAGTGCCCTAGCCCTTCTCAAAAGTCAAAAGGTACGTTTGACAGGTACATAACATACTCCGTTTTTATGCAGTTAGGCCTAGACAGTTATAACTGATGGGGTGTTTTTTTTGTAGGCTTACAAAATTCAGCCTACTTATAACTTCTGTTTGTTTATGCACTTATTTTTTTTTTTTTAAACTTTGTCTATCATCTAGCAAAATACAGAAACCCTTCAGCACAAGCAGCGTGTTTTCTGCTGAGAAAGATGAATCCACTGCTTCCAAAGGCAGTGCCACTGAAGTGGAGTCGAAGAGTCAGGAGGGTACAGCAGAAACACCAAAGCAGAAGTTGTTAGAACTTATTGGTAATATGAAAGTAGAAGTCAGCTACAGGAAGAAACTCCAACAATTAAAAACACGTGAAATCAAAACGCAAGCCACAAACAAGCTGGAAGGCCCAGACAGTGAAGGTAGCATGCTTCAGCAAACTACAGAAGGCACCCAGCGGTAAAGTATAACAAACTTTTCTTAGCCTGTTTTCTTCTTTTTTTCAAATTTTTAATTTTTATGTTACTGAGGACAAAATAAAGCCTAGTAATGAAAGGAGTCTCTAAGGGAATGTAGTGTAGACGCAGATTGCAGTAAGTCACAGGAGAATCTGGATAAAAGATGTGGTGTGCTTTCTACAATGTGTTACCTTTTTCTGCACTGAGACTCTTGAAAGGTAGCACTAGCAGCTGCCTGTGGGAAGTTATTTTAATGGGAGGGGGGAAATAGTGTTCAGATAAAATACAGTAAATCTGAGGAAAAAGGTAAAGAAAAAAGCAAAACCCAAAATTAAGAATGGCATCATGATTGTTGAGACTCACGGGTGGCTCACCACCACATCGCGTTTATAATCTTGCAGGTCTGTGCTGCCTGTGGTCTTTCGCCACTTGAGTACAACAGCTTGTCAGTGTAGTTTAACAGCTGATGATTAGTGCAACATAGGGCAAACCTAGCCTTCCCTCTGGCCACCTGCACCCCAACTTGGGATAATGTGTAACTGTAACTTCTGAGTAATTAAGACTTAAAATGATAGTGCAGGAATGATAATTTAAATATATTCAGGCTTTTATTTTTTCATATTTCCATATCTGTTGTGTCTCTTACAGCGGCAGGCCTTTAAATCCAGAACTGGTGGCAGCTGCTTCTGCAGTTGCATCTTCCCTACCACACAACAAGAAACAGACACAATCAGAACTACTTGCACAACTAAGACGACATGAAGAAACCACAGATAAACAGAAAAAAGGGGGAACTATTAATCTACGGTCTGTATATCGAATGTTATTCTCGTTAACGTTTGAAGTTCTGATTTTGCAATGTCATCTTGAAGATGACTGGGTTCTGTGTTGGAAAGGTGGCCCTAAGAGATACACTTGGATAGGTTATACTTGGAATTAAAGAATAATGGGAACGTCAGTGGTCTGGTTATACCACACTCCCTCCTCGTTCTAAAATGGTTTTGCAGAAATGGAATTGTTTTCCTGCCCAGGATCGTTATTTTCTTGGACAGGCTAGCAAAATAACAGGTTTGGGTTGTTTTTTTCTTTTTCTTTTTTTTTTTTTTTCCACGCTTCTGAAATTCTCACACAATGGATGGATTTGTAAATGTTTCAGACGTTCTGTCTGGACTGGTGGATTTTCATGACAGCTCTGCAGAACTGAGCTACAGCAGCTCTATTTATAGCCCCACCCTTCTTTTCAAAACTTTCCAGTCAACCCAAGAAGCTCATCTCTTGGCTTAACTCCATTTCCAGTGTGTCTTACAAATAGATGAGAAACATTTGTTTGGAAACTGAAACAGTTGTGCATACTGCTCTTTTGGATGATGGCTAAAACCAGATTTTTTCATACTTTTTTTTTTTTTTTTTAAGCTAGCATTCAGATAACTACTCAGAAAATAAGGCATTAAATCCAGCTGAGGTGCTGAACTAAACAGAAAACTGAATCTTCAGCAAAACGGGAATGTGAAACCTTTGGTTATGGCTGCTTGCTGTGTGAACTGCAAGCTGCTTATCATCTTAGTTTCAATTTATTCTGTGAAAAGGAATTTGCCCCAAACTAGGATTGAAGTTTGACCCATGAATTTGTAGGTTGCTCTGGATCTGCTATGTATGTTTATCAATGAATTGCGAACAGAGCAGCCAACAAACTAATGATGTTTGTGGCTGATGTCTGCCCTTTGTGAGTGAAAACCAAGGAAGACTGACAGATGGTTGCAAATAGACTGAGTTAGATGGTGGCAAATAGATGCTCAGTGAATAACTATGTAAACAAAATGCATGTTCTTTGGAGATTGTGAGGGGAAAAGGGAGAAACTGCAAGTTTCCCTTTTAGGCTGTATTCATGATTCTCTCTGCCAAGAGTGCTAATGATCATTGTGGAGGGCAGAATGAAATTCTCTCCAAACCTGTGAGGATTTAGGTATACATGCAAGCATCTCCAAAGGCTGTGTGTGCACTCTGTTTTCATAATGTCATCTCAGCCTGAATATACGAGATCTTGAGAACTTGACAGAAGCTTATCTCTCCATAGGCCTTTGGAGCTAAAACAAATAGCTTTAAAGGTTAGAGGTCTGGCTGTTTTATGTAAAATCAATGTGTTTCTGCATTTTCTTGTTTTTGTGTGCAGTATTACCAAAAACCTAAGAGACGCTTATTAATGTAAGGAGAATAAATAAGGAATATTTTATATAAAGAATAAGTTTAATAAACTATTAAATATCAGTGAGGTTGTTCCATCTGTCAGTGAGGTTTTCGGAAGAGTGGAGCACACAAATGTCTTAATAATGGCATTAGCTGTGGGTGGCCAACTTGAATGTAATTGGAACCTACTTCAGTTCCTGGTAAGATGTTGGAGGACCATACTGATACTGAACAAGCTAATACATGCAGTGGCTAACCTCATATGGGCCTGCATCTGTTCCTTAAGGTATATGTATTCTTCTCTAAATGTGGTTGGTCTGCCTACAGGCAACAAAGCCTCGCTGTACTCACTTTCCGTGAAGCAATTCCACAGCTGTGGCTGCTGTGGAAGAAGAAAGCATCTAAGGAAGTTGTAGTATAAGCAAAAAGTTTTTTTTTAATGCAGAAAGAAAGTTTAAATTCTTCAGAAATTTAAAAGCTGAAGTCCCTGCTACTATATAGTGCCTCTGTGTAATTGGTCGATAGGTTAAGATGTGCTATTAAAATATTTTATAACAGGCTTGTAGATGAATCACTATGGTTAGAAAAATGTCTTTTCCTCAACCAAAACCAGCCTTTTTGGTTCACTAGGAATGGCACAGCTGGCTTGCTGTGATTTGAATTGGCACATTCTATTCCCTGAGGCAGCTTTGTGAACTAGCTTGCTTTTACCTGGGAATGTAAAATATTTTTTATTTTATGCTGAAAAGAATAATAGAATGGTTTGGGTTGGAAGGAGCTTTACAGGTCATCTAGTCCAAACCCCCTGCAGTGAGCAGGGACACCTTCAGCTAGGTCAGGTTGCTCAGAGCCCCGTCCAGCCTGACCTTGAATGTTTCCAGGGATGGGGCATCTACCACCTCTCTGGACAACCTGTGCCAGTGTTTCACCACCCTCACTGTAAAACATTTCTTCTTTAGATTTAGTCTGAATCTATCTTCTTTTAGTTTAAAACAATTACCCCTTGTCCTATTGCATCATGCCTACTAAAAAGTCTGTCCTCATCTTTTTTACAAGCGCCTTTTAAGTATTGAAAGGCTGCAGTAAGGTCTGCCCGGAGTCTTCTCTTCTTGAGGCTGAACAACCCCAACTCTCTCAGCCTGTCCTCTTCATAGGAGAGGTGCTCCAGCCCTCTGTTCATTTTTGTGGCTCTCCTCGGGACCTGCTTGAACAGGTCCATGTGTGTCTTGGGCCAAGGGCTCCAGAGCCGGACACGGTGCTCCAGGTGGGGCTTCAGGAGAGCAGAGGGGCAGAATGACCTCCCTTGACCTGCTGCCCATGGTGCTTTGGATACAGAACCAGGACACGGTTGGCCTTCTGGGCTGTGGGTGCACGTTGTCAGCTCACATCCAGCTGTTCATCCACCGGTGCCCCCAAGTCCTTGTTGGCAGGGCTGCTCTCAATCGCTTCATCCCTCAGCCTGTGTTGATATTGGGGATTTCCCTGACCCAGGTGCAGCACCTTGCACTTGGCCTTGTTGTACCTCCTGAAGTTTAGATGGGCCCACTTCTTGATCTTGTCCAGGTCCCTCTGAATGACATCCTGTCCCTCAGGCGTGTCACCCCAATCCTTCAGCTTGGTGTCATCTGCAGATTTTCTCAGGGTGCACTTGATCCCACTGTCCCTGTCATTGATGAATATATTAAACAGTAGAAGTTCTATTTTCTTCCTTAATAGTTAGGTAACAACTTGAAATTCTGTCAATGGATGAGTTTTCTAGAAAGACCAACTCCTGCTGATTTTCATGACTGGAAACTTGGTTAGTAGTAACCTTTCACAGTTAGGCTCTGAGATGAATTTGGTACTGTGGGCTTTCTGAACAGTCTTAAAACTTGATTTTAAAAAGTACAACAGAAGGCAATAAAATGGTTTTAATATATTAGAAAGCAATTACTTTTATCCATACATCTCTATTTTGTGTTGATTTTTATTTGATAACAAGAGAATATGTGTAGTGTAACTTTTCATTTTTTTCAGTAAAGGTTTTGCATTCAATATACTGGTACATTTTAAAAGCCAATATATATTCCCTGTGATTTATAACTATTTAAAAAAGACATACCTTCACAAGCTGTAGAGCCATATAATGCTCATCTGCAAAAAACTGTGATACTACTACCAAGATTTATGACGGTGTGAAGTAAATTGTACGATGTCTGGATCTTTTGGTTCATAAGAAATTTTTTTTTTCAGGATTGTGTCATGGCCTCCAGAGGTCACTGTTGTACGCAGTTGTCTCATCCCCTTGTTTCCTTGTTTTGTAGACAGCGTGAGGACAGCGTGTTCGCTAGGAAGGGAAAATATTAACAATACAGGAATTTATTTTTCTCAATGTGGGATGAAGTTTCACTCAATGGAAATTACAACAGTGCTGTACCAAAATAGAATCAGTGGCACTACAAGTTGAAATTTCAGCTCCTGTTTTGGGTAAAGAAGTAAAGTAATTCAGAGCTTAGGCTAAAGTATATCCAAACCTCCTTGGGTCTCCATTTTTAGTGTTATAACTATTGATTGTTGATCAGGAAGGAGAGAGAATCTGGACTTGTTACAAAAGCTCTACCTCTTCCCATCTCTGGAAGGCAGAAGTATCTAGGAGGTTATTTTTAACCTCATGTTGTGACATGAGGTAATATCATATAATATCTAACCACTGTAGGTACACTGGGGTAGGAGTATGAATTTGCAGTCTGCTGGTTTTCATTACAAAGGACATTAAAAACATCTTTTTAGTTTTATTATTAGTTAATAAAGGGGCACTTTTAATGACGGACTGATGAATGCTGCTGCCAGAAATGTTCCTATACCAATGATGGGGTGATATTAGGACTTTGCAGTGAGAATACGATACCATTGACTGCATGTTCTGATAGCTTGGTAGCAGTCTGTCCAGACCTACTGTGCAAAACCGCAAATAAATCAAGGTCAGCTGTGAGAAGAGCTTCGCTGTGGAAGCCTGATCCCCCTGTAGCATGGGAACACTCCAGCCTTGTAGGTCACAGCCAAGCCAAGCAGTTGGGCTGGGCCGTGTGTGACTGGCCTTAGGAATTACGTCCCCTTGACCCTCAGAAGTGTGTCAAGCCTCTGGCCCAACACCAGCTCACTAATGCCAGTAGGCACTTCATAGAGTAACTTCTAGTGTGAGATACACAACTAACCTGAGATTGTTTTTTTGTTAAGATTAAAATGAAATAATTTAAAACTTGTTTTCAGATGCTTTTCTTTCAGAGTAGGTACTTGAAGCACTATGCTGTTCTTGTTCTGCCATTCGAAACCACATCTAAGACTGAAGAGAAAATCCTACTGTGTTGCTGTGGCAATTAGCTTTTAAAATTTTCCACAAGTATTTCTTTCTTCTTAATAAAATCTCTTTTGACTTAACCTACCGAAAACATAGTCTGAACTTCAGTCAGATTTTCATAAAATGGATAGGTAGTGTTTTTGACTTGGCCTGTTTTTGGTTTTTTTGAGACCATATTTTTCTCTTAAAACTTGAGCACTGCAATTTTGGATGACTGCATGTTACTGGAAGTGGTTGGGAGGAGAGGATAGCTGTGAAGAAGAGTTATCGGCTTGGTCTTTACCAACCAACAGACTTTCCAGTTAAGGGGACTAATTGGTGGAGGCAGAAAGGTGGTATGTTTTGTGTACAGAATGAGCTGCAGATTGCACCAGAAAAGATGAGAGCGTTTGTTTTTCACATATGATTTTGACTACAGAATTATGAAGGAAGATGTGGTCTGTTAATGCTGTAATATGATTATGCAATGCAACAGATTGCAGTGGATCAGGAAGGGTGACCTACTTATTATGGTGGCATGATTGACCCATGTCAGCTGATGTGTGAAGGCAAGCTTCCTTTTGGTCTGCAGCAGCACAGCTCTGTCCCTGGGCAGTGTTGTTTCCTGTCCAAAAAAAATGGTGATTTTTGCCTCCCTATTTCGGCGTATTCCTTGTATCCAGAGAAATTCCTCATTTACGTAAGCAAAGCATACCTAGCATACTCTGTGAATATTGGTATGCAGATACGTGAAATTTTTCTTTTAGTTGGAAACTAAATAATTTCAAAGGAAGCATTCACTGTAGGTTTAGTAGGCTGAAGTAGCACTTTTCATTTAATCTATACAGAATGTAATAACTGAGGGTTTAAAAAGTAAGACTTGACTGTTTGATGACTTAAAAATGGGTGTATTTTGTGAGGAATGGATAATTCCGTCTTAGAGGCTTATGAAAACAATTGAGAGCAGAGTTTCTGGTTAATGCACGTGACAGACTTCCTTGCTTTGTTGATTTGTTGAGTTTTTACATTCATGTTTTTAATTTCAGCAACGTTATTTCAGAAATGGCAGTTAAAAGGCAGTCCCCAGCTCAGAATGGTGTGAGGATATCCAGTCGCATTTTCTTGGATTGGGATGAGGATGGTCAAAGAATCAAGTCTGAAAGATTGTCATCTCAGTCTTTTCACTCCAGAAGGTATTTTTGTTGTGTTCCTTTCCAATAGAAGGAGTGTGCAAAACATTACTAATGGACTATATTTTAGATCTAGTTGTACATATTCAGGTTACTATGATACTTCAGAGCTTAAAAAAATTACTTGTTTTTCAAAAGAGGGCTGTTAGCATTGAAATAAATTTCTTTGAGAACACATTAGTTAATGTTAACCAGCTAATCAAATAATGTGTACTTCTTAATAGTAAATTTTAGATAATTAAAAATACTTGGTGCTGAAATGTAATTGCGTTTGTTTTAACCAGTTTAAATTATTCTCACACATAATACAATTTATATAACTTTCTGGGAAATGGAAGCTTTGAGGGCTTACTTTCATCTACAGAAAAACTTTGATAAATGTTCTATGTTTAGAAAAGCTTCATCAATTCTGTTAGGGTTTTAAAGAGGTTTTAAAGTTTTACTTTTTTTACCACTTTGTTGCAACTGAGAAGTCATTCTGTAATTGATTTCTCTATTGTCTGTGATATTAAGTTCATTTCATAGACAATTATAATAATTTACATGATGATTTCAGGGTACTCCTTAAATTTATCTTGCCGCTGGTTATGTGGCCAGTCTATTTCTTAATGAACTAAGGAGTACTCTTAATTTTTTTTTCTTAACTTCTGTAAGCTATGCTTTCCTGCCTGTGGTCTTTTGATTTTCCCTTGGCAGCTCATCATCACATTCCTTCCCAGTACATTCTTTTCTCTAGCAGTTCAGTTTTTTGTAAGATTAACTGCTCTAATCATTAATTCAATGTGGAAATGAATCCCCTTTTCCTGGGGTTAGCAGCTGGAAGTTGAGGGATTCATTTGTGTTTAGATAGATAATGCTGAAGGCAGAATTTGGATAACTAAGGAAAAAAAAGATTAAATTTACGGGTACAATATTCTGCCCTTTTTATTCAAGACATCTATTTCAGTATATCATAAACAGAGAGTTGTGGCTTCCCATAAGGAATGGATTGTAACATACGCATTGAGCCGTGTAGATCATGCAGAAACCTCGAAGAAGTAGCTATCGCCAGTCATGAGAAGCACGTAGCCTGCTGCCTGAAATGTTTCTGAGTAACTTCCTCGTTCTGGAACTACCAAACTGTTAAGGTGTGTTATGGAAGTATCTCTTGGGCCTCTTCAATATTACAAGGCCAGCCAGCAGTGATCTCTTTTCCTGGCGTGAAGCTTGTAGAAAGTGCAAGAAGGACTTCTTGTAATGGAGGTTAAAAGGAAGAAGTGGAACAAGGTTGTAGACCAGGCCCTCCTGACTTAGATATTTCTGTCCTGGGTTTTCATACAGCTATAAACTGTTGCTTTGAGGAGCAAGGGAACTGACTTCATTATCAGTTGCTCAATAGCTCTATAGATATTTTTAATCTGGAGATGATTATCAGAGTTGGTAATCGCATGAAAGTAACTCGGTATTAGGCTATGATCCTTGACTGACTATGAGAAATACTTTAGTTAAGGTGCTGGATTAAAAGGTTTTCGAAGTTTGAAAGAAAAGAAGTAATACGATAGAAGTATAAACTCAAAACCTGATGTGTTATGTGCTTGTACAGTGTATATTATTTTACATCTTTGCTAAACTTTTATTAACATACTGCAAAGTAAAGTGAATTTCAGTTACGTTTGAGGACATTTAATAAGTTGTTGTATCTGAGAAGCTGTCTCGCCTTCTTTTGTGTGATGAAAGTGTACTTGGTATATAACTTCAGGAACAGTACCTTTAAAATAGTTTTAATAGTTTTTAATGAACAAACTGTCTCCAGTTTCAGTCTAAGTTTCCTCCTGCATCCCTGACGGGTATGCTTATCTATTGATAACATGAAAAGAATGGGTTAGGAAGAATATCTAAGTTTAAATTGAGTTAGTAGATTTCAGTGAAATGAATGATGTTGCTTTATAGTAATCTGAAGTAGGCATTTTAAAATAAATGTTCTTCCAAGTCTTGCTTGTATCTTTGGCCAGTGTTATTGGGAGTTACACACAGATAGGAAAATATAATCCTAAATCAACATTCTTTTAAGGCTCTGTAATTAGAATGCTCTGTGCTGAAATAGATCCAGGGTAGTTACATCAGTAAAATGTAATATGACAAGAGCAGGTTTGCAGTTGTGGCCATCAGAAACCTGCAGTAAATCCAGAGAGGTGAAATTTTAAGGTTAGGAAGGGCAAGTATTGCCAGAGTAACAGAGAATACTATTAACATAAAGTAGAAAACAGTAGAATTTCAGTGGAAACCTAGAAGATTGTATGATTAAAAGAATTATTTGTTCTAAAGTTGAGTCTGTTCTACAGTAAAGGCATAGGTTTTTCTTTGTTTTCATTTATAAGAATATTTATTTTCATTACTTGTTGAACTCTTGGATTTTAAAAAATGTTTTTAGGCTTATGCTAAAGATCAGTATGATTAAAACTAGATGGCCAGGGTGAAATATTTTTATATTCAGAAGAGAGAGCATCAGGGTGATATATTTAAAATATATCATACAGATACACTTTGAATATTTGCCATATGGCAGAGAAGGTGGCTGTGTAATCTTCCAGAAAGGCTATTTATGTCATAAAGCAGGAATTGTTTGATTTAGCTGTTGCCTTTTCTCTTCCTGAATTGTGCAATATTTTTTACAAGGGAAAAACTCAAAGCACCAGATTCACTTTTTAGTTGCAACTTTGTAAAATGGCTTGAGTACTGTGGTTTGATACTGTTTAGCTTTGTTCAGAGTCCTAAATATTTCAGTAAAAAAATGACTGCAAATATAATGTTTGATTTATGCTCATTCTTTCACAGGGAAATGTTTTGGGAAGCTCTGTTACAGATGAATAATAAAGTCATAAACACTTTCTCTGGTAAAAAGCCTGAGGATTTTGTGAGAGTCACTATCTCTCCTTTTTTTTTTCTCCAGAGATCTGTTAGTTCATGAGAATATTTTGTGCTTTTAAATTTGTTATCTGGCAGTGTTGGGAAGTGTTGTGAAATACTAAATATCGTTTTTCTTTTTTGTTTATAGAAGTCTCAAAGTAGGAAGGAGGCTTAATATATTCACCAAAGCTTCTACAGAAACAGAAAATGCACTGCAAACAGGTTAGTGGAAATTTAATAACCAAAAACCCAGTGAAGCCAAGTTCTGAATTTTTAGAATATCAAGAGATTCACTGTTGTGAAGGAGACTTATGACCTGTTAACTTCCTGCTTTCAGACCTGTTAAAAAGAATAATGTAACTGATTTCAGTAAGCATAACTTGTATGCAGTGTTACAGATTAATGTTTTCTGCGCTAATCAGGACATTCTGTTACTGAACTTGAAGGATAAAACTGGCTTTTTGTCAGTAAGGTTAGTCTTTCATCTGTGAGCGTGAAACCAGCCTGGAGAGTGGGTATGTTGGCACTGGTAGCTTATTTGGTCAAGTTGCAGGCTTGCTGCATTCGTTTTATGGCCAAGATGCACAAGGCTGTGATCCCAGGGAAACAAGCGTGCTCTACAGGTGCCTGAGCATAAGCAGGGTAGAAGAAAACCAAGACAATGCATTTGATTGCTTCGTGGCCTTCTCTCGTTTAGTTTGTATGTGTAGCTTGAAAGATCCTGTAAGTGGCTGATAAATGACACCTTGCTTTGTCTACAGTAAAGCTCTTCATGTATGTTTTGAATCATAGAACGGTCTGGGTTGGAAGGAGCTTTACAGGTCATCTGGTCCAAACCCCCTGCAGTGAGCAGGGACATCTTCAGCTAGGTCAGGTTGCTCAGAGCCCCATCCAGCCTGACCTTGAATGTTTCCAGGGATGGGGCATCTACCACCTCTCTGGACAACCTGTGCCAGTGTTTCACCACCCTCACTGTAAAACATTTCTTCTTTAGATTTAGTCTGAATCTATCTTCTTTTAGTTTAAAACAATTACCCCTTGTCCTATTGCATCATGCCTACTAAAAAGTCTGTCCTCATCTTTTTTACAAGCGCCTTTTAAGTATTGAAAGGCTGCAGTAAGGTCTGCCCGGAGTCTTCTCTTCTTGAGGCTGAACAACCCCAACTCTCTCAGCCTGTCCTCTTCATAGGAGAGGTGCTCCAGCCCTCTGTTCATTTTTGTGGCTCTCCTCGGGACCTGCTTGAACAGGTCCATGTGTGTCTTGGGCCAAGGGCTCCAGAGCTGGACACGGTGCTCCAGGTGGGGCTTCAGGAGAGCAGAGGGGCAGAATGACCTCCCTTGACCTGCTGCCCATGGTGCTTTGGATACAGAACCAGGACACGGTTGGCCTTCTGGGCTGTGGGTGCACGTTGTCAGCTCACATCCAGCTGTTCATCCACCGGTGCCCCCAAGTCCTTGTTGGCAGGGCTGCTCTCAATCGCTTCATCCCTCAGCCTGTGTTGATATTGGGGATTTCCCTGACCCAGGTGCAGCACCTTGCACTTGGCCTTGTTGTACCTCCTGAAGTTTAGATGGGCCCACTTCTTGATCTTGTCCAGGTCCCTCTGAATGACATCCTGTCCCTCAGGCGTGTCACCCCAATCCTTCAGCTTGGTGTCATCTGCAGATTTTCTCAGGGTGCACTTGATCCCACTGTCTGTGTTGTTGGTGAAGATGCTAAACAGCACTGGTCCCAGTATGGAACCCTGAGGGACACCACTTGTCTCCATCCAGATATTGAGCTGTTGACTGCTCTTCTCTGGATGTGACCATCCAGCCAAGTCCTTATTCAACAACTATAAATGCCAAAACTCATTGAAGATGAAAACAAAAAAAAGGCAAAGCATGTGTGACCCACCGTCATATTCACTGAAGGTAGAGCTCTGTGGGAACAGTCTTTGTGCTGCGTAAGGGGGATGGCTTTCACGTGTGAAGACTTAGGTTTACGACAGACTGGGTTTTGGCTAAGAGTGTGAATATGGGTAAGTCATGTAAAGAACTCCCTCCGTCACATTTATTTCCGAACAATGAAATGTGCATTGTTAGCACTGATCTTTAATAGGCTGATTTCCCATAGCTATTCTGAGGCCTTTTAGAAGCAAAACTTTACTCCAGTGTAGCGACTTAGAACTATATGTAAAGTCACCAGCTGCAGAAGAAATAGTATTCCTCCCTGATACATATTTGTTTCTGTTTCAAGAGTAGGACTGTTAGTTTTTGCCATATTCTAGCTGTTTTCTCTCTTTTTTTTTTTTTTTTTACACTTGAAACTGCAGGGAGAAATTAATTTGTTTACTTAATTTATTTAGTAAAATGTCAGGTAGTGCTATTTGCATATTTTCAAGCATTTTCAAGCAGCTGTGAGCTTTCTGAATGCACCCACCTGTGTGGTGGACTATGAAAGTTGCTTATTAGAATGGAATTAAATTTGCTGGCCTTTAAGATTGTCAATTTCCTTAAAATCAGTCAATTTTACATATAAAAAACAAGGAATGATGCAGCATTTGTTTTTAGTGGTCTTGACAAATGTGATGTTCAGGTAACTGGTGCTTGTGTTGAATCAGATTTACTCAGATAAAATGGTGAGAATTTAACCTTTTTTGCATGAGCACAATGTAGATGCAAGAGCACGTAGTAGTCACCTTAGATAAAAAACTGAGGTACACTTTTTAATACAAAACTAGAATGTGTACAAATTGTGTAAGAGAGGAAGTGGACTATACTGGATTTGTAATTAGGTATTAAGAAGGAAGCTTCTTTCAGCTTTTTATGTGGTGGTTCCTTGTTTGATTCCAGGTAGTCTTCAGGAAATCTACAATACATTCTAAGCCAGGATGCTTATTACTTGGCTTACTGACTAAGCCTGGTGACAGAAAGCTTTTTTGCATTATGTTGGGAAATACCAGTATGATACTTGATACCTTGATTCATTTGCTTTCACTGTCTTGGCTCATATTAGTGGAGATAATGAGTTAAAATATTTTTTATACATGACAGAAAAGTAAGTTCTGTGATAATGTATTGACTATTTATTTTGAAAACCTGAATGTTATCTGGAAAGTAAATTGACATCCTGAAAAAATTATTAATAACAACATAAAATATCAGTAACTTAATATAAAATATTAGTATTTTTTTTGTGTGTTTTACAGAGGTACAGATATAATGTTTATCACCTTTACTGCAAGCTTGAAAAAATTAGTTTCTGCTCTCTCCTGTTAGAAGATGCATTAGTAGTGCATTATTAGAAGGTATTCTTTAAGATGTGGACAATAATTTCATTCTGGTATGGTTTCTCATGTTGTCTTTTATCTGTATTTTATTCTTGCCTCCAGTCCTCAAATCAAAGTAGGCAGCTAGGGAATGTAGTTCTGGAAATTTCCCTGCTAAGTAAGAAATAAGTTGCAGAAGTATCTTCTGATTTAACACAAAAAATGAAAACACTTTTCAGTACGTAAAAATACTGTTTGCCCTTTCATTTTGTGTTTTCTTAAATGAGCAGGGAGATGTTTTTTTTAAATCCAGTTGAGTTGTAAGCCACTGAGCCAAAGATGAAATTATATCTTAGTTTCAAATACTTATGAGTAGTAAAATAATAGCTGATTAGTCATGATCCACTTCAAATGGACTGTAACATTTGAAATCACATCAAGATCTCTGTTCCTAGGAGCTTAGGGTGATTTGATAATGGGGAGAGAGAAAACAAAGGAGAGTGTGACTTAGGCCAGCTCATGAGACAGCAGCCCAAGGCACTCCCAGCAGTTCCTCCCTGTCCTGTGGTAACAGCTTGTTTCCTTCACTTCAGTAATGCGGTTCAATCTGGGCTCATGACCAGCCCTCCTGGGTGGAGGGGCAGGAACTCCTTAAGAGTAACTCTGCTGCCATATGAGTAGCCTTTTTGATTTACCAAAAAAAAAAAAAGGTGCATCAGGAAAGATGCTTCCCTAAAGGGACTATTTGACTTTGGGAGAAGAATAGGAAACCAGGGTTTCTCAAGCTCAGGAGACAAAACCTGGGGCACTTACGAGTGTTGGGGAAGGAATTGCCATTGTTTGTATATCGAGTTTTCTCCCTGAAGGAGAGTATAGTTGTGAAGTAGCTGAAAACTCCTGTAGTAAGCAAGATTCCTTTAGCAGAGTACACCAGTCAAGTTCAGAGTTTGTCGTACGAACAATTTGTGAAAGACAAAAAGGAAGAAAAAATTGTGGAAAAATTGAATTCCTGCTCTGTGTGAAAGGCTTAAAAATAAATTGTCCCCTAGGGATTCAGAGTACATTTTTACCAGACATTCGAGAATTTAATGGACTTTCATTTCAACAGAGGATTCTTACTTGAGAAAGGTGATGCTGGCATCTAAGCTAGAAAAATCTGCACAGCTGAAAGTATTAACCTCTGTAAAGGTTCATGTTAAAGGACCTTCTTTTAACTGGTGATGAGTCTTTGGCATGCTGACAGATCTTTACAAAATTTCTTCTTCAGTATCTTCACCAACAATTTGGGATCTGGAATTTGCGAAGGAGATTGGAGCAATAACTGCACAGCCTCCCCGAAATGGTTTTGAGGAGATGATCCAGTGGACAAAAGAAGGAATACTGTGGGAGTTCCCAATTGACAATGAAGCTGGTACGTGCACTGTTAACTTTTATTATCTGTCTGTATTTCTCTTTTTTGAGAATTAGAGTATGCTATGCCCTGTGATTGTTTTAACATAGTGTTTCAGCTATCAGTCATGCATTTGATAGTAAACAAATATAACTTTCCAACTGCCTCAAATCAGAGATGCTTCAGATGAACTAATTCTGGCACCCTTCAGGTGAAGTTTTGCAGGTGGTTTGGATGATCTGAGGACTGGCTGCTGCCAGAAAAGGGAGAACTCCCTCCTTCAGCTCTGATGCTTTCAACACCAAAAGGCCATTCAAGCCTGTTACATAATACCTTTTACTATACAACTTCTTTAAAGAAGCTTCTAGCAGAGGATAGGGAATCTTAAAACTGCTGTGTGTGTTTTATAATGCTGATTCTGTTCTTTGGTGCGGCTCTCAGACCAAGTGGCTAGCCAGATCCTAGTCAGCTATCTGTGCAGGCTGAGTGTTAAACAGTTGTTTGCTCCCTTTGTTCTGTCTGTTTCATAAGAATAAACAGTCCCAATATTCACTCACTCTGGGCATCTATCTTAACTAGACATCTTTGTGCATGGTATTTAATTTTTATTACCATTTAAAAAAAAAAGGTCTGTGTGAAGTTAAGCCAGCAGAGAGGGAAAACGAATGTTAAAGAAGGGAAGAACAACTGCACAAAGCAAGTGTACACTTTAGGAACGGGGACTTCATAACTTCAGGGAGAGCTTGGCTGTGGGTCTTTCTTTTTTTTAAAAGACTTTAAAGACATCAAACAGAACTACTTTAGAATGATTCAGTCACTGAAAGCAAAACAGGTTAGTATCTGAAGCTGGGAGTCTTTGAAAATCTGTCCTATACTGAATTGCAAATTGCTTAATGTGGTTCATTGTTTCTTAATGTTTATTCTCATCCTATTTTGGCAGTTTCTTCACAGAATTTAATCACTGCTCCCAGAATTGATCTGTTCCATCATGTAGAAATCCAAGTATCCTCTAGTCATGTTTTTGCAAGCTTAAAACCACTGTGGCCAATGGCTTTTCTGTTGTTGTAATGTGGCTGGAACCTTGCTGTCTGGGGCCGTAAGTGGACCAGGCGTCTTTGGCGGCCAATGGTTTTTCTGTTGCAGCAACGCGGCCGGAACCGTGCTGTCTGGGATGGGGTGGCAAATGGACAAAGAGTCTTTACATATACTTAAACAAGAATCTTTATTGATTTGTCCACAAAGGCTAGTCATGTGGAAAATTCCAGTGAAGTGTTCCAAAATCTGTCACCTCTCAGGTTGAAATATCAACTCAGTAAATTCCATCCTATCAAACTGCCAGCCACAGGCTGTTAATAAGATCAGGTACGTCAAAGCACAGTAAAAGCTTGAGAACCTTGCTCCAGTTATATCAACATACTGTAATTTTGGTGTCTCTGCAAAAGAAAGATGCCCTGCTGCTAATTTTGCGGTTTTGTAAGTCACCTCCCTCAACAGGAGGACATTACCTCAGCTTGTTCTGTATCAAGAAATGTGTGATTTTTCTTTTATGCCATGAGCATGTGGCTTTAAATACTTAAGTGCAATTAAATTTTCTATTGAGGAAGCACCTATACTCAACTTCTAGCATTATGAAAGCCTTTAAACTTTTAAATGAAATATAAAAAAGAAAGAAGACTGCTTATAACTGTTTTTCTTGGCTCCAGAGCACCTCTGGTGTTCTCATTAGAGTGCTTTACCAAGGCACTGTGCTGTGCTTTGAGACTTCAGCGCAAGGTCACGATTTTTAAAACTTGTCTGGCTTGGGTGCGAACATCTGAAGATGTGGCTAGACATACTGGCTTGCTGCAGAGGCCATTAGCAGTCTTCCCCTCCTGACCCTGCTGCCCTGTTGTCTGCTCCTGCCTGCATGTCCTTTCCCTTATCTGATGCAGTTGAAGTCATTGTTAGGCAGAAAACTACCTTTTTTCTTTCCAACTCTCTGACCTCTGATTAATTTTTACCAGATTAGCAAACCATTAGTATAGCTTGCGTAACGTCATTCCTCCTCCTTTCTGCTTGCCTCTTCTGCTTCTAGTAGCTTTAGTTCTGCTCCATGACTTGCCATGGTAAAAAGTTGGGAATAACATTGATTTCTGGCCCTTTTTAGAATTATTTCTGTGCGTTTATGCTTTAGTGACTCAAATCCTAAGGAGTGCAGTTGTTAAAAAGGACAGTGCAGATTAATGGTGCTACTTTGCTTTAGCACCTCATTCTGAGGAGCAAATGCTTCTGGTGGGCCAGAGGGTGTTATGGCAGAAGTGACAGGCTTAACGGAACTCTCAGAAAACTAATGCCTCAATTGCCCCATATGGCTTCTGTAGACAAGTGTTAACCAAGTCCTGTTCTGGCTGTTTTGCCAAGATGCAGAGAAGCATCAGATCAGTTTACCGAGAAAGGTGGCAGGCGTTACACAACCATTTTACACAGAATCACAGGTTGGAAGGGACCTCAGGGATCATCCAGTCCAACCTTTCTAGGAAGAGCAGAGTCTAAACAAGATGGCCCAGCACCCTGTCCAGCCGAATCTTGAAGGTGTCCAACGTGGCCGAGTCAACCACCTCCCTGGGGAGATTATTCCAATGGGTGACTGTCCTCAGTGTGAAAAATTTTCCTCTGGTGTCCAATCGGAATCTCCCCAAGAGCAACTTTTGTCCGTTCCCCCTTGTCCGCTCCATGTGACTCCGTGTAAAAAGGGAGTCTCCATCTTCTTTGTAGCCACCCCTTAAGTGCTGGTACATGGTGATGAGATCCCCTCTGAGCTTCCTTTTCTCAAGGCTGAACAAACCCTGTTCTCCCAGCCTATCCTCATACAGCAGGCTTCACAGTTCTTTGATCATCTTGGTGGCCCTTCTCTGGACCCCTTCCAGCCTGTCCACATCCTTTTTGTACAGCGGGGACCAGAACTGTACGCAGTACTACAGGTGTGGCCTGGCAAGCGCTGAGTAGAGTGGGATTTTAGAGCGGGTTTGCTTTACTAATTGAGTGTATTCTAGGAACCTACTGTAAGAGCATGATTTATCTCATTCTAAAAATCCTAGAATCAGAATGGCTTGGGTTGGAAGACGCCTTTAAAAGATCATCTAGTCCAAACCCCCTGCCATGGGCAGGGGCGTGTTTCACTAGATCAGGATACTTGGTCGTCTTTATAGTATGTCACCAACACTTCCTCTAAGGATGGACATCTGCATTTGAGATGTCATCTTTAAGGCAAGGTTGGTCGTGTCTTGGAAAGGTTAGTGTTTTAGCTAGAGGAATTCCCCAGACTTTCTGTTTTGTAGTACATAGGGGATTGGAAGTAGGATTTTGAGAGTGGGTGACTTCTTGCTTTGAGGTTGATAAAGAAAATCCTCTACTTTAGACTTCACTGTGCATGTTCTTTCAAATTAGTTTTCTGAGGACAGTGCAAGAGAGGCTGAGGGACAGGCTTGTTCTTCCCATGCAGCTGGAGTTATGGCTTGCTGGGGGTGGGGAGTCATGTGAACATATCTCATCTAATCAGTTCCCACCAGAGGTCTCAGCCTCTGGTGCTTTGGGCAATTGTGGTCTCTTTTTGTGATGCACACTTTACTTTTCTGAGGACTGAAATATGTGGTCTAACTGAAATGTTCGGACTTCACACTTCATCCCCAAACCATATATCATGTCTTTGACAAATGGGAGATCAAAATACATGATGTAATATTTCCTTCTGATCTGCATTTTTGTGAGACTATAAATGGTTTAATTTCTTTTGGGTTAGAGATGAAAATTGGTGAAATTATTAATTAGACATAATCTCTCCTGATACCCTATATCTATCCCCAAAAGAAGAGCATCCAGAAGGCCAAATTTTACTGTCAGCATTATTCAGGTTCTTTCAGTAGTAGGTTCCTTGGTTTAGTTCTCTTGGATTTTTGTGACCAGCAAAAGTATGGAAGTCTGGAAAGGATGTTAGCTTGTGAAGGCAACCAGCAGCATTCAGGTACAGTGAGATTCCACCTTCCCTTAGTGGGCGAAAGTCAGCGTGGGTGCCATGGTAAAAGGATCATCTCTGTACTTCTGTAAGTGGACATAAGTTTCCAAGCACAGCAGAAATATACCTTCTGAAGCTGGCATGATCTTTTTTTTTTATTTTCCTTTTATCATAAAGGAAAAAGAAGAGAGCTTCTGAAGAAAGAAATGTGCTTTGTTTTTTAAGGACAAGGGAGATAAAAGTGGCACATAGCTGGTATTGATAACTGACATATTTCTGGGAAAAATCTGTGGGAAAAATAGAAGTATTTCCTAGCTCCTTTAGATATTGCAGTACCTAAACTTTAGAACAGGAAAGAAATAATGCAAACTTAACAAATACAAGCTGAGAGACTTTTCCATCCCAGAGATGTGCATCATTTCTTCTGAAACTGTAGAAGTTCTAACACAGGAGGAAGCCTAGGACTGGCATGGCTTAATTACTTCAATTATAATATTGCTGTTTTAATGTTGTCAAATAATGTATTATATCCTAGCTAGCATAAAAAAAATCCGTGTACACTTATTGTCTATGGTGTAGACTTCCCATTTTTGTCATCTGGAAGTGTTCGTATGCACTGTATTTCTCTAATAACAGATTTTTACCTAAAGGTGTAAATGTCATTTACAAATCTATAGCAAATTGGGATCAAGCAAAAATTTTCATGTATCCCTAACTGAAGAAAAAATCTTTCAATTGCAAATCCCAGTTTGCCTTGGTTTTCTACCTCAGAATTGGGCACGGTGAAAGCAGCCTTCTTTCTTTATGTAGATACTGGTGGTCTGAGTCTGTCTTGTGTATGCTGGCATCGTAGTATCAACAGCAGCAAAGGAAATCCACAGGACAGAGAACAAAAATTTACCATAGGATCTGAGCTGTGCTTGATTAGAGATCTACGATAATCCCTTGTCCCATGGTCCTGTGGATGCTTTTGAATGCATCATCGTTTGCGCTGGTTGCAACTTAAAAGTAGCAGCTGGTGAGATACACAATATTTTTACATCAGCATACACTCAGATTCAGAAAGTGTTAGAAAAACAATTTTCTGTGCCCATTTGGTAGCAATAGGATGTTAAAAGCACAACTTGGAATGAACGCGCAAGTGTGTGATAGCTGTTCAGTATTAGATACTTTATGGGGTTGCCTCATTTGTTCCAGGCTAGCTTGTATTCTTTAATCCTCTGCAGAATTTAGGCAGTCAGTGTTTTCTTAGAGTTTATCAAGAAAGCGTCCCTAGACTAAAAGGTGGTACCTGTGATGAATAACAATTTTCATGTATTAAATAAGCAGGTTTTTACTAAGAAGAAGTTTGATTTATTTTTTATTTTTTTTTAAATTATTCCCCCTGCTCCTGCCTTGGCATCGATTTTCAGTGAGATTACTAGCCGGAAAGTTGATTTTAAATATTAGATACTCTTACAAATGAGAGCACAAAATGGAAGTAGTATGGTAGATGGGAGTATGATCTATGCTGACTTTTGTGTGGAGGGAGAAATTAATGTCTTAAAATTCTGTGGTTTCTTCCACTTCTGTGTGGTTGGCTTAACTGTGCAAAAAAATTAAAAGGCACAGAACCGTTAATTTTACTAATTTAAGATTTTTTGCAGAGTATATGCTTTTTTACTTCGATAAGTTTGCTGTTATATTATGGTAACAACTTTGTCTTTTTTTTTTTTTGTCCCTTTTGTTAGGGATGGAGGATGATGCTGAATTTCATGAACATATCTTTCTAGAGAAACACCTCGAAGACTTTCCCAAGCAAGGACCTATTCGCCACTTCATGGAACTAGTCATCTGTGGGCTTTCGAAAAACCCATACCTCAGTGTTAAACAGAAGATTGAACATATTGAGTGGTTTCAGAAGTATTTTGAGGAAAAGAAAGAACTTCTTCAAGAGATTTGAGACTTGAGAAAATGCTTAACCTTGAAATGAAAAATCGTTACGTCAAAATTGATGGTTTCTTACAATGGAAATACTGTCAGTGCATAGCAATCATGTGACCTGAAAGTTGTAATTTAAATAATAAACTTAAAGGTCATACTTTCATGTGTGCACGTCCATCTATGTAGATATTTTCTGACACAAAAGAAGGAACTGAAAAGCACGACTTTTGTAGAATGTGCGTTTCAAATTTAGTCAAACTTGTCTTTTAAATTTGAAACTAATGTTTTGACCATATAAAATACTAGGTCTAATTCCACTTCCTACACCCTTCACACTTGGTGTGTGTCTTGGCAGGTTTGATCGTCTTTCTCATTCTGGAGAACTTGCAGTGCTTTAATTTTTTAAAAAACTCTAATTTTGAAAAGCTGTTACTGAGTTGGTAACAGTTCCTTTTGCTAGTTCATTAAATGCACTGGTATTTGGATGGTATTAGTTCTTTCGATCCTCCTTTCACTAATCATTGGTTCATTTTAAACTTTTTGGTAATGACTAAGTCGTTTGAATGGAATGCTTGTTAGTTCATCCGCTCAGTGAAAGGCTATCGCATTCCCGAGGTGTGTGCACAGCATAATACTGGTGAGTTACTTAAAATAATAGGAGAAGTCTCTCCTGCCATCCATCCATCCATTCTGAAGCTTTTGACCAACTTCCCATCAGTATTTGTTGTTTAAAAATGAGTCTGGTTGTCAGGTAATCCTGAGAGTTCTGTTTCATCAGAGCAAGCAGTTTTATGGTTACTATGGTGTTTGGAGTTGAGGCATTGTCTCGTGCACCTGCAGGACTAGAAAAGAGGACTTGACATTGCTGGCAAGGAAAGTTGTCGCCTACAGATTGCTGTCGCGTGATGCCACTGCTCTTTTCTCTCCAGTCCTCAGGTCTTGGTGAAGTAACTTCCTATTTTCTAGATGATCCTTTATTCTATTAAATGTGTGTGGTCCTTTGTATCTATTAAGCAGCTGCAGTATATTTTGCTTCAGTTACCTGTTGTTAAATTTTCATCCACAGTTACTCACTCGGTCATTCAGAATCCTGGATTACATCTCACTGCTTAACTTTCCAGAGCATTTCCAGCCTCACATATTGTGTTCTTCCTTGTTCTCTCGCATCACTCCAACCACTTTAGCAGCTATTGGCCCTATAAATATACTCCTGTCTTTTTCTCACATTTCCTCGTGACTCAAGGAGGAAGTTATAGAATGAAGGTAAAACACTGGCTTCATATGCAAACTGATTTTTAAATCAGAATTACAAGAAAGCAAATGAAAAATAGAGTTGGCCTTTTTCTACAAGTTAGAATATTGTTGCTGTGTTCTGCTCCTCTGCAGGACATGAGTTTGCCTGTCTGGCAAAGGGCAAGACTCAGGCTGTGGAAGGGATAAGCAGCTTTTTGACTTCCTAGCTGTAAGAACAGCAAGATTCAATTTCTGCAGAAATTTTCAGAGGCTTCCTGGCTTTGGAATGGAGAGTGTGAGAATTATATCAAAGTATCTCCATTTAGTACTAGGATCATTTTAGTTTTCGTTCAATGCCCAGATACGTTTTACTTCAAAAATACCATTCTTCCCAAATTTTTACCAAACTATGATGCACAGCCTGTGTTCTGTGTATTTCAAGCCTTTTCTAAAACAAAGTACAGTGACTTTGAATTCATTGTGGGTTTTCAGAAACAGCTTCTCCATGTATTTGCATCTAACCTGTGTTTTGCTATGGAGAGGCAAGGTGCTCACAAGCTCAGCTCTTCCAGTAAGAGGTTCGGGAGCATTAGCTGTGTATGAAGGTAGTGAATTTCGCAGCACTGGGAGAGAGGTGAATGTTATCGTTTAAACAGATTCATTAGGAGGTCAGTACTTCAACAAGCTCTTAACAAGAGCTCTTGGGGCTTAGGATCTTTGGAAAGCTGTAGTAATTCCTACTTAGGTGCTTAAATATAGATTTGAGAGTTAATACTAGGCAACGGGATTTGAATAATCAGACCTAGCTGCACATACGTACGGATGCTTACTGGGGCTGCTCAAGGCACATTCAGAGAGCCCAAGTGGCAGGGCTTCTGTGTGTGTGGGTTTTTTGGGGTGTACACTTGTTGGTAGTCCCAGAGGAGTAGGCTTGTAGGAATTCAAAGCATTGTTTACAGATGAGTCACTTTGAAGCGTAAAAATCACCTCCCTTTTCTTTTGCAGCCCGAAGGATAAAAGCAGTCTGCCGTTGTTCAGAGCAGAGCCAGTGAAAGCAGGGCTTTTCTTACGATGGTTGGTTTTCCCCTTCTTGGAACTGGTTAGGTGGTATTACGCGTAACTTAATGGACTCAGCATTAGGATCTGTCCAAAGCAAAATAGTGTTTGTTACGTTCTGCGGTCTTACGTTTCCTTCTTTACGCATGAAGTAGAAGGTCTCGTTAATGCACTGCTAATGCTATACCTCCGTGACACCCGCACTGGAAAGCGGTCTGGCTCTGAGAGGGGCTGGGGCAGTTGATGCTGCCCTGAGAAGAGTGAGATGATGGAGCAGGCTGACCCGGAGCCATAATTGTGGGGAGCGTTGTCCATGTGCGATTTATAGGTGACAGTTTTTCCTCTGGGGTGGCTACAAGAAGTACGTAGCAGAAGAAGTTCTTGTTGAGTGGAGATGGCTGAGCTGCTGCAGAGCTGCATGCAAAGGCGTAGAGACTCGCTGTTGGCAGCGGTGGTAGGCTGTTGCTAGCACTGTGAACGATGGTCATGGCTTTCCCAGGTGAGCTGCTACACGGTGAAGAAATCCAAGCTCTTTTTCCCCCTCCTTGCCATCACAGCCAGGTAGTCTCCATTTTCCACCCATCTGGTGCTACCACAGCAGTTCCAGAGGGCCTCTGGAACTTGAGACTCTCCATCCTGGAGGAGATGAAGGCACTGGTACAGGTAGAAGACCTGGCAGAGGGCAGCGACTCGATGTTGGCAGAGCGAGGGAAGAAGGGCGGGAGATGTAAGGGACCCATACGGTTTGTAAAGCTGTAATGGAGAAGTTCAAGGCATAGCATTTTTTACCTGCCTGTCTCTGTCCCTGGAACTTTTTTATTTCTGCTTCCCAAGGGCTAATCTTGTCCCGCCCTGCCAAGGGTCAAGCTGATTATCAAAGTTAAGTTGAATCCAAAGCACTTGCTCACAAGCCAGTTTGAATTCAGCTCCATGCCTCCACCCACCACAACTGGGCAAGTCAGAAACTGGGCTGGAAAAACCCAAACTTCTCATGGATGGTCCCTTGCCCAAAGGGAAGGAGTGAGTAGGGTGGAAACCCCACCATGGGCTGAGTAACTTATTGTGTTAACACGGGTGTAAATGCCAGCCCCTTGGGTTGTACGCCAGCCCAAACCTTGTCTCTGACATCTGATGGCACCCTCGGTCTTCTCAAACCCATTTGATATGAATGATTTGCTAGAAATCAGCCTTGCAGAAGCACTTTTTCCCCTGCTATGGAGCAAGTGTGAGCGTTTACTCCCCAGTGTGGTATTAGGAAGAGGCTGGAGGAATGATTATATGGTTTGGTTACAAGATTATCTGTGCTGGGGTTTCAGCTCTTGGCGTTAACCCCTTCCAAGCAATTATGCCACGGCATTGATGTGGCCTATGCCTAACCAGAGGGGTTTTACTCCTTAAACACTTACCTGAGCACTGGAAGAAAGATGGCAGTGGCTTAATTTATCCTTCTGACCCAGCAGAGGAGCTAAAATGAATGGGGTGAATAGGGGGGGATATCTTGTGCATGTTCCCAAACTGCAGGCAGTTTTTGTTTAAACCATGTATTTTTAGATGAAGATGAGCATTAAAGGAGACCTGGAGTGCTACTCAGGTCCATTTTCTTCCATCCCTTTCAGAGATAATAGGATTCCAGCATGAAAATAGCTCCTCATCGAAAGCTTGTGCTTTGATGAGAAGCCTGAAGCATCACAACACTTATGCAAAAGGGGCTATGGTATTGCTTTCAGTGAGGATTTAAAAGTAAATAGTCTCCTTTTAGTTGGGTTTGTGAGGATCGCTTAGCAAAAGGATGTTCGCGGACAGAGAATGATGACTTTTGAGATTGCAAGGCCTGGTTTTCGCCGCTGATACACCTGTGGGTGCTTTGGGAAGTCTGGCTGCCACTGCAGTGGTGTCCAGCAGGACACAACGAGGGTGTAGATCCCACCCTGCCGAGTGGCTGAAGCATTCTGGTCTCATGATCTCCACAAGATGTCAGTGTAGATTTATTGGATTAGATATAAAATCCTTCTGCTGTTCCCCCGGCAGATTAAAGCAAAAACTGTTTTAGAGCTGCACAATAGGTTTGATTGTGCTCTGGAATGTGTCGCCTGTGGAGGAGCGACATGGCGAGCGCTGGCGTCCGGGGAGGGGTGCGAGTGACACCCCAAAATGGGAGCTGAACTCCTGGCAAAAAAGGGCAATGCTTTGCTCGTATCAAGGTGCCCTTACTCCCTTGGGGGCCAGCTGCGTATGCATAATATGCAATATTGCACTTGTGAAATAAGTGCTCTATATTTTACTCAAAGAAAAGCTGGTAGCCTGAAAAAAAACTAGAAGGGCCAGCCTGGGTGGCAGGAAGGATCTGAGGGCGATTGGGTCGAGCCATGTATTGAAGCTTAACTGCTGGCATGTGGTATCCAAAGCTTGCTTTGTTTCTTCACATACAAAAAGTGGTCTTGCAATGTTGAGCAATGAGCTGTGACCCTGCAAAGAAATCAGGACATAGTGTTCAACCCAAGGGAGTTCCCCTTCACTTTTTAGCTCTTTGACAGGCGGGCACTGCTATGCAAAAGAAACTTTTTAATGCCTGTCGTGGTGAATTCAGATGGATGTTAGCAGGAGGGGGTTTTCCATGGAAGAAGATTTTCTGGAGCGCTGGCAGTGGTAGTGGAGATGCTGACCCAAGCCCAGCTCTGGCCCTGTGCAGGAGGGAGCTTCCCCAGCCAGGCGGGGCTTCCCCATGCCCCTGCGTTGCCCAGTCTCTCCTGGGACCACCTTGCCATGAGCATTGCTGGGCCAGCAGAGGTTCCCATGGCCGGCCAGCTCCCGGCTGCTGCAGCCACGGCAAAGCAAAAAGACAGTGTGGCCAGCAGCCGTGGGGATGTTTCAGAGCCAGCTTCCCTCCCTTCTCCCTTGCAGCCCCTGGTATTTATTCCCATTTTCCCAAATGCAATGCAGACCCCCTGCGCCCCCCGTTGCAGCTGGGGCTGCGGTCCCCCTGCTCTGCAGTGCTGGCCTGGCGTGGGTGTCCCCACTCACACTGCCGTGCTCAAAAGCTGTGGGAGATGCCAAGTGATGATTCATTTATGGTCCCGGGTGCTGCACCCTGTCACCCGCGAGGGAGGGGAGGGAGCGAAAGGTGACAGTATTTGTCAGCAGTGGCAGAAATAGCTACGTTTCAGATTTCACTGGGGAAGTGGGGAGGCACAGAGGGAGATCAAGACCAATGCGGTGCTTAGCCCCGTTCCCAGGCCTGCCTCGCAGCTGGGAGGGAAAGCAATGCCCCTTTTCCTTATGGGCAAGCAATTGCCCACCTAAATTTGCCTCAGATGTTACCAGCCTCTCCCCAGTGTTTGTACTGTGCAGATCAGCTCGGGATGGGGATGCAAACTCCCTCTCCTGTTCAGTGCATTATGTACCAGCTCACTCTGGGGACAGCCGAGACATGTTTCTGGGGTCAAGGGGTTTGAGTTTTCCTGCCCTCCGTGCCATGGCAGCTGCTGGGCTCCACTGGAGAGCTATTCTTATTTTTCTGCTGGCAAAGGGGCTTTGCCTGTTCAAGGGCTGGACTCTGCCCACATACTTGCCACTGGTGTGGGCCAGCAACTGGGATGCGCTCCTGGGCTGCCCAGGACAGGGGATGCTTTGCAAAGCCAGGCATTTTTCAAAGATAAGGGATAACCTTATCTTTAGAGCTGATTTTTAAATAGAATGAATCCTGATGCTCAGCACACTGCAGCCATGTTGGGTAAGGGAAAAGGTGCAAACAAAACAGCCGCCTGGATTTAAGGGCAAAGCTGTGAGCTTGTTCCTCAGGTTAGCGATTACCCCCTGAAATCAATGGGATTGCTCAAGCAAATTGCCATTTTGGTTATAAGAAGACTTTACTGTGAACTCGCCCTAAGCCTCCCTGGTGAGGGGATGTTTGCTTAGTGCTTTCTGAGGGGAAAAATGGAACTGGAGGCACATACCAACAGCTGCTCCTAAAAACCTTCCAGGTTTAGACCAGGGTTTATTCCATTATATGTGTATATATATATTAGAAAAGTCATAACATAGCAGCAAATGCAAAATTTTTAAATAAAACTGGATTTTATAAAACTGGATTTATAAACCCACAAGCTGTAAGGCAAAAAGGGGTAAATAAAAGGAAAAGGGGGAAATAAAATATAAGGAAGAAGACTTCAAGTTTAGCCTAGTTTTAAGCTGAAAATGAATGTTTCAGCAGCGTTGTTCTCAATGTGATCAGCAGCTGTGTTTTGCTCAAAAAGGCCCTGTGATCATTGAGTTTAAGACCCTGAGAAATGTTGCTTTAATTAAATGATTGGAAGTTACTTTTTCACCCCCCTCTCTCCTGCAAGCAACTTAGTATTGCAATTTTTTGAGAAGGGTTGTTTTAGGACAGTCACAAGACATATAGGCCTGAGTGTGGCAGTGCTATATCAGGCTGGCAGCGATGCCGAGTGGCATTATCCAGACCCGGATCATTCTGGTATCGTGAGGGTGTAAATTTGAGTTTCCGATTGCTTCAAAAACAGAAGCGGCTGCCAGGCACATGAAAGCTTGGTTGTTTTTATTCAGGGCTGCAGTCAAATTGGTTCCCCTGTCATTGCAAGCCGTGTGATTTACTAACCAGAGCGGTGGAGAGGCATCCCCGTGGCTGAGGGGGCTGATGCAGGCGGGCTACCCTGCTCTGCTATGGGTCCCACTGGGATTCAGTGGGGAGGAGAGGGCCATCCTGGAGCTCCACAGAGGCCAGTGGTCCCACCTGCTGTTAGTTTTCCACTTCCCCCTGTCCCAGACCTGAAACGTGTCCCGCTTCTTAGGAAGCACCTTCTGTTTTAAAAGCGACTGGCAAACTGTAGCTCCTTGCTGCAAGGGCTGCTGCAGAGGATGCTCAGCATGTGTCCTCTCCCTCCATAGGGGAAAGACCCTAATTTAAGGGGCATTTGCAAGTGTGAAAATTCTTAACAAATGAAGCCAGGATCCTTTCCCTATCCAATAATTTTTAAAGACCTGGTGAAGCAAGCTCAGTGGTCTTTCCAGGTGCTTGCTGTGCCTCTCCTGCTCGCCCAGAGCCTAATGCTGCAGGCTGTCACTCACTCACAGAAGCCATGGGGGCCTGACTCTGTGCACTGACTTCCACGGGAGCTTTGCCGTTAATGTTATTGCTCCCAGCATCAATCTCTGTGCAAGACAAGACCAATGCCTGCTTTCAGGATGTCAGGCTGGGGCTTCCTGGCCACTGGGTTCCTGCTGAAGGAGGCTTCGCAGCTGTGCATCTGCCAAGCAGAGATGTTAGAGAGGATGCACCTTCTTCCAGGCTGCATTGACTCCCCGGGTACGTGTGTTCCATATAATGTGTAGGTTTGGTTTGAGTGTAACCGCCACCCAAGGCAGTTTTTCTGCAGGGTGATGATAATAGGACTGAGTAAAACTGTAACTAAAATACCCAACCCTGACGTTTTGCCTCTGTGAACCAAGGGGCTGGGAACATCTGCCTTTCCAAAGCCTTGCCCTGCCCTGAGTTGCACAGTGGTTCATTTTCTGCATGGAAAAATGATGGTAAAGAGGGGAAGGGAGCGGGCCTTGCGCTTCTGAAGGAATGTGTTTCAGTTCGGCACCAGGCAGCAAGACAGGTGGGTTTGGGTGGGCTGATGCCCACAGCACCCCAGTCCCTAAGCTGTGGCATATCTGGCTGCACACCCGCCCTGGCTTGGGGTCGTAGCTCCTGCAGCTCCTCAAGCCTTGGATTTCTCAAAAGTTTAAAAGGAACCTGCGTTTCTGTCTCAGCAGTGGTGTTATTTGGAGGCTGGAAGATGCGCAAGGCTTGTCCCAATTCTCCACAGCTGCTGGCAATAACTTGTTCTCTGTCTCTTCTCCTTCTGGAGCACATCCTCCAAGTGGCCATTTAATTAAATGCCAATGTAGGAAGCAGACAGCTTTCACCATCTTACCACCACTGCTGAAATATTTCAACCATGCTGTGGTGTGGGGGGCATTCTGCATCCCTCCCTGAGCCTTCTCTGCATCTCCTTTAGTTGCCAAAGCACTGTGTCAGTAATGGGAGCAGGCTTGGGCATAGCCAAGGAGGCCAAAGCTGGAGCTAGTGCCTAGTCTGTGCTCCTCTCCAGGATCACCAGTGCCTTGAGACAGCAGCATCACCTCCGGCCATCAGCCAGAGCTGAGGGGGTGAGCACTGCAGCTTTCCCTCTCGCCCAGCCCTGGGAAAAGCACTGAGATACATTAATCAGATCTTCTCCCTCCTCACCACCATGTGGAAACGGGGAAGGGAAAACCTGCTCCCCTCCTCTCCCAGCTGGGATGGGGAAGAGAAGCTGTATTTACTTTCCACTGCCTTGTAGCTGGAAGGAAGATGAGAAAAGAGGATGTATAAAGGGAGAAAGGAGAGCTTGGGGCATGGGAATCCCCACTGATGACCACACTGGGGTCTGCTAAAACCTGAAATGGGCAGAAAGGTGAGTAGTCTTCATTGTGGCACCCGTGCTTGTAGAGATAATGGTTACTGAGTTGTACAGTAACAGTACAGGGCAAACTGGGAAGGCAACCCAGAGAAAAATCTGTCCCATCTGTGGTTGTGTCAGGGTGTTGCTGGATGTTATTTATAGCATTTAATCATTATTATTATTACTTGCCCCAGTTCTTCCCAGCTAGAGAAGGTCACTCAAGCCATTGCTCAGGAAAGGAAATGGTGTTAGCTGGTAGAAAAGAGCAAAAATCCTGTGTTTGTGTTTTGTTTTGTTTTCTTTTTTTCATAATTTTGTCATTCTCACTTTGGTGGGTGCTGAGATTTTCTGCACACCTCACCTGAATGAGAACTGAGCATGGCAGTTAAAGAGATGAGAAGGGGTGGAGTGGTACAGACATATGGAGGGGAGGCTAGGTTAATACTTGCCAAATGAAAAAAAAATCAAAACCCAATTTCTTGGTGACAAGCACCAGGGGTATGTGCCAGGGCAGTGGGTGCTGGGGCTGTGGGAGGGTGAAAGCCTCTTGCAGAAGGAAAAACAGCCCTTCCACCCAGATGAGATGGGTCTGGACACCAGACAGGATATGCTGGTGCTGGAGAAGGTCACTTGTGGCAGCAGGTCTGGAAGCATCTCTAGGGTTATGGCCGTGGCTTGCCTCTGTGGCGTGTGGGAACAGTCACAGACACTGAAAGAGCACCCTATGCATCCGACTTGTGGGTAGCCTGAGGTTGCCAGGATCATGTACCTGAGTCGGGAGGAGTTGTTACTGCTGCAAGATGAAGCAGAATCAGGCATAAAATGTGAAACATGAAGAAATTTAAATTCCATGGCAAATTTCCCCTATTTTTTTTTTTGTCCTTATACTTAAAAAAGAGAAGCTGAGGGACTTGGGGCCTTCCACAGCATTTAGCTTGGGCTGTTGGCTCCAAACCTACCCTGTTTTGAGCACAAACTCCCTACATTGCTGTGGTCTGGTGTAACAGTGTTGTGTGGGACGAGCAGTGCCTCCTCAGCCTAGCAGTCTGACCCTGCCCAGGAGTAAATGACTGCAGCGGCTATCAAGTAGCTACAATAGAAATTAAATGTTGCTGTTAACACACCTCTCCTCCCTATGATTCTCAGAATTCAGCCAGACAGAGCAGCTACTAATAGTTTTTCTGGCTCCTCTCAGACAGTCTTTGCAGCAGCAGTCCCTGATTTTAATCGGGCTATGGAAAGATGTTACCCTTTTCTGAACCATTTGTTAGACCTGCTCACCCCCTCAAATGGTGACACATGATTTTACGGCACAGAAGCCAAACATAACAAATCAACAAATAACTCGTGGTATCTGATAATCCAGGCGACATAGGTATATGATTGCCTAGAAACTTACAGGAAGACATTCAAATGCCGGGGTTTTTTGATGGTGACAAGCGCATTGTGAATATCAGGTTGCATGCTTTGGCTTTTTGCAGGAATGGAGATAAAGATTTGAGCCCAGGACATCTAGGGCTACGTCAGTTCAAAGGTCCCTGACAAGGGTTTGTCTCTGGGAAGAATGTGCTTCACTCCCCATTAAAATGGTCCTACGTGGAGACACCTACGCTGCGCCAGGACGCTTCTGCTGGGGGGTAAGGCTGGCTACGCCAACCCATGCCACCCTAGAGGTCCTGAATCCCCCATGAGAACACCCGTCATTCGTGGGTCATGAAGTCAAAGAGAGGCAACATAACCCTCTAGTCCGGTATCATGTGCAGCACAAGCTGGGTGGCTTATTAGTTTCAACTAGAGCAACTCTTTTTCAGAAAAAAACAAGCAAACAAGCCAAACATTTGGGACTTTATAATTTCCAGCAATGGAGAGCCCACAGCATCAGTGGGTAAGTTGTTCCAGCCGTTAATTATGCTGATGAAGTCAATGGAGTTACTGTAAACTCAAGTTATACCACTGTGACTGAATACAAAATTTGGCCTAGTTACCCGAAAAGAGCATCACTTTGAAGTCTCTGTCTGTCTTTAGATAAAATTATTCTCCAGCGGAAGATGCAGAAATGCAATACTTTTCCTCTAAAGCATACTACAGCAGTCAATCCATCTCCAGTATACTGCTGGAATATTAATAGCAAATCCAAATTGTACCCATGTTTAAGACAGTTAATTGGACTTATTTTATACATAAGTCTGTCTGTCATCGTTAGGGCTATATTGCTGCTGGCTGTGATAACATTTTTATCTGTTAACTTCCAAGCTGCTACGACTAACACCAGCTACTCATGAAATGAGTCAGCTAACTTTCCTTTTAACCGTTTGTTCTGCTCCCTGAAGGTGTTATGAATGTTGTGGTATGACAAGCTGGTTGACACTCGTTCCTTTAAAGCTTATGTAGCAATTTTATTGTCACAATAGGCTCTCTAAAAAATGGGGTCATAGTTTTGCAGCAGCTGGGCAAGAAACAGATCCTGCTTCAGTGTGAAGACCTAAGTGAAAACAACTGTTTTGATTTATTTAAAAAAGCATTTTATGATGGAAATTTGTGTTACAAGGTTCAGGTTTTTGCTCCCATACAAACAATTCTTACAGGTTATCTGAATTATCCAGAAACTGCCAAGGCAGATTTATACTTAAACTGGATTACAGGGAAACACGCTGCAAACCACTGTAACAAATCATTGCTAATCACAATCAACGGCAATGATTAAAGCTCTGAAATCTCTCCCGAAGTTGCATTAACGAATGAGACATCGCATGCAAATGGCACTGCAGTTCTTGGTCCCAGCCAGATGCTGTGCCTCTCGTCCCCCTTCTTGCCCAACACATTGGAAGGTTTTCCCTTGAGCCGATGTCCCGATAAACAGCTTTTCCATCCCAGGTGAAATCTCCATGGGAACACTGGGGACATTTATCCCCAGGGAAGAGGAATGCTGTAGCTCATTGCACCCTAAAAAGATGTTAACTCCCATAGACTAGTCACGCCCTTACTCAGGTAAAATATTTTCAGACTAGCTAACTTATCTCTTCACATGTAAAATGTCTGTGGTATTCTTCTTAACTTCCTGTGCCTAACTGCTGGTGCTATGGTTGCTATACATGGCCAAGAAGCTACACTTTCCCACCCCAGACGTGAACAGAGAGCTTCAGTATACATTTATCTTTTTTTGCACACTTCACAGAAATATTTTGAAGCTTAAGAAGTCTCTCGGATTATGTTTGGTCGGTGTTTCAATAATGTCCTGTGAAAATGCTCACAAAGGATTATTATTCTTTCTGGTCCGCAATGATTTACTTATTCCTCCAACTCAATGTTTGCTTTATGCTGATTATAAGGGCCATAAAACCATGGCAGTGAAATGCATAATTTCTAGGGGCTGCTCACTCTATTTGCTGGGAGAAAATGAGGAAC
Organism: Phalacrocorax carbo; assembly: GCF_963921805.1. Classification (NCBI taxonomy): domain Eukaryota; kingdom Metazoa; phylum Chordata; class Aves; order Suliformes; family Phalacrocoracidae; genus Phalacrocorax; species Phalacrocorax carbo. Next base: position 188,970,852 of record NC_087513.1, read on the forward strand.
CACACCCCAGAGGATGCTTCCCAGATGGAGGACTGAGCCTGCGCTCCTGGGGCTGCAGAGCTGCAGAGGGGCGACAGATGCAGCTGTGCCAGAAGCCCACTGCCTCCAGGGCTGGCTGGGACCGTGACGGATGCCCCTAGATATGTTCATGGCTGACAACATCTGAGGAAGGCCCCATACAGTGTAATCCTTAATCTGTCTCCTTGGAAGCCCAGAAAGGTTGATGTAGTTGGTGGGACATGGATGAATTTGAGCCCTTTGAAGTCAGAAGAGGATGACAGTTCCTCTGTGCTGCACTGGTGTGAACGTGGCCTGCAGGACAGAAACCTTTTATAATGTCCCTGTGTTTTATCCTCACCCAAACCATCCAAAGTAAAAAAAGAAGTCCCAGATTCCCCAGCACCCACCTTCCTGTGCCCCTGAGAGACAGATGTGAACATCTGCTGCCTGCTCTAGCCGGGAAGTGGAAGATGTGCCTACAGACATCGGTGCGTGAGCATGGGAAATCCGTGGTGTAATTGCTGAATGTCAAATACCAGTTTATCATGTTCTGTGATCCTTCACAATGTACACCCACTTTATATACTTCTTTCCTGTTTAGAGGAGAGATTATCTCAGCCCATAAACACCCCTGTAGCGTGATAGCTTTGTGCAGCCTTCCTCCATGTGCCAGAGGTAATGGTGAGGATGCCCAATGTAAGGAAACTTGTGCACCACAGGACCCGTCCTCCGGGCTGCTCTGCTGCTGAGTGCCCTTTTGAGGCCGTCTCCTCCAGCCTCTGCACTGCAATAAACCGTGCCCACACCGTGCCTGCAGCACTGAGAGCACCATCAGCTCAGCGGGGTTTCACAGCTGCTAGAAGAGGCAGTCCTGAGAAGAGATGTAAACACCTGCTTTTGGATGCTCCCATATGCCAGCAGAGCACAGATGTCCCTCAAAGGCTGGGAGAGGTGACCCAGATCCAGTACATTGTATCTCCCCAAAGGGTGTTGCTGCAAAGTGGTGCTTCTTGATGCAATTTCTTCTTAGTAACAGGAATGAGGTAGGTGTGTTTTAATGAAGAGCGGCTTTAGCTTCACCACGAGTCCCTGCGTGGGAGGATTGCTGTGCTGTGGGTGGCTTCACCCTACTCCTCTGCACAGCCACTGGCCCCAGGCACTGCAGGATCACCCCTCTGGCTCTGGCCAAAAGTCACCTGAAATCTCTCCTTGCTGATGGTGCCGGTGTTGGTGAAGGAGGCGATGAGCCAGACTGATAATTGTGTCTTCTGTAGAACAATAGATAAGCAAATATTTGAGGAGTAAGAAGCTAGTGAGAGGAGAAAAAGAACCTGTATTTCTCACAGTATCAGGATACTAGTGCTTGGCTAACAGGCCAACGTGAGCTGGGGCTGTTTCAAGCCAGAATGTTTTAACAGGGCAAAAGGGCCAGCTCGTCTTGGAGGCTGATCTTCTTCCTCCTTTTGTAAAAGTCAAAGGGCTGTCTCCCCAGTAGGTCTGCTTTGATTTAATACTCACCTGAAAGGAAGCAGGAGTGCCTCCACAAGCACCTAATGCTTCTGTGAGTCTACAATTCACCCCTACAAATGTGCACACAGTTCTGTGTGTGCCAGAGTTTCAGCTCATGGGGTATTACAGAGCAATTTCTGCTTCATTTTGTTCATAGTCTTTATAAGAATTCCCTATTTTTACCCTCAGCTGTTACCTACTGAGTGAAAGGGATGCACTTGCAGAGGATAGCAATCCCTGGCATTCATCCCAGGTTACCTGGATGGCTGCCTGAGAACCTTCATGTTTTTTCACCTTCATGAAAACTTGTCCCATGGTATAGCTTCTCTCAGAGAAACGTGGCATCTGACCCTAGCATTGCTCCTTCATTCCCATGAACAGTTTTATGGTTTGCATCTTCGAGGCTGGGTTCTTCTTTTCTATCTATCTAGTTCACAAATACTGCTGAAATGATCCTCTAACTCTGAGCTCACCGTGAGGTGCTGTGTTCAGCAAAAGCAGGTTCACTTTTCAAAACCTTTCCTGCTGCCCCTTGGTGCAGCATTGCTTTGCAAATCAGTGTCTCACTTCTAACAGTGAAGGGTCCCATACATAGTCGAGATCATGTTTCTGGCGCTGAACATAGCTGTCTTCTGAAAAGTCTCTCCTGCTCCTCTTTAATCTTTCCCTTTTTAACTGTGTGGGTTTGTGCATGGTCCACTTCTCAGCGGGTACCAGAAGCCCTTGTCTTAAGACTTTTGCAAAAAGGTTTTGCTTCTTTTAAGCGAAGCAGATCTTTGGAGAGCCAGACGCTGCTAGTGTGTGTTTCTTTCCATGCTTTAGACAGTATTCCATGCCATTTTTCATAAGTTCATTCTTGGTACTTCTTGCCAATGTCTTCCTGGACCCTCAGTTTGTAACCCCTTTCTGCACACATTGCTTTAAAGTAGTTCTTCCTACCTTCACAAAAAGAAAAAAACTCCTCTTACCATGGCCAGTGCATTCCTGGGATGCTTCGATGCCCTGGAATCCCTGGTTGCTGCTGTGAGGTTCCTGCTCTGCTGGTCACCCTGCCTCCCCATCGCTCTTTGTCCTGCCTCCACTCCTGATACGAAATCAGAGTTCTCTGCTGGTAGATAAGGTGAGCCCTGCAGCAGAGTGGCTAATGAAGATGAGTCTTTGTTATAATAACAGGTTAACAGGTGAAGGGAGCAATGTGAGAGGGGGAAATCTACCTTGCCTTGTAGTACCAGTACCAGCTGACCCCATCTGCAGCTCTTCCAAACAAGAATATTCTGATCTCCTAGAAACCATTGGTAATTCTGACTGTGGTCCATGCAGGCAGATCAGACTTTAAAGTCCTTGTCAGTCTTCTCTCCCTTTCCATTGATATCAGCCCATTTTCAGGTCAACATATTAATTTTTAAGTTGCTATTAAGTCTACAACACTGGCATGGTGTTTTGAAGTAAATTCAGTAGCAGAGGTTGAACAACACTCACAGATTACTGATTTATGTAGCTTTTATCAAAGTGAAGTACAAAGATGCTTTTAAATAATAGTCTTTTATTAATACCATCACTACTATTATTGCACAGTACTAACAAACATACAATTTTACATTTAGCTGCGAATTTATTTTAGAGAAGATTGTTTGCAGTTCCAGCTGAATATCCTTCTGGTTACGAAGTGGTGCTGTATATAGCATGGCTGCTGCCTTCAATTTCTTGTCTGGAATGATGTGATTCACCTTTGTATAAAGAAAATGCACGCTCTCTCTGTCTTCACTGCCATTGGGCACCTGTAAGTCACCTCAAAACTTAGCAATATGTGAAGGCTTTCCATCCAGAATTGAAGCAATAGTGCTAGCCAACACATTGGCTTAAAACACAGAAACTGCCTCAAATGTATCAGTTGATATCTGACATAGGTTGGATCAAGCATTTGACAGGCCTTAAGAAAAAAAAGGCAGTTGATTGACAATTGTGAAGGCAGATTACTTTTTTTAAAATACTGCTTTGAGGGAAGGCTTTCTTGGTCAATGTCCTGTCAGTGGTGTGACTATAAAGTTTGAGCCAGAGCCAAAGCTTGCCAACCCTTTTGCTCGTTGACTTGTTCTGATGTCTGATTTTGTGAGGGTTGGGATTACCCTTAGAGAATGAGCATGGGCTATTGAAGCAGCTGCACTCATACCTCTAGCAGCCTGCAGGAAGGGTGGGCTTTGCACCCAGTTGTGGAGGTGTTAAGGTAACCCGTGTTCAGGTCAGCACTAGCTACTCTACATTGTTCCCATCAAGTCAAAACAGAGGACTGCTCAGGTCTCCTGGCTTACAGGCCAGGCTTTGGATAACTGAATTTTCTCTGTCTGTTTTTCTTCCTCAACTACAAATAGAGCTGAAGGTGGTTGGCAAGGACCTAAACATTAGGTTTTAGATGCCTGAGTCATGGCAGGTGAATCCTACCCACACCTCAAACTGCTAAATGAAGCTGCACGCAGGCTCTTAAACGCCCATCTCCCTAGAAGCCTTGGACAGCACAAAAACAACTTGAAAGCCGCTCTTCCACCTTATGACTGGGAAGATTGCAGGTACTTTCCCCTTTGCCTGGAGATATTGTTAGAAGGCAGCAGAGGCCCGTTTTACCGCCGTAACAAGTTAATTAACTCCATTTTCCCCCAACTAAGCTGAGCAAAGGTTTTGTGCAAGCCACATGCACTATATTGAGAAACGGGCCTTTTCTCCCACGTTCTTGCTGTGCCCGCAGTGATATGGCTAACAAAAGCTGTTGTCTTCTCAAAAGGAAAATCATACTTCTGATTTTTTTCCAACAGCCTGGGTTGCTCTTTTGGTTTCTAACAAAATCGCTGCATTAGAAGAAATCCCCATCGCAAATTGCCTGCTTTCCTCACCAAGCCCTTGTGAATCATCCATGAGGGAACAACACGGCGCTGTTATCGTGCTGAGCGCAGCAGCTGCCAGGCTGCTCTCCTTGTCTGCTGCAAGATGATGCCCAACATGAGCATTCAACAGCTTTCGTGGGTCGTTCATATGACACTCAAAATTTTTGGCCTTTTTTTCCCCCAGTTGATTCAAACAAGATACGCCACCAAGGTTTTGCAAAAGAGGTTTCCAGATCCCTTTCCATAGCAGGGTTGCCTATGACAAGAAGTGTAAAAAGCTTCTGCAAATCAGGAAACTTCTTCTGCAGTGCAATCTGTGTAGGAAAAAGTTCACTCACCACTTTTTGTGCTTGGCTCTGCCAGTGCAGATTCAACATCTCGCAGCTTCGATTCCTGTGAAGCACTCTCAAAATATTTGTCACAGACTGCTTTTGCTCAAAACCTACGGGAGCAGAGCAAGCTGTGCAACACAGCATGCCAGCATGCTTGCGAAAAATCCCTTCTGGATGCCTGTCACTGCTCTGCTTAGCATTTACCTTTGCACTCACCATAGCCATTTTCTTGACCTGGCGTTTACCTCCATGGCACTTACCCACTTCCTTGCTCAGCTGTAGATCTTGTTGGCTAGCTCAGACATCTCTGCACATGCAGCAGTCTGCCAGCTAGAGAGTAACCCCACTGAGGAAGAGACGTGCTGATTTCATCTGACATTGGTACATGAATTTGATTAAAATATCAAAGAAAGGATCCATTGACGTAGGTGTTTTTGAAGACCCGTTTGCACGACTTCACAGACTTTACTCAAATAGATGTTTTTTCTGACCACCATAAGGAAATCTTGGGTTTGATGGTGGAGGAGGAGTCACTACCCATGCTGTAACAGTGGTGCTTGGGATGAAGAGTTGTGTAATCAATGTGCCAGTGCTCCACAGATGATGTTTTGTGAGCTGCTGAGCTACTCCGGCTGCTGATTTTACAGCACTAGCAACCGCTGAGTCTCCTTTGACACCTGCAAGTGGATCAAGCTGAAAAGGAAGGGTTGGATGAAGGTGATTTGGGAAACTGATTCTGCAGCCTGGGCTGTGTTAGGCCACAGAGTACTCTCTTGTCCCTGGAGAAACAAGAATCGAGGGCAAAGACACTAATGCAAACCCATAATGCTGCAAAACTGCAGTAGGGAAAAGACACATACCTGAAGATCTGTCAGAAAAGCAAACAAAAATGAGAGCTGTTCTGGTGAGTCAGAAATATTTGGCCATCACCGTCTGCAAGCTACAGCCTTTGAGAACGAGGCAGCTACTGAGAAATCTGATGTACTCAACCACGACATCTGCAATCATCTCCCCTCTCAGCTACCAGACTTTGATATCTTTTTAGGATTACAATGACAACTTTTTGGACTTCTTTGCCCTTGTCCTCTCTCTCTGTTGTCTTCTTTTCTTATCTCAGCAGTTAGGCCCATTCTTGAGCTACCTTCCCACCCTTCACAGAGACCTTCATGAGATGACTGAACATCGCCTTCTTCACTCTTTGTCCCTCTCTTCACGATGCCAGGTGTTCAGCACTGGTTAAAGTTGGTGCCCTGGAGGGGTCTGAATGATGTAGATGCCAACACTGTAAGATAAGTGTAAAATGCAGTTATTGTCTGTTGGTCATTCTCCACGATGACAAAGCTGGAGGCTGTTGGTGATGAACTAAGTAATCTCCACAGCGCTGGGGCTCCAGGTAAGTCCTTTCCTCGTGTCTGTGCTTTTTAGCAGGTTGAGACACAGGGCCTGCCTGGTTTGGGGAACTGACTTTGAACATGTTACATGCTGCTGTACAGGATTTTGGGTGTTGCTCTGGAGGAGGCTGTACATTGGCTTCACACCCTAAGTGCCCCTCTGCTAACAGAGGGGTGAGGAGGAAGGGTCTAGACAGGGTCAGACCGGTGCCTGTATTTGCACTCCTGGTTTAGTTCTGATATTGAAAAAAAAACCTCATTAGATTCACATGATGGAGCAGCAAAGAAAGTGCCTATTTGTGGAGGCTGAGGAGAATCCACAGAGATGTGGGTTGCTGTTATTTGTCTGAATGGCGCCTCCTGACATCACGAGTGGCTGGAAAGGCTTGTTCAGGAACAATGGAGAAGGCAGCTCTGCCTGGCTATGTTAAAGCCTTAACACAATACTTTCAGCATGTAGAATTGCATTTCTTGTCTTTCATGATAGAAGTCTTATTTTGCAGGAAGTTTCATGCACAGAGGGGGTAATGCTTTTTGAGTCTAGTGAGAAAAGTGTGCTCCTCCTTGTTTGCAAGGTGACTTTTTAAGCACACCACAACGATTTTACAAAGAGTAGGATTAGGTGTATATGTAGATGAGAAAAAAAAAAGCTGTAAGAAAAGGCTTCACTAAAAAAAAATAATAAGAAGATATCAACTGAAAGGAAGACACATCTGGCAGATCTGGAAAAGTAACAAGCAGTCCTGCTTTTCTGCACTGAAATTCCTGAAATGTAAAAATGCAGTTTGGCAACAAAACTATACAAGGCTTAAGTTTTTAACAAACCAGCATTTGTTAAGGGATTTTTAAAAAGTAATTTTGGTCCCTTGTCCATTTTATTTTGACTCCTGAGTCCTTCAAGTGTGTATCCAAATGCTCAGTGGCTATTACTGCTGGGTCCTCCTGGGCAGAACGCTAGCAAGAAGCGCTGAGGGTGCCTTGGCATTGATTCAGGTGGGTCAAGGAGAGAGCAGCTGGCTGCCTGATATATCACTTCATCAAGAGCTGTCAGTGGCTGGCATCCCTGAGCCTGTCACTTGATGTGTTTTGCCTGGCTGTTAGGGACGGAGAACCACGGGGCAAGGGCTCCTTTGCTGGCTAACTCCAAATCTTGTGTCTTTTTGCAGCACCTCCTGGCTTTGCTGGAAACACCTCAGGGATGCGCAGCCTGGGGGTACTTACTGTAGACTTGTGGGTGCTGCAGGGCAAAGTCAGCTGTGACCCAGGATTAAAGGGAAAAGAAATGATGACCAGCTGACACGTGGCAGAAAGCGAGGTGCAGGACCAGCTTTGCTTGACCAGATGAACTTCACTGCAGTGTAAACTGAGGACCTGCAAAACTACTTCCGACTGCACCAGGGGCAGGAGCTCTGGATCTGTTTGCCCATTAAATCTCCAGAAGGCACACTGTGGTGGTGTGAATGTGGCCAGGGTGATCCCTCTGGAAGACACCCGTACAGACCTGCCCTGGACACCTGCGGAGGTTGCTTGTATTCCCTTGGAGGCACAGCTCTGGAATGACAGTGCTTCAGTGCCTTTTAAGTATTCTTGTGTGTTCTTTGTTTCCCAAAAGCTCCAATTTGGGGTGCTTTGATACTCATCCTCTTCCTTCATACACTGGCCAAGTCTCATTTCTCTCCTTGTCCATGCTCATTTTCCTCCTCTCTATCTTTTTCCTTTCTTTTCTTGCTGGTTTTTCCCTTGTTGTGAGTTCTTTCTGTGATTTCCTTATCTCCCCCCCCCCGTTCCTTCTTGTCTTTTTTCTCTCCACTTACCCTTTCCCTTCTGCCCCTTCATTGCATTTCCCATTCTCCAGAGGCTCTGGCACCCATCGGAGAGGATAAGGTGTCCCTCCGAGGCTGTGCCTCAATGAACCAATCCCCACCCCAGCAAAGAGGGGATACCAGAGAGTCCAGTTGCTGTCTGAGACTCCACCTTGGTTTTTGTTTGCTTGGGTTTTTGGGGGGTTTTGGGCTTTTTTTGTTGCAAGCTGCTTCATCAGCCAGTGAGGTTGATAGCCACAACTGGAGCAAAGAGTGAAAGTGGGTGGCTTTCAGGGAGCCACTGCTGATTTCTTTGCAGCTGCAGCAGCATTTCTATAACATGTGGGTGGATGGATCTGAACAGTGCCACCATTTAGCCCTTTGCACCTGACGCACCTCGAGCTCCCTCCTAAATCTCCTTGCAGATCCCCATCTCCTTCTTGGATAAGAAAAGTCACCAAGCTGCCACCTGATACGTACCTTCCTATTACTGATCACGTGGCACAAGCTCGTCTGGTGCCGGTTGAGGTTCACTATTTGGGTTTTGGCAGATGCAAATGCAAAATTGAAACTACTGATTGCTCTTCTTATCTGTGTTCAGGCTGGTACGTGGTGTACCTCTGCCTTCAGGCACAACCTGCTGCTGGGACCTTGGTGCTTTCAGTTTCATCAGTATGTTCTCCTTGCAGGCCAACGTAAGCAAGGTTTGCATTTGTAGCAGCAGATCTCAAAGCACTTAAACTTTTAACTAACGGTGTTGTAATGGGCAGACATTTTTTATACCCATTTTACAGAGAGGTAAAAAAAAGCACAGAGTTACTTTGTTTCACAAGAAGAAAGAGAGTAGCTGCCTGAGGTCGTTGTCCTTCTGCTGTAGACATTTACACCGTCAGCAGTATTTGTACACTACAAATCTTACCTATTGAGCATCCTGCCCAAACACTGCCTCTGTAATGTGTTAGTCACCAGCAGCCTAGGAATATATATATATGTGTAAAAACAATGTCTTACTATTATTGTTTAACCACGTGTCCATCTAAATAAACCTAGCATAAAATGTATATAACAATACACATCTGTGTAGTGTATACATAATGCACTAATTTGTATACAAATACAGTTGTATACTCTTAAAAATATTATTTTCAAGCACAAATTCAACAATGGAAAAATATATTTGTTTTTAAAAGTAAGACTTTAATATGCCACAGTCTCCATGTTGGTTCTGGCTATAAAATATTTTTCTCTTTGATGACAGGTAGCTACCAGTTTTCCAGTGAAACAAAGGAAAAGAAGATTAAATAGTTGTCAAGCATTGCATTGTACCATGCCATGAATTTTCCTTCCTACAGGCTGAAGAGAAACCACTGATTATACCGTAACTGTCTAGCATCCTGTTTTTAGTTTGTTGCTCAAACACAATAAAATTATTTAATATACAAAAGCTATCATGTGAAGCCAGTCAGTTTTTCCTCCAGCAATATATCAAGGAAAACAAGAAATGAGAAACGCACCTGAAAATGTTGAAACATTGACCGTAGGATGTGGGAGAATATTGTAATAGATCGTATTTACGACAAAACAGAAACCCAACACCCTGGAAAACATACATACCACTTGAACTGTGTTTACTTCCAGGCACATTGGCCTTTGCATAGGGGTGGGCCGGGTGATTCAGCTGAATCTGAAACCTGATAAACTCTTGCCTTCTGTTTTTACATCACAGCCAGTGATTGCACATGACACATTAAAAACAGATATCGTTACGTAGACACTACCTTTGGTATTTATTGGGACAATCCCAGTAAGGATCATTTCTCGGGCATATAGTAGTTCAGTCTTTCACTTATGGATGTGTATATGTGGGTGTGAGAGAATATTTGTTTAAATGGCAGGCCTTGAGCCTAGATTGTGAGTTGAGAGATGAATTAGTGTCAAATATTTTCTCCAGTTTACCTTCTTCTTCTGTTTATGAAATGTGGCAGCAGACTGTGGTTCCCGGTAACGTATGCCTCACTTGAGCTTATTCAGTGAATATGGTTTTGTCCAAATGTTAAGTAAGAGCCCCACTTAGCAGGAATTTGAGCTGCATTAGTCACACCAACCAGCAAACTCATATTATTATTTCTTTTCTTTGACTGGAAAAACATACAAGCGCTTCTGATGTGAATTCTTGCACAAGGAAATTTAAAATTAAATTCCAATTCCTTCAAATAGTGCGACTTAGAAATGGTTTCTGTGAAACCTTGCCCTGAAATCTTAATTGTTTACATTTTTGCAGATGCTGAGGACAAATGAGGTATGAACAACATCAAAGGAAATTGTCCAAAAATACATAGTAAATATTTTTATTAGCTATTTTTAAAAAGTACACTTTTTTTTTTTTACTAAATCCTTTTAAAATTTATTTTACTAAATATTTATTGTGGCATTTCTTTTAAACCAGGGTGGTCCAACCTCAGCAGCCACTAGGCCTGCACTGAGATTTTGGGATCCCAGCCTCCAGCAGGTCCATCTCCCAGCCTAGAGAGCACAGTCCTGCCTTCACCCCTCCTGACATCTCCCTTTCACCCTTCCTCCTGGCAGCGGTGCCTGCTGAGCCCTGCAGCTGCTCCCTGCCACTGAAGCTGCTCTAGAGAAACTGGGGAACGAGGATAGGGTTGGCTGCTGGTTGTTGCTGTCCAGTTTGGAGACTTGCTGTTGATCGCTGACTGAGGAGAAGAGGAGGAGGAGGGAGAGGATGAGGATGAGGATGATGCAGCAGCTTCTGCAAAAGCCCTGCTTACAGCAGCCCGGCTTCCCATGGCAGGCAGTGAGGAGATGAAGGAGATGGCGTTTGACTGTTTGGGCAGCGCTCACATCTCCAACCATGGCTCCCCACCTCCTCTGAGAAGGGGTGGAGACATTCTGGGGGCTGGAGTTGCACCACACCCTGAGAGGATCCGGCAGTTCTCAACTCCGAAATAGGTCCAGTGGCCTCAGTCTGCCTGCCTGCCTGCCTGCAGGCAGTGCAGCCAGCATTTATGAAGCTCTCCTGACCCTAATTTCAGGCGTACAGATGCAAATCCAGAAGGGCCTTTCTGCCTGTACTGGGAGCATTCAGGACTTTCACTGGTGTGTAGCAGGAGGTGGAGCTGAGACAAAGTAACTTCAAACCCTTCACCAGCAAGTATCCTGACAACTATTTGGTGGTATGAATTTTTTTAAGCCTAAGGACTGAGACTTGGTAGCCCTGGCTTCAAAGTCTGTCTCTGCACTCGCTTCCTTTGTGCTGTCCTCTGCATGTTATGCGAGTTCCTGTTAGCCCAATTTCCCCCCTGCAAAGCAGGACTAATCATTTTGCCTTTCTTTTGCCATTTCTCCGCAGTGCCTGGTTAGCCTGTTAGCCCAATGCTGTGCGGCACGGCCTTTTCCTTACTGTTGAGCTCAGGAGGGCTGCAGCCCTTCTAGGGTGCAGAGGCGCTAGCATACATCAGGTAACAAGAAATAACGTAAAAGCTTGTGCCAGGCAAGGCTGAGTGCCACTTGTTTTGCTTGAGCAAGTCATCCCTTGAGATCAGTATCATCCTGCCTTTCACTTCTGGCTTGCACTGAGCCACTGGACACTTTTGGAGCCCTGAAAATCTAACGGACACAACGGCAGGAGAAGCGGCAATTACATGTTTTCCATGTGCTATAAAATGTGATGGGTGGGATTCGCTGGCCTGAAGGCAGCTGGCTGAAAATGAGTGTGAACTACTTGGACTGAGAGCCTGGCATCCCCGTGGCCGGTCAGTTCTGCCATCTGGGGTGGCAAGTCACCTGCAGGGGTATGTGTTTCCCTCCATCAACCACGGAGTGACCCTAAATGCAACACCCACCTCTACCCAGGCCAGCCAGACCCCGACCTGCCTGCGGGTGCTGCTGTGCAAGGCAGGAGGCCAAGGGCAGGATGGAAAGAGAGTAGGGGCATTAGTACCACCAAATCATGGTGAGGGATTAGGAGATCCTTACACTCCCTCTGTGGTTCATGTGGTTGATGGGGAGAAATGTGCACTTCCAGGAGGTAACTCACAGCAGTGAAGTTAAACCCCTGCTCTGAAACATGCTGCGGAGGGGCTGCCTTTTTCCAGCAGCTGTATAAGACTGGTTGGGAGAGCTTCAGGCGCCTTGAACTCCCTCAGCTGGGCAGTCCGAATGCCCCGTCCACCCAGGATATTTGGACATATCCTGTCCAAGCCCTGCTGTGTGGGGAGACCTGCAGCCACCCTGGGCTGGGAGGGTATGTGCTTAATGTGCCACGCCACCCTGCTGATACGCAGACTCCTCAGAAATGCGGACTGCAGGACAATGTCAGTCCCTTCTGAGAGACGCGGGAGGAAACCGGAGGTGCGGAACTCCCCTGTCCTTCCTCAGAAAATAAGCTTCTCCCAGCTCTTATGATACCAGGCACACACTGGTATTTCATCACTGCGTTTTGTTCTGTTAAAGCGTTTGTACTCTCTCACTGCGCACATACGAGTAGAAAAAAGTGCTGTACATAGAATATGAGTGCTTTCAACTTCATGTAAACTGCTGAATTCGATCAAAACCTCAGAGAATGAATTATACAGACAGTAGTAAAAAGACAGTATAGATCCTTTATTTTGGCTGCCTCGAGCCCAGAATATTAATAGAAGGCTGCACTTTATTCCGGTGATGATAAAAGGCAATCTTTGGGTCTTTAATTTGAAAAAAATACAAGTTGATGCTAAGGATGATAGGAGATATTGTATTGTAAAGGAGTGGAAAATGGGAGCAGGAGTAGGAGTAGAGAAATGAAAAGGTGGAGTGTAGGAGGAGGACTGTGGGAGTAGAAAATGAATTGTGGTGCATCCATCAGCATTTCAGCATTGTGGGAGATGAGATAAACTTAACACTGTCATTTGTAGATGCGGTAAAATTTCTTGTGCTGAGCTATCACCGTGCTGAGCTGTTTTAGGAGGGGCAAGCCCCCCTTCAGCAGCTGAATGGGCTTTTTTTTTTTTCATGGCAGCATGTCCTAAGGATGGCCAACGGTGTTGGGGTGCACTGGGAGAGCGGTGCAGGAGAAGTTACAGCACACAGCTTGTGTGGCCCTCGTATTTTGTATGGCATATGTGTCACTTCATTGATTTGACCCTAAAATTGGTTGACATGAAAGGATTAAATTCCCCAATACTTGACGGAAAGAAGAAATCCTATGAGGAAAGCAGAGGATCACGTACGCGTGGGCCGGCGCCTTACAGAAGGACTCACTCACCCAGCGGTTCTGCGGAAGTCCGAGCAGAATGCCTGGATTAGTCACCCCAGGAAACTGCACAGCATCATCTCATCGGCCTCCATCCTTCCTCCAACCCTCGGCAGACCTGGGCCCAGCTGATAGCACGCAATAGTCAAAATCCCCGTGGCACAGCTAAACTCTGCCTGTCGTGTTGTGAGTCATTGGGCTCCACTTGCCGAGCAAATGCAGCGTTTTGAAGGCTCTGGTTTTATCGCTCTCCACCTTTATGTCCCTCACCCCTCACTGCAAACTGCTCTCTCTATTCACTGCTAAGATTTGAGCTGCAAGAACATCAGTGACGTGGGGCACAAACATGGCAGAGCCCCACCAAGAAGGTGAGGTGAGCAACGGCAACACCATAGAGGGCCAAGAGGGGCAATACAACCCTCACCCTGCAAAATGAGCTGGCCTCAACTATGAATGCACCAGGGCTTCCTAAAATCTCCCAGCAGTAGCTTTCTTCCCAGTTTTCACAGCTGGCATCTGACAAAGGAAAGCTATTTTTTTTCAGCATCTGTGTGTACTGATATAGGTCAGGGAATAACATCTCCCTTTTAACAAAATAAAAAAGCAAGGAGTGCAAGATTTAAAAAAAAATCCTTAGAAGAAAGCCTGGGTAATAAATCCATTTCCTTTAGCAGGATAGGTGCCAGTCTGGCTCTTAGACCTTTTTTTTCAGATGCCAAGGAAAGAGAAAGAAAATGTTTCAGTGTTCTCGGGCACTTCTTTTGTTTTGGCTCGCATTTAAACATGTCCATTCGCCGCGCGGCCCTGGCTGCTTCTCACCATTATATAATCTCTGCTTCTTCAAGGCAGGGTGCTCTCCCTTACTGCAGGGCAACTACTGTAGCGGAGTTGTGTAACGCTGCCGGATAAAACTGTTCCAAGCTGAAACGTGGCATGCAAGTTATTAGGTTGAACTAGGACTATTTTGCCTTTCTTTTTTTTTTTTTAACTGAAAAAAAAAGGGGTTTTCCAAAATCTGTAGCCTAAACAATATAAATTTGTGGGTTGAATCCTTTGCAGGATTTGGAAAACATAGAAATGACTTAAAGGCAAAGCAACTCTGAAATTGGATGAGCAGCCAACCTATAATAAGGCATAATAACCTTTGGCATTTGGGAAAATAAACATGACAAACCCAGTGCTTTACAATTTGATCAGTTACCATGCACTTAGACGTATGTTGCACTAACTATATAGTTAGGTGTCATCGCATGTCTTTAAAAGTGTTTTCATAATAGACAGCATGTGTATGTAGACGTATGATCTGTCACTAAATTATATGCTGTGGGCCTAAATCCAGTCTTATGCTCTCTCCTTCATTATTGTTACTCATTTTCAGAAAATATTTTTATAGGAACAATGAAGCACATTTAAATAACATTAACACTCTCTGCCTCCATGCAGAGAGGAGGGAAGAGTAACAGGTTTCCTGGCTCAACGGTGACAGTTACCCCGCTCCGGTGGTTCTTTGACAGGCAACATCAAACGCCATGGCTGGTTGTGAATTCTGTGACTTACTAAGCCGTGTCTGAAGTATGCTTTTTAAAAAGCACTCCTCCTATTGAAAACAAAACAGATTTTCTAAAAGGCAGGGTTTGCCAGTTTGAACAAAGTGTTGAGTCGTCCCGGGGATTGTTTCCCTAGCTTAAGCAGACGTCTTCCTTTTCATTTTAAACAGAATTAACACTTCTGTGTTGCCTCGAACACGTATCTCTTTGTATGTTTATGGGCTCGGGAGGCAGAGGTGCGTGTCCCTGTAGCTGCTGCCTCTTTGGAAGGGGGGGAATACAAGCCTCAGTAAATTGTGTGGCCTTGGCAAACGCCGGGAAAAGTATGTTTAACAGCTGACTTGAAATCATCCCGAGCTCCCGTGCCTGCCCACGGAATACAACACCAGCTCAAGGTATGAAAACACGCTCAGCCGAAGCGGAGGTTTATCACTTCGGGAGGCGCAGACACATTCTGGCGAGGAGCCGGCCTGGAGGGAGGGAGAGAGGGAAGGGGGGCAGCTGTGGCAGCCCCCGGTCCCGTCCTACCGGCGCTGGGGGGCTGCCCCAGGACCCCCATGGGAGGCAGCGCCGCCGGGCTGCTGGTGGGAGCGGGGAACCGCCCGCACTCCCCCCTGCAACACCCCCCTCCCAGCCTGGGGATGCCCCCAGACCCGCGCCGATCCCCGGGGGTGGCGGGCACCGGGGCCGTCGGTGCGGGCGACAGGACCCCGCCGGCATGGACCAAAGCAAAAAACACTCGCGGGGGTATTTTCCGTGGCAACGCCCCCCGCCGCCCCCCCGCAGCTCGCTATGCGTGCAGTTCCTTCCTTCCCACCCGGCGGCCGAAGGGCGCTCGGTCCCGGCGGGGCGAGGGAGCCCCGGCACCGCCCGCGGAGCCCGGGGCTGCGAGGGGGCACGGCCGGCCGCTGCCCGCTTCCCGCCCCCCCCCCCCCGCCGCCCGAAAACAACCGCCCCCCCGAAACAGCACGGGGGCACCGGCACCCTCCTGCCAAACCGGCCCCGCGGCGGGAGGCGGGCGGGCGGCGCGGCGCTGCCATTGGCGCGGCGCGGGCCGTCCCTCCCCGCCGGGAGGAGGAGGAGGAGGAGGAAGGCTGGAGGCGGGCCCGCACGGGGCGGTCGCTCCAGTCGGTGCGCGCGGGGCGGCCGGGTTGCTGCTATTGCTGCCGCCGCGGAGGGCAGGGAACCGGGAACCGGGAGCCGGGCAGGGGCAGGGGCAGGGCGGCGGGGCCGGAGCCGCCAGCGGTTGTTGGCGGCCGCGCCGTCGGGGCCGCCCCGGTCCGCGCCCGGAGCCTGTATGGGGCGGCGGCGCTGAGCCCAGCCGCCCCGCTGCCGCCGCCGCCGCCGCCGCGCTCCCGCCCCGGCCCCGCCATGGCCGAGGCACCGCAGCTGGTGGACATCGACCCCGACTTCGAGCCGCTGCCGCGGCCCCGTTCCTGCACCTGGCCTCTGCCGCGGCCGGAGTTCAACCCGCCCAGCTCGGCCACCTCCAGCCCGGCGCCGTCGTGCGGCGGGCAGCCCGAGGGGGCGGCCGGGGCCGCGGCCGGGGCCGGTGGTGCCGCCGCCGCCGCCGCCGCCGCCTCGGGAGCGCTCAGCGCCGACTTCATCAGCAACCTCAGCCTGCTTGAGGAGAGCGAGGACTTCGCGCCGCTGCCCCCCGCCGCCGCCCCCCCGGAGGCGGCCGCCTGCCGCTGCGGGGACTTCCCGGCGCCCGAGGCCGGCTGCCGCCTCCACACGCCGGGACCGCCGCCGGTACCACCGGTACCACCGCCCGTGGCCGGTCTGTCGCCGGGCCCCGTGGCCGGGCAGCCCCGCAAGAGCAGCTCGTCGCGCCGCAACGCCTGGGGCAACCTGTCCTACGCGGACCTCATCACCAAGGCCATCGAGAGCTCCCCCGAGAAGCGGCTCACCCTCTCCCAGATCTACGAGTGGATGGTCAAGAGCGTCCCCTACTTCAAGGATAAGGGCGACAGCAACAGCTCGGCCGGCTGGAAGGTGAGGGGCGGGCGGTGGGGGACTCCCCGTCGGAGGGGAGGGGAGAGGGGTCCCGGGAGGCGCGGCCGCCCGGGCCGGGAGCCGCCGCGGTGCGAACGGCCGGGCACGCCGCTCTCCCCCCCCCCCCCTCCAACCCCGTGCTCCCCGCCGCGCAGTTTGCAGCGCTCCGGCTCCCTGTTCTGCCGGTTTTGGGTTTGTTTATTTTTTTTCTTCCTTAAAATTGTACTTATTTCACCCTTGCTAAGGGGAAAAAAACGGTTTGCCCTCCCCCCGGTGGGGCGCAGGAGGGGCCGGGGCCACCCGCCCCCCCCAACTCTCCGCCTTCCCCCCACCACTCCCCCCGTCCTGCCCCGCAGAAAGCAAAAGTTCACGCCGTGTCACGGCGCCGTCCCCGGGCAAACCCGGCGGGAGCGCTGCCGCCTCCTCCGGCTCCCCTGGGGCGGCCGGTCGAGGCCGGGCTTCGACACCCGTGTCGTGGGGGTGGCCGTCGGGCGCTGCGGGGGCACGGCCGCCTCCCCGGGGGCTGCCCGGCCCGGGGGGGGGTTGCCGTCGGGCGGCGGAGAGGGGCCAGAAGCAAACAGGGATGGGGAAAGAGCGGAGGCAGGACAAGGGTTGCAGAAATACCGTGTGTTTAATGAGTAAGCCGCTGTATTTGTCTTGATGGCTTTGTTAAACTTGGGTTGCGGGAGCGTCTTTCTCCTGTTAAATCGTGGGACAGAGCGTCCTCCTGCAGCGCAGGCTCTGTCGCCGTTCAGGCGGGTGGCAGTGACCCGCTGGCGGTGGGGTTTTCTGCTCAGCCCTGCGCAGGCTGGAGCTGAGCGGCTGGTGCTGCTCAGAGCCAAGGCCGAAAAGCCAGCTGCTGGAGCACTGCCTCGCCCCCGGGTCCCCGGGGACCCCGCGGGCACTGGCCGCCCTCCCGGGCAGGTGGCCCCGAGCCCGGCGCCGCTTTGCGTGTGGCTGCGTGGCCGCGCTCGCCCTCACCCACCGTGACGGTGGCTGCGCGGGGCCCGTGGTACCCTCCAGCTGGGCATCCCTGAGCGTGGCGAACGCTTAACGCTGCGGCGAGCAAGTCCTCTTCCTCCGAGGCCTCTGTCGAGAACGTGTCGCCCACCTGTGCCCCCGCTCCCGCGGAGGTGGAGCGCATGGTTTCGCGGCACTGTTGCATGAGAGCGTTGTCAGAATAAGCTTTAGCTGTCTGCGTAAAGGCAGAGCCTCCTCCGCCCTGTGAGGGATTAAATGATGGCAATAAACGCGTGAGGTGCACGCACCTAGCACGGTATCAGCACGTCCGGGTGTGTTCGTGACTTCAGTCGAGTTGGGGCCAGCCAAACTCTCTGCTTCGCTTTCTAATATCTGTATTATTTGCCTTTTTTAAGGAAGAAAGAGTCAACTCAAATTGCGTATTTATGTATTTTTAATTGCATATCTAGGAACGTTTGTTATATAAGATTTTTGAAAATGTATTTTTTTTTTTTTTTAGAGGTAAGCAACATCCTGCTAAGGAAATGCAGGTTAATCTTAAACTTGCTTTTAGGTGAAGGCTTTTAAGGCTTTTAAGAAAAATTTGTTAGTTTCTATCGATATGTTTGCCTCAAAAATTTAAAGGATAATTGTCTGAAGTCATCTTTCATGAAAACCTTTCATAGGAGTGAAATGATTGATAGCTGTCAACTTTTAAATAAGGTAACTTGTCACTTGAAAATGCTGTGTTGTTTTTTTTCTGGTGGTATTTCAGTCTCCTTGAAAAAAGCAAGATACTTCAATTTCAGAATGAGTAGAAGAGAACTGAAAACCAAACAAACCAAAATAAAATCAAAGCAAAGAACTCCCAAATTCAAGCGAGCAAGTAAGAAACTCTGCTAGCTGTGTAACTTATTGGGTGCTTCCTATCGTATTGCTGCTCTTCCTGTGGTGCTTCAGCAAGTAAGATGCCTTGCACTCCTCTTTCTGACAGAGCGAGCCCTTCCTATGCCCACATAACTCCGCTGTGATGGGGACAGCCGTTACCGGTACGATTTTTGGCTGTAGTACCCCCTGGTAGGGTGCAGTAGGTACCCTGCCACTGCTAGCGGGTAAATACACATGGGCTCACCTACCGTAATTAAGTAGTTACTGTGTTCTGCGTTGGGCACATGTTGCCCTAATCCCTTCCTTTGGCTGCGTCACTGCCAGGCTCCTCAGAAAGTTATGCGCTTGCAGGTTTTACCACTTCAGCGAGATAAATGCAGTGTCTCTTAAAACACCTTTTCAGGTTTAGTTACTGGCAGCCACCGGGTGTCAATGCCATAACTGATCTGGTTGAGGCGTGCAGCCTGTTTGCCTTGTTTTCCACGGCTCAGCTCGAAGAAGGATTAATTTTTTTTTTCTTTCTTTCTTTTTTTATTCCTTTCTTCCCCCTCCCCCCAGTTTGGGAGCTGTTGGTTTGTTTGTTCCTTGGGGGTCTGGGACCCGCTGTAGGTGCGGGCACAGGGCTGGGAGCGAAGCCTGAGTCAGCCGAGGGCCCCGGCAGAGGAGGAGCATTGCTCAGGCGATGAGCACAGATTAGCGGCGGATTTTCCTGCTGACAGAGGGAGCGCAGGTTCGCATTATAGCCTGGCACTGGTTTAGGGCTGGGAGTACCTTGTGCGCAGTTGTTTCGCAGTCTGAGAAAGAGAGGGTGGTTCTCCTCTCCCTCCTCCCCCCCCTTAAATAAAGCTTCGAGACACTTCTTGGAGTTTGCATATTTGTAAGTGCAGCAAGACGCCTTTCAAATTATACACACAATCTATGAAATGCGCAAGAAATTAAAAAGACCGTGCGCTTTCTGCATAGGGGCAAGGCTGTGTTTCTCACCCAGAAGATGAGGGCTAACTGCTCTAATGCTTGTGAATCTGTACTGCCCTGATTTAACATCCGATGTTGAGCTGCTTTTTCATTGTTCACTGAATAAAGAAGTTTAGCGGTGTCAGCATTATCTGTTGGGAGCTCAGAATAGCATCCAAGTTCTTCCCAAGTAAAAACTTTCAAATAAAAATAGCCTTTTAAATAAGAGTCAAAGTCAAAGGTAGTCACATAAAATTGTCAGTAGTAGCTTATTAAAGTAGGTAAAATTGTTCTCAGCTATACATATGAAGTATTTTATTCCAGACTTTCTTAGCACAAACTCTGCTTTGTAAACACCCCCCCGTGGAACTCCAGGGGAGCAAAGTCTGCCTGACCCCCTGCGCAGTGGCTGCCTTGAGTGAAGAAGCACTTGAGATGTGCTCTGCCAGACCTGCTCTATTGTTGAATGTGAACAAGTGCTGATAGCGACCAGAATTGCTCAGAGAAAGCTGAAGCAAGACCAAGATCTGTTTCAGAGATAACAAAGAAATTGTGAAAGTTGTATGGAAGACTGAAACTTCTCTCCTAGAAGTAGTCAAGTGAAAGCGACGTCTTCCCTTACCTGTGCTAGTGGGAGGCATAAGGCTTAAGACAGTCTGTAGTCCTCCAAGAACTTCACTGCAGCTGTAGATAACTCTTCCTTTACTCAAATCTGATAGCTTTTTGGCTAATCACCGTATATAAAATATAAAACATCTCTGTGCTGTGCATATTTCACCATGTCTGTGCTTCATGGCAGGATTGTTGAGATTTATCATAAAAGGAGCTATCACGGTTAAGCTGCCTTGAATGGGCTCATACTTTTAACCTGCTTTTGAAATGGGTTCAAATGAAAACCTGTAATTTTTCTGAAACAGAAGACACAGCGTTTTGGTGACACTCATCTTGAGGTGGATGGGTTGTTTATTTTTCACAGTGGCAGGTGTTAAGGTCGCATGGGTATTTTCACCTCCTCGACTTTTAGTCCCAAGGAAACTTGATCACCTAAATTTATTTTTTGCTGAAGGAATGAGAATAGATGACATCTAGCTGCAGAACGGTGAATGGGTGTAAGCCCGAAAGCCTGAGGACAAAACAGGTGTGGGACTTGTGCTTTCGGTGGCCTTATCATAGGAATACTCCGCGGTCATGACTCTACACTATAGTGCATCAGTCTCCATGCAAAATAAATTCTGGATTGCGCTGTGTTTGGTTTGAAAGCCACATGTAGCATGAAGTGGTTGAAAGACTTTGAGAAATCAAGAATAATCTTTACAGAAGTTGTCCAAAGCTTTTGAGTCTAGATCAGTGAACAATTTAAACCTTGGAAATGTGTACAATTTATTTAAAGTGAAATGACTACATCTTTAAGAGATTTTTATCACACATTTCTTTTTCTACATGGAAATATAACAACTGAAGATTGCCTTGAAGAATTGCTGTGTGTTCCCTCAATGCCTGCATACTTGTAGGTATTTACCTCTGTCCCTTTAGGTGCTTCCCCAGGTGATTTGTGGACCCCGCTGGCATCATGCGTTGCATTATACATACAGCACGCACACATGCATATGCAAGTATTTACATTTGGTTTTCTATTTCGACATTCTGCCAGGTTAAATGCGATTACAGTCATACCTTTTTACATGCGGCACTAGTAATAGCTTCAACAGCTGGAAGCTGTAGTTGCAGCTGCTCTGCTGCGACGTGATCTCGGCGGAGGCATGCTCGGAGAAATGGCCAGAGCAGTTCCAGTGTCTGCCCACCCCATTGTGAGTTTTACTGTTTAGTGGCTTGCATACCTGCTCACTACCACTGGAAAGTCCTTTGTAGCAGCCTTCCTCTTCTGTCTGAGTCACCCACTGGCATTTCGCTTAGCAAGTGAGAAGCTTCAGGTATGAAAGTTCAGCTTAATCTTTGCAGGTGCAAGGTGCTCTCCTCGCCTGCACCCGAATAACTCACGGCGACGCTGTATCGCAATGCCAGCTAACTGTTTGTTCCTTTTAAACTTAATTCTGTCTCTCCTTTTATGTTTGCCCTTTGGACCTCAGCCCTTGCTTGAAGGAAAAAGCCCATTCTGGCCTCAAACCTGTGTGTTGCTGCACCGTTTTTGGGGCGGCGTCTGGGCTTCCTGGCCCCATCCCACGGTGCTGCAGGCAGGTTGTGGCTGGGGGGGACCGTGCTGCCTCTCAGCAGCCGGGATGCTCAAGATGCCCTCGCTGCCTGTGGCTTGCGCTGTCTGGTGTGACGTGTCCCAGTGTTTGTGGGTGGTTTTGAGCTTCCCATCAGGGCCTTGAATTGTGTTGGAAATACTCTTAATTTTCTTTGCCTGTTTTCTGTTTGCTGCCATGTCTGTTCAGTTATTTCTATGGTTATAGGAAAGATTTAACACCTAAACAAAATGCCTGAGCGGCTTTGTCTACTGACATAATGAACTAAGTTTTCCTGAAGTGCCTGACTTTAAAGAACTTCAACCGAAGTAACTGCTCTCTTTACCACTGTATTCCTTACAACACGCTCAGCTGCTTTCTCAGTATCATTATTTTTGCATCACTTTATACTGTTTCACAAGTTGCCAGTGAAGTTGGTGGTTTAGGGAACTAGGGGTTTTGCTGCCTGGGATGGAAAGGGGAAACAGCGGGGTACAAGGGGATAAAGATGTTTAGTTAAGGTATGTGAGGGATTTTTTTAAATACAGTGATCAACAATAAAATATACAATATTTTTTGTGTTTTAGATTTTTTGTAAGACTCCAGAAATTATGTACTCTTGAGATGTCTGTTCAGACTTTTTTCAGCTTCCAGAGCATAATGCTACCTAAATATATGCTCTTCTGTTTACACAACTGGTGAATATTTTGTAAAATGAGTGCTTGGCTTTTGGAACAAAAATGCTGATACATCTTGCAGCCACAGATTTGTGAAGTATGTAGGGCTGTGGCTACAGAGATTGAACCTTCAGACCCTTCTGTTTTGGGAGAAAGTTAGTATATGAAACAAGGATTTCTAGTGGGAATGACTTTATAATCTTGAGTAATGAATATTGAAGTAATCCAGGTATCTTCAGTATATATAAAGAGTTTATTTTCCTCTTTCAGAAATATGTAAAAGATGGATATATTTACTTTATTGTCAACTGCTATGAAGAAGGAACTTCAAATTCACTGATGCTAGCTGCAGCTAGTCATAGTTAAACATGTGGTAGTACATACTAATATTTTAATGAATTTTGTAGCATTTTGTTTGTAAATCTGGTGTGCCAAAAGGGGTTTTAGATAGTGGGGAAACACTGCTCTGTGTGGTGATAGTCTGCACTTCAGAAATGGATGAAGTGTGCTGGGAAGAGTCACATTTTGAAGAATAGCATCTCTGCTGCTCCACAGAGAGCTTCAGCCTGAATTAAATTGAGTATGAATTTAAGTATTATTTCTAAACATATTTAGTAAATGTTATTCAAGTGTGTTCGTCAAACAAAGGTGCTTCATTCCTGTACTGTAGTTTGTGATATGCAAACATCTTAAATTAGCAGTGTAGCAGTTATATCATGATGTTTCTTGGTAGGTCTCCATTCCTAACGGAGGAGGTGGAGGAATAAAAAGAGCTAAGTCAGCTGCTTTTACGGGATTGATGATTATCTGCTAAGAACTTAGTTAGGCCTCTTGCTTGTGCTAGATTTCAATAGTGGATACTAATCTTTACCAGATCACTTAAAATAATACCTAGGGAGCCAAATGTATTTAGTTTTCAAGCACTTCTGCAGTAAACGGTAAAGGTTTAGCAATGCTTTGCTTTGTGGTACATGGGACCAGAAGTGACTAGGTTTAAAAATGTAGTCACTGAAAACCACCTGGGATTCTGAGAGCTGCTGCATTAGACAGAGATTAGAAATTTGCTGGAGGAGTGGAGAGCAACACTCAATTTGCTCAAGGCAACTTACTGTTGTTAAAGGCATCTTGCATCACTATACAGTATCAATGATGTTTTAGTTCTGTTTGAAAATACATCTTATTTTAGAGTTAACTTAAAGGTACAAGTGTCCTCTTGTTCCAGCCTTAGAAACCTAATTTTTGGGAATGCTAGGAATCCATGCAGCTGGAATTGCATTCGGTCCTGTTGCTGCTTCAAGCCACTGTGCCAGGGATGGCTGTGATGGCATTTCTAAGCAGCCCGTGTTTCTCCGAGTGCTTTCCTGGT
Organism: Phalacrocorax carbo; assembly: GCF_963921805.1. Classification (NCBI taxonomy): domain Eukaryota; kingdom Metazoa; phylum Chordata; class Aves; order Suliformes; family Phalacrocoracidae; genus Phalacrocorax; species Phalacrocorax carbo. Next base: position 188,994,583 of record NC_087513.1, read on the forward strand.
GTGTTAACTGCAGCCCAGGCTCACATTGGTGTGAGTGTGTGGGGCTCCTTTTTAATTTTGTTAAGGCTGTTTTTGCAGCATAGGTCTAAGGGGTGTAAGCCTGGCACTTGCGTACTGGAGAGAACGTACTATATATGTGTGGGGCATGGTCTCCAAAATAGTATGTATTCAGGTTTAAATTTGGGTTGATTGCCAGAAAAGTGCTTGCAAGCAGAGGTGCCCTTAACTTGCAGTATTTGCCAACTGAATCATATCTCCTAGATATGCTTTGTAATATGTAAGAGCTCTTACTTAATGAGAATCTTCAATTTTTGTTTTTAATATCTGTCATTCAGAAGCCACTTCATGCCAGGCCTCCATGCTTCTCCTGCATCAGGACGTGAAAGGGTGAAGTGGGCTGCTCTCTGCTTCGTGGATGTTGGCGTCTCCCTCTAAAAATGTTAGAGACACACCCCCCCCACACCCCCCCTTTTAATTTAGTTTGTATCTTAATGAGATTTTAATCATGGGCAGAAATTGGGAAATTAAAAGCTTTTTTAAATGAAATCAGCGGTGTGTATACACGAAGGAGTTCTACATGTAGGCAGCCTTCGTGCTCTCCATGGAAACTGTAGTTTTGGGGAAAGCTGAAGGTTTATAAAGACAAGGGATGCAGGGGGCAGCCGCTTGCTGGTGAGGCTAACCCACAGCTACCGCAGCTCGGTAGCTGAGCAGCCGGGGCACCGCTGTATTGCTCTCCTGCCGATGTTGCAGAGGAGCAAGTGAGCAAAAGTGCTGTCTCTATCTGGGAGGGCGCTGCACCGCTGCTGTTCACCTGGAGCTGGTCTTCAGTCTCTGGGCCGGAGCCGGCTGCGCGTAGATGGGCAGCAGCTGCTATGTGCAGGCTGATTCCCCGGCTGCCCCTTGCCCTTTCTGCTGGCAGATCCATTTTCTGGGGAACCTCTGTTCTTGCCGATGGTCTCTGCTGCAGTGATATGTGCCTCCTGGCATAGGCAGAACTTGTGACCGTTTCGTTTATATGTTGACCTATTTAAATTATACAATTTAATTCAAGTTTGATTTGTTTTCCTTTTTTTTTCTTTTCTTTTCACAGTTACCGTGAGCGGGCAGCAGAGGGTCTTTGACTTTGCTTTCTTTTGGGAAGGGGAGCTCTGGAGCATTGGAATGCGGACATTCGTTTTGTAGAAGAATATTGACGTGAATTGCGTGCTCCTTCCCCCCTTCCTAAACAAGGGCTATGTGCATAGTTTAGAATATGGACTCTAATTGTCCAAATACTGTTGGCAGTCTTGCTTGCAATGAGAAGGTAGCAACTTCTTCAGTTCTTATGCTTAACTCCAGAAACTGTGACGTGGGTGGAGTTTCACTTACCCATCACTGACTTTTCAAACTACGCAGTTAGATAAGACTGAAGCAACTTGCTATAAATGTGGTGACTTGTTAGACCGCATTTATTGTGCAAATGAGCTTACATCCTGCAAGATCAGCAGAAACTCTTAATGTTTGCCTGGATGGAAATTAATTAAAATTTGGCGACTGAAATTAAAGGAATGGATTTGTTGCCCGTTGTGTTATATGAAGCTGCCTTTCAGTTCCCACAGTGGGAGTTAGCGCAATTGCAAATGTTTTTTTGGCATGTGTGAGTTTCAAGTCTGAGTTGGTGCTAAATTCTGGCGTCTGTAGCCTTCTTAGATTTAGACAAAACTTGTTTCACTTCGTCTGCTGCCCTTTAATATATATTAAATGAATATGAAGCTGCTAACGGGAGTAAGGATACTAACAATCCAAAAATACGCTGCTGTGGTGGTGGAGGAGGCTGATTTCCTTGTAGCTTGCATTTGCTTAAAACTGATTTGAGTTAATCTGCTAATTTGAATGTAATTGTTAGAATAAAAAAAAAATCTACCTGTGCTGTGCATATCTCAGATATATATCCAGATTTAAATTTTGATTGCCAAAAGCATACTTACAGACTGAGAGATCTTTAGTGTTTGCCAACTAAATTATATCTTATAGCAATGCTTTGCAATATATAGAAACTCCTAATTAGATATTCAAAAAATGAAGATGCTGTTATTCAGAGATCCTTCATAGCAGGCCTCCGCAGTTCTCCCCTGTCAGGATGTGAAAAGATTTTGTGCTCTGTGCTCCTGCTCGCTGTTAACATGTTGATTTCTCTTTCCAAAAATATTCTCTTCAAATGTGAACCTTCAAATTAAATTTAATTGTTTGCAACCCCCACAACCCCTTCTCCCAGAAAACCTGGCTCTGAAGGCATCTTGGTGGCACGCTGAGGGAAGAGGGATCCTTCCTGTTGTTGTCTCCCTTCTGGAGATGTGTAATTAGCAGGTGTAATTTGTAACTATTGCTTAGTCTGCCTCTTCTTTCCTTCCCCCCTTTGTCCCCTTTCCCTGCAGCACTGCCCTGCGAGGCTCCAGCATCAGAGTGCTGCTGGGCTGGATCCAAGGGCTGCTCCCAGCTGCCCTTAACAGCAGTCCTCTCAGATGCAAGCCTTGGAAGGTGTGAAGAGGTGGGGAGGTGTGAGAAGGCGGCTTTTTGGGAAAGCCTGGAGCCTGGCTTCTGGCCCTGCTGCTGCGCATATTTCTCTGGGTGTTGGAGCTGTGACCTGGTGGCTGCTCCGTGCCGGAGCTGAGCCTGCTGGCGAGGTCCTGCTGACATGCTGCTGTGTGTTGGGCCTGTTCGTGGGTACTTCTCTGTTTGCTGCTCAGGTGTTCCGGGGGGGGGGGGCTGTCAGGGAAGGGAATCACATTTCCTCTTAGCAGTTACAGGGAGAAGTTTGTAGTGATTCAGTGTCTTCAGAGGTTCAGGTGAGGAAAGCAACACTTTTGCTGAAGTGAAAGATTCATGATGGCTGTGCTGTTCCAAAATAATTGTTTATTGATTAGATTCATTAGTATTACTGCTGGTTTGGGTTTTTTGTTTTTTAAAGAGCTTTGTGGTGATGTTAAGGAAGGTTAAGTTGCCAGAGCCAGATCTGGCTCAGGTATGTGCAGTTGCTGTTTGCCTGTCACCACTGCTACGCTTGTCCTACTTCAGCCCTGCCTCTTTGAGCTGAGCTCTGCTCAGCTGACAGATCTGCAGCTCAAACCAGAAGCTATTTGAAATTCAGGGTGAGGATACAGCCTCATGTGTGATCTGATCAAATTGTGTTATACAATTCAAACATAAATAAAAACGAGTACATATTTTTATCTAGCTAGATGTATTTAGATCTTGATTAATATCAAGAAATCTACAGTAAAGGAAGCAATACCAAAACAGGTGTAATTTTTGTTTTAGATGTGAAAACCCAGAGTGTGACTGCATGTTTAACTCCGAGCAGCTTCACTTTTTCATAGCTGTTACGGTATCTTGGCCCTGCCATCCTTGGGATGGCATTAAGGCAGAGGTGGAAGGCACTTCTGTGTTTTAAGTGCAGGTGGCACAATGGTTGGAAACCTTGGAGAGGGCTGAGCCAGGAGCTTTCTCTTTCAGCTCAAGTTGGGGGATTTTTTTTCTGGCCTCATTTCCCCTTTTTTCTTGATGAATATACACAGCCTCTGAGTAAAACTATAGTGTCAGACCTTTATGGTTGAGGGTTTGCCTTTGCTGCAAAAGCTGAGCATCTCTCTTAACATTGTGAGAGTGTATATTCTAGCCAGTGGAGTATTAACGCTGGTCTGGTCTGGTCCCTGGTGCTGTTGGTGTGTCGCACCCTTATGCACAAATGTAGTAAATCTAGTAAATGCCTTCTTGAAATAAAAATGAGGATGGGAGTTTAAAGCAGTATTTTAAAACGCAGCCTGTTGCAACTGATTTTGGGAAAATAAAGAGATGCTATCTTAATGCAGACTTTTCCATGCTTGTTAGGAAACTTGAGTCGCTCTTGAATAATCCAGTTTGTTCAGTCTGTGAAAACCTGATACTGCAGTCTTGCCTATTTCTTCTTTACAGTTCTGTGGCAATGACATAGTAATAAATATTAAAAGGAGAAACCATAATCTTGTCTGCTTGCAGTCCAAGCCAACGCTAGTCATTCCCTGATGCTATGAAGTCATCCTTTGCTTTGAGGTTTCTGAGACGTTGCTCCAAACGCCTGCTCTGCGTGAGCAGTAGTGGCATTAGCGAGGGAGTCCTGGTGTCCTCCTGCTGCCTCCGACCCCTCTTCAGACCATCCTCCTGTGGCCGAGGAGACCAGTTCTGCAAAGTCCACCCTGTCCTTTGACAGTCGTCCCTCCTTCCCCCTTCTGGAGCTCTGGAGCAAAAATGAAGATGTAAATGAATTTGCAATGATTGCACAACCCGGTTATGCAACGAGGGTGACATGGTAGCGTGTACATATGTAGAAAACACATTTTTGAAGAGATGACGTTAAGCGCAGTTTCACCACCTTCTCCCCAAAGATGAGGGCAACTCTGTTACTGGCTTCACGCCCTGGTTGATTAACCTGCATGCTAAAGCACACAAAATATTCAACTTCTGTTGGATGAGGATTATTGTTGATGGAGCAAAAAAATAAGTTGGCTCTTCTGGACTGTTTATTTGGGAGTTTTTTAGCTTGGGGCCCAGAGTCCAGGTAATTTACGTACAGTAGTCAGTCCTGCGGCAGTGTCCTGCACTATAGTGAGTTTTTGTACTGTCAGCATAATCTGAACCATCTAAGCGTGAGTTTTGTTTCTTTTTTTTCAAATGAGTGATGGAGTTTCAGTTGGAGGCATTGTGTGCTAGTCCAACAGGTCCGTAAGCGAGTGCTCAGCATTCCCTGCAGCTGGGAACCCAATTCCTTTAATTTCTCTGGAAGAAGACGTGCAGTACTACTGACTCCTCTCTTTTGTGTGAAGGAGTGGGACTGACGGCACGCTGTTTTAACTGCATTTTTGGGGTAGGCTGACTGGTGAGGCTGCCTTGACACTGGATGTGATGCAGGCGCCAGTTTTGTCACTCCCCTGGCGAGTTACCCTGCGTGCCATGTGGGCTGGTGGGCAGTGCTGCCCTGGGAGCCTGGAGCGGGACCGCAGCTGAGCAGAGGCGTGATGCCCCTCAGTGCTTTCGCTCACCCCCTCGGGGGTGTCGGTTGGCTACCTGTGTCCTCCATGGAGCTGGGGGACTGCAGCTGGGGCTGGGGGTGGCTCCCTCGGTAGATGTTATTACCGAGCAGCTTCTTGCAAATGTCTTGGACATAATTGCTGATGCCTTGGGGCAGGGGGTAGACTTCCTGAGGTCCCTTCCATGTCCTCAACTGAGCAGATTCACGTTCAGCTACTGGGCCTGTGAGAAGTTGTTCTCCCAGCTAAGATGTGCAGTCTCTAGAAACTGAATCCATCCCATCTCACCAGAAATGGCTGGTGCTGTCATTAACATGATGTGCAGCGGCTCTTGGCCTGACATCAGCTGGTACTTTTTTGCTTATATGTGGGAAGATAAACATTTTTGTCCCTCAGTTGCTTCCCTTCTTGCTTCTGTATTAATTCCAGGTAGGTAGAACAAATAAATGACGCTCTCTTCATACGTAATGCTTATTGCTGATTGAAAGAAAAATTCTGCAAACTAAGCAAGTAGACTGACCTGATGACTCTTTATGACAGCTGCCTAGTTTAAGTTAACATTCAGAATATTTTTATCCTAGTTTACTCCTTAGAGGCTAATAGAGTGCTGCTAGAGTAATTTTCAGATGAATCATGCCATCTGCCATGCATGCTTTGCTGTTTCAGCAGTAGGGGACGAGAGGGAATATGTACATAAAGTGGTCTGAAACAGTGTGTTTACATTCACTATAAAACTAATTTAAGTTTCAGAGCTTTTTTTTTTTCCCAGCAGGCATTTTGGTTGTCAGTAGGCTTTGGTTATCAGTTTAACATGAGGCTCTAGCACTGATACTGCTTTATTGGGTGGTCGGTGCCAAACTTTGTAGAGACTCATAAGGTGCAGGGAACGCTTGATCTGGCCTGCTAGTGAGTTTAAGTAGAGCATTGCAAAGTCCTTTTTTTGAAAACACAGTTCAAATGTTGACCCTTGAGATTGCCAAACTGAGTCAGCTGTAATTTGCAGCCCCCCTAGAAATAAAAAATAGTAATAAAAACCCCTGTAGACAGATGAAACTGGAGCGGGTGGCCTGGCAGTGGAGAGGGAAAGGTTGCTTGTGGAATTAGTTCTTTAGGGCTGATGTGTGAGACTTGTTCTTCCAGGAGCCCTTCTGAGCCAGGGGAGGAGTGTCCCCAGCACGCAGCCGTCTTACCTGTGGGAAAGAGCAAGCTGGCATTTGAAACCAAAAATTCATAACCACAGTGGAGCATTGGACATGTCGTGTCCCATCTCATGTTTTGTCCAGAAGCAATTATTTGGGAGACTAGCCAGTCTGTTAGTAAGGCTTATGGGTTTGGATTTGGGTTTGGAGAGGGCTGGAATCGTAATCTTAGAGTTTGTAATTCAACCCTATCCCATCTTTGAGAACAAGCTATGATATTAGATAATGCTTTAATTATTACCAGACATAGTAAATTCTTCTGTTCTAATATATTAAAAGGCTTCCCTTGCTGCCTGTCCTAAACCTCTAATTTTCTCATAAAGTGATTTGGCTGGTGAACTGGTGCACTGAAAAGTACTAATAGATTTTGTGCTTTGTTCATGACTTTAAGCTTTTTACGAGAATTTTTCTCATCTGCTTGGTTTTAGTGCCCTGACAAACTGTATTTGAAGAAATTGAGAGCAGAATATTGAAGTGTGGAGCAATTAAAGTGTTTTCCTCCCTTTTCATGCATTTCAGCCCCGCCCCTCAAGGGAATGGTATATCTGGTGTCCAGAATTAATTATGTGAGGTCAGTTGAAGGTCTGAACAACAGAATGCTCTCTTTTTCAGGCAAGAAAGACAATTTTTAAATGCCAGGAATTAGAAGCAAAGATTGCTTGCCTGTGGAGAGGAGTTGTTGCACCAGATATCGAGCTGACATGCAGGCAGATCTCTGCTACCCTTAGATGAGGATTAGTTTATGCCCTCAAGCAAATGGGTTATTAACTCTTGTAATTTTATTTTAGCATGTTTAACAACAGATACCATTGTTTATAAAACCCATTTAATCCTTTTTTAATCACTGCAAGTTATTTTCCAGTAGTTATCCTGCAGCCATGGGTTCCAATGGTTAGTTATTTACTGAGCAAAGCATAGCATTTGTCTGTGTATTTTTTAAGTCATTCTTTAATGTCTTGGTTTAGAGTTTAAAAAAAAAAAAGTAAAATAAAAAAAGTTGGGCCTCTATTTCTATTACCTTCTCTTCTCTCTTCATTCCCCAACTCTTCAAGTACCTGCAGCAGCCCCTTCCTTTTGCTCTTTACTGTTTGGACTATCTCTGCTGCATCCTCATTACCCTTCAGTTTTCCCTGGCCACTGCTGTTGCTGATGTGAAACACCAGCAGATAATCCTAGCAGGTTTTTATTAGCTTGGGCTTTGCTCTGCACCTCAAGGCATTTATTGATAAATAGGGGCCTTGTATTATGGGATGTATAAACAGGAGCATGTGACTACCCTCTGCATTGGATGTGAGAACATAGGAAATAGCAGTGGTGACGTGATGCTCTTAAAGGAGGCAGTGCCTTTTCTTAGAGCCAAGGGTACTGTGGAGGAAAAGGTGGCAAGCTTTCAAGTGTGCAGGGCGTTCTTCATGTGTGAAATAAAAGCTGTCAACTTCAAAACTAGAAGTTTTGAAGAAGAGAGAAATATTTTCATTTTCAAAGATGATCAGAGCAAGAGCATCATTGGCAGAAGGGGCACCAGGGGAGGTGCCGAGTGGCTTTCCCCAGGGGGAGAGAGATGGAAGCTGTTGGAGCTTGGAGTGGTTGGTGGGAGGTGAGGAAGAGAATATAACCCACCATAGTTATTGGCATCATTGCTTGATCTTTTCCCCATGCTTCCTATCTACTCCTGGGGCAAGAGATGGTATTTGCTGTGTTTTTTGCTGCCATGCCATGCAGCGCAGTTACCCAGCAGATGAATTGATGCTGAAGCCTGTCCTTTGGAAACCAGGCTAAAGCAAAAGTGCACCAAACATCTTAATTTTCAAGTTATAATCCAGGTTGAGACAGGGGTAAGAAATATTTACACCAAAAATCATGTCCCAGGTTAGGTGTCTTTAGCTAGGCATGTTGTGTCGAAGTAGCAGCAAACCGCGCGTGCACAAAATACAACTCAGCCAAGGGCTTCAGGCCTGTTAAACTAGCCCATCTCTGACCCATGGCAGTGCCGTGGCTGCGGAAATTTCTTCTGACGTAGAAGTTTCCAAACTGCTCCAGTTGTTCTGCTCAGCAACAGGGTTTAGTAACACACCCAGATGAATTTGCAGCTGTGGCCCAGGGCGGCGTTTCGTTTTTGCGAGCCGGCTCTCGCAGCGGCATCCCTGCGGTGGCCCAGTGGCTGGAGTCCCTGCCTGACGGCAGCGCGAAAGGCTGCGGATGCGGGCATGATGGGGGACTTTGCTGTGCTGCTCTCTGTAAACTTTTGGGGTGGCTGACTTGAGTCCTGTCTCCGTTGCTAGAGGTCAAGGAAACTGTAAAGGAGAATTTTGCTCTTCTGGACTATGAATGCTTGGGTACAGGTGGATGGCCCATCTGCTCAGAAAGAGAGCCTCAAGCCTTTCCAGGTTTGATGCTCAGTCCTGGCCACTGTGCTGGGATCTTTCAGCATCTTGCAAAATTCTGTCCTCTCCATGCCAGCCAGTGGGACACAATGCAGCAATGCTGCCTTGCACGTGGGGGTAATTTTGTGCTTGCTCAAGCATGTGTCTGAAATGGGGTGCATGTATAAGCCACTTTCCAACGCAGCGTGAAAAATTAGGAATGCAAATGAGACAGTGATAACACTTATGTCTTTCTGGCTGTAGGAGCTTTGCCTCTTGGCTCCGATTAAGCCAGTGTTTAGCCTGTGAATTTTTTTTTTTTTTCTTTTAACATTGGGAGATATGCTATTACAAGAGATTTTGCCATTGGGGCCAGATGGCATAAAGCGAATACCTGACTGACTTGAAATAATTTGATTAGTCTTGTCTTTTGCTGGGAGAATCCCTTGCTGAGGCCTATCCCAGGGATAAAAGAATCATGTGGAGGAGAAATTGAAATTGCCAACCAAAGCTTTAAGTTTGTTGCTGTTAAGTGACTGTTAAATGAGCTTTGCTGTAGGAAATGTGCCTTTTCCTAGAAATGTCTTTAACGTGGTCTGAATTGTACTGAAATGTGAAATTTCCTTCCAAATTTAAAGAAAAATAAAAACGAGAAAGCAAAATATGCTTTTATTGTCAGAAACTTTGGTCGGGTTTATTGCTTGTGCTGCTGATCTGCTGAAGTACCACTTAGACTGAATTTTATTACAAGAGGAATAGAAATAGAGTAGCAAAACATACCTGTACTGACCTGAATATTCCCTCTCCCCATTAACACCTTTTTTTCCTCTGCCATGTAAATCTTGCATTAAGGTTCACATAGGTAGCACCTGTAAGAAAAGTAGATCTTGCTTACCATTTAAGATTTGACTTTCATCTTGTACTGGTAACTTAAACTGGCAACTGTGTGTGTAACTGCTGATAGGAACCAGTTGTGCGAAAATCCGATGAGGTTCTGAGGTTCCTGTGCAGCATCGAAGCTTCAAAGTAGGAAATAGAGGTTTCTTCTTTGTCCCTGACCAATTAGCTGGTGTGTAGACCACAGTCCTCTTCTGAAATCCCTGTGAGATTGCCTGAAGTTAGAAAGCCTAATAGTTGCCTTTAGTTAAGCCTAGCGGTTCCTTTCCATGTGTTGATTCAAAGTACCTCTTGGTGTTGCAAGGGAAGCCCTTGGGTAACAGGAGAAGGGAAAGAAGACAGCTAGATATGAAGAGGGCTATGTAGTCTACTTTTAGCTTAGGAGGCTTGTCTATTTGGGATTGGTAGTTGATGAAGAATAGGTTCCTGCTCTAACTGTTCACATGGAGAAACTTTATCAGGGATGGTGAATAACTCCCTAGAAAGGAGGCAGCCCTTGTGAACAACCCCAGAGGTCCTTTTAGGCTCAAATTATGAGACACTATCAGTTTAGGGAAAAGGCCAAGGGACAGTTTCAAGTGTTGACAAAATAACCTCATCAAATTCAAGCCTGTAGTCCTGAGTGCATGGACTGACATGGTGTCTCAGGCCATGTTGTTTCCAGCTCATGTGAGGACTTTGTATTCTGTCTCCTTAAGGGATTGGCTCAGTTTGCCCTGTTGTGCAGACGTTGGGAGTTAAGGAACCTCTGGGTTTCTCTCTGTACAGCCTAGATTTTGGCAAACTGATTTGGAAACCAAGCTCTCGGCACCTTCTTTTCCATACCACAGTGGCCACTAAAGGACTGGGAATAAGGTTCTCTAAGAAAGAGTAAAAAAGCAAGAATCTTCTAGTCTGTAGAGAAGTCACGGGTATCACATGCAGTAGCAGCAGTCCGCTCCTCCAAGGAGGTGGAAAGGTCTTACACGGGGTGTAACCAGTGCCTGACTCCCTGCTTGCCAGCACTGGGAAGGCTTAACTCTGGTCTCTTAAAGACTGAGCACAACAACACAATTCACACATAGCGTAGGTGTGTCTGTTCTTTCAGATAAATAGCATCACTTTCACGCATATACAGTTTGAGAGGGTTCTCCCCCTTTTCCATTTTGAGAGCAAGACCGGGGATACAGAGCAATATGCTGTGTGTCCCGGTTGCGTATGGTGAAATATGCTCTTTGAGCCAGAGATGGCTGGGGTGTCCGTCAGTCTCGGGCTTGCCCACTCCCAGGACAGACGTAAGAAATATCTGAACTACAAGCTGTTTTGTGCTTCCTAGAAAGTCTGCAAAGGCTGGATGGTTTCAGTATGGGGACAAAGGCGATAACGTGCCAGTAACCTCAGCGGGTTGCAAAGAAATTTCCTTATATTTGGGAGTAGTAGAGTTTTGAAAATCAAAGCAAACAAATGTGTTTTGGTTGTGGTGTTTATAAGAAAAGGCGAGAGAGGAAATGAGAAGACTTTGAAATGTGAGTTAAATCGTGAGTGCCATGACTTCTTGTGTTTTTCTTGTTTTTTGCTTTGTAAAATCCCTCTTTCTCTTGCTAAGGCTTAGTAAGGAAAGTTTTACTTTCTAAAGAGAAGACAATGTGTGTCACAAAGAAAAGGAATATCTTGAAGGTACGTAGTCTGCTACGTAACGGAAGGGTTTGTTATGGAGAAAAACTGCAACAGTAAGACCTTATAGGATTTCCTATTAGTTCAGAAAAACAATATTTACCTGGAAGTGTGAACTCTTCAATAATGTTGTAAATGCAGATGATAATAAATTAAAAAGATACAGAATTAAAGTAACATTATAAACAAGATGCAATTAATCAGAAGGTGACTTGCTATTATTTGTATTTAAGAAAACAGCTATTCCCTTGCAGAAAATTAAATTAATAAAAAGAGTTAATGGAAGACCTTGTGTAATTCAAAGCTTATGTGCTTTTTCCAGCTTTGTTGTCCAGTACAAGGTGTGATGTCTGTCTGCAAGTCTTGCCTTTAGACACATGTGTTCTTTTCCATGATCTTTGGGTCAGAAGGAAGAGATTTTTTTTTTTGTTCTTAGTGGTGCAGGATAGAAAAGAGAAGACTTTTGCTTTCAGAAGTGCTGTGTAATGTCATTGACTGGATCTGTTCACATCACAAGCCAAAACGGAAATAAATTAAAAAAAAAAAAAAATCCAGAACCTTAAAATGAACCATGCGTCCTGCATTTTTAAGGGTTGAAATCCAAAGTGTGAAAGGGATTAAAAAATTCTAAATATGTCTGTGGGGTATTTATAAATCCTAATTTCTTGTCATTCCAAAAGCTGTGTGCTTGTGCTTCCCTGTAGTGTTGTCATCAAAATTGTTTTGATTTACAACACTTTTTAAAGCGTAGCTCTGATGTAAAATGTGGCCCCAAAGTTATGGAAACTTTACTCAGTTTAGAAAAAAACCTTTAATGAGTCACTAGGCAGTAATGAATCCAGCTTCTGTGCTCATCACTGTAATATTCATTATTATGGCTGTCATAAAACTTCACACCCCCCCCCCCCCGCCCCAGCCCCCCACCCCCCCAAAAAAAAAGAAGGTTCAGCTCAAGAGTGAAGTAGCCTCACTTAGGATCTCTTGTTTTGCTCCCGGTGGGTAGGAACTTGGTCAGTCCAAGCTCTGTTGTGGACCTAGTGGACCCCACCAAGGGACATTGTTTAGGAGGGGCTGAAGGGTGCTGTGAAGTTTGGGGGCCAGGTACTGGGGGCCTGCAGTATTTGGGGGCTGCAAAAGATAAAGGAGTGAAAGTAGCTAAGTTGGAAAGGGGGTGCAGATTGTGGGGTTGAGGTTATGCCCATGGGAAGCTGTGTGGGACGTGGTGGTGGTGGTATAAGTCTGCAGGAAACTGGCATGGCTTGTTGTGCTTGTGTAGCTTTAGTGTATGAACCTTTCACGTGCCAATATTTTCACTTATTTTGACATGTATTGAACAGCTGAGAGGAGCAATTGCAAACAACCCTGAATGTACCAGAAACCTCCACAAAATAGTCTAAAGCCTAGGGAGGCCAAAGAGGAGAGGGGTTTCGGTGTCTGTGGTGGTGGGGCAGCTGAGGAGGTGCACAGGACAAAGGAGAGGGCTGGGGCTTTGTGGGGGCTGGTGGTGGAACCTGGAGCTGAATCTGGGACCGTGAGTCAAAGTCCCATGACTCCATTGCAAGACCATTAGTCCTTTTAAGTAGCTGCTTTAAGGGCTGCCAAGAATTAGGGCTGATGGATAGCACCAGAACAGAACTTGAATTATTTGGGCTTTTCAGCTAGAAAGCAGCATGGGGTGGAAAGCAACACTGCAGTGTGCCTCATAGGCAAACTCTGGCATGCTAAAACATGCATGGGAAGAAAGTCTGGCCTGCTGCAATTGTAGCTTGGTCTCCTGACCACTGTTACCCAAAGGATCTTGAGGTTTTAAAGGTCATGATAAATTTGAGTTACCGTAGCGTGCTTAAGAAGCTACAGAAAGGATATGCAAGAAATGGAAACCGTTTATTTGTACATTTAAACTGTACATGTAAAAAACTTGCAGTCAAGAGACACCACTTTAAAAACAACTTTATACCTTTATCTGCATTTTTTGTACAGTATTAGACTTTTGGTCATAAATAAGTTAGTAGTTATTGATTACCACTTATTAACAATAGTACTCTGGGAATTAACGTTTGCTTTTCATACTCCAGTCTAAAGCATTAGTTTACAATTTCACAGAATCTTGTTCTACACACAATGCAGAAAAATGTCAGGGTTTTTTCCTACAATGAAGTATTGGAGAAATTTTATATTCTCAGTACATGTTATGTTAATTTAAAAACTTTGCATTCTTTGTATGTCTAATGTCAATTACTCTATATTTCAAACATGCAGAGTCAAAAAGCTTGCAATTCTTTGAGACTGATATTTCCCCTGGAAACAGTCAGGCCTGTCTTTGTGACGTTCACCCCAGACTTGTCCTTTTACAGTTTGTGCAAATACTGGTCTATTCATGTTTTCTACTATTTTAGGTATTTTTCTTTCTTTGTAAAAAATGGATGCTACTTAAGACTTACATATAACTTGCTTATAGATTTTTCAATATTGTTCTATTTTTTCTATATTATTCTGTGGTTTTAAGTGTTATATGTATATAGGCCACTCTGTGTGTATGTATAAAACTATGTGCTCCAAATCTGAGCTTGAATTAGGCATCTTAATATGTCTGTGCTTTTTGTCTGAGTCCATAACATAGTGATGCTTATTTTCCTCTACTTGTTACAGTTCTTTTCGTTTTCAGATAGTGTAAGGACTGATTGCACTTTGCTTGCAATACTCCTACTATTACATATTTCTGTGTTAGGTAAAGGATGAGTATTTTTTGGATGCTCATGTTTTATCTGTCTCTTAATACTCTTCAGTGGGACAATTTTTGTTCCTTGTACGTAGTGTTTGGGCAGACCCATCAGAAGCAGGGCATTATTTGCTTGCTAGCAATGCATGAAGCAAGAGATAGCACCGTTCCTCTGCAGTTTACAACCGGAGGCCCTGAGTGTGCAAATGCACGACAGAGCAGTTGTGAGCATGTTGCGAGCATTGGAACCTGATTAGAGACAGCTTCTTGGGAGCAAAAGTGCAGGTGAGGTTGGAGCCTAGACCTTTACCTCAGCTCAGGCAACCCGTTGTTTACAGGAGCCAAGTGGTGGAATCACTTTGGCAAAGAGGCTATTTGTCACAAATTACATATTCTTTGGTTGTTTGTGCAGTATTTTTTCTTCTGTATTTTTCCTAAGGTATTGTTTTTGCAGACCATGTTGAAAACATGCTTCTTTTTCTTTTCTAATTTGATTGTAATAAGGGCTTTGTTAATCAAAAATAAGTGCAATAAGGCAGAATGACTTGGTTATTTTTACATTTTCCTGTTTTAAAAAAAAAAAGCCTCAGTAAGTGAGCCACAATGAGCCGTGATGTATTTCCTCCACCAGGATGGAAAATAAGCCATTTATTATTTCAGCTCTGACTCACAGTGAACCTGCTGACACTGAGACATTTTATAATCATAAGGAACAGGTTAGGGCAGTAACTTGGATGCCAGGCTGGGGATTACCTACTTATTACAGTGTTTTACAACCTGGATGCTTTAGGTTTTCTGGCAGAATGTCCTAAACCTCACACTAAACACCACGTTGTTATTGTACAATTACTGCTTGCAGGTCTTGCTGTAGGTGGTGCCAGCTAGACAGATGCCTTCATTATAATTATCCTTTTTACTATATATAAAGATTTCACCCCTTTAATCCATGTAAATTTTACTGCTCTTGAAAGTGACACTAATAGTTACACTTCTCGCCCTTCCTCCTTGTCCTGTGTTGTTCCTAAACCGACCGGGGCTGGGCTTGCTCAATCCAGAAGTGGGAGATTTCCAAGGAGAACCTGGCTCTGCGGGAAGCGGCACTGATGACTCAGTAGACAGCACTGGTGGTCACTGCATAGTCCCCTGACACAGTCTGCAGGAACAGCTAACTCCAGCGTCCTGGCCAGTCTCCAGCTGAATAATTACTTTCTGCCTGCCTTGAATTCCTCTGCAGTTTCAGCTGGAGAAGTTGAGCTTAGTTTCCCTTCTTATAAACAATCCTGTAGTGTTCAAGCGGAGTGGCTGCTTCATTGCACCTTTGAGGTAACTGTATTTTGACATCAGGTGAGTGACTTTATCCTCGCACTTGTGTACAGCCTGAGAAATGCTCTGGTGTGTTTTTTGGATGGTAAGTCCTGGCTTTCGTTCTTTGTATTTGTGAAAGCATCTGTCTCGTCATGTTTGGCGTTTGTATAAATAACTTCAAAATATATGGCCCAGGAATAAAAATAACTAAAATTTTGAGTGTTTGACTGGCCAAGCCAACTCCTAAAGGTGCTCCTTTTACTATGAAATGTATGACGGATCATCTTGTACTCTACTTTTTCAGTAACAGCCTGTGAATGCTATTGCATTTACTGATAAATGAGGGCATCTGTGAAATTCATGGCCTTTTGATAGCTAAATGTTGAAAGATGACTGAGAAAGAGATATTGAGATCCTCATTAGAGAATGAGCTAAGAAGATTCTTCCCACATAGTTATTTAAGTATAGTAGGTGGTCTCTTGCTCTTTGATAAGCATCGCAGTAGATGAGATGTCTCTAATCTACTCAAACCCACAGGTCCATGTATACAGTGAATCAGAGGTAGGAAGGTAGGTCAGAAAGTCATGTCTACTTTGAGAGTGTCTTCAAAAATAAAAGCGTAGCCAGTGCTCTGCTCTGGGCCTTGGTGTCTAGGCAACCTCATCCCACCATACCGGGAGGAAGGCTGGCTTGCTCAGGCAGGTGCTGCACGCCTTTCCATGTACTTCCATGGCCTTGCCAATATTTCATTGCTCTTTCCTGTAACAGCGTTAACTTGAGGCCAGGTGCTTCCTGGGAAGGAGGTGGCTGGTGATCCAATAGATTGGGTACTGCTGATCAGTTGGTTTAATCTGCTATCTGGCTAATGTGTTCCCTGAGCTGCGTAGCTGAAAGATTCTCATCTCAATTTGATTTTTGTCAGTGGGTGACAAATGGAGTGTGATTCAGATGTGCCCTTACACATTTAACACAAGCAAAAGTTACTTGCAAGAAGCAAACTGCAGGTAGTAGAACTGGCTGACTTGACTAAAGATCTTGGCCCCTGGATTTTGTGCTGGGGCCCGTGTGCCCAAGAACTTGAATTGGTTTTTTATGAGGAAGATGGAGAAATTAACTTCAGAGTTAAACTTAGGCTGAGATTTGCTGTTGAGGTCATCTGACAGAGACCAGATAATCTTTTGCTTGCCAGGTATTGAGTACATGTTTGAGTAAAAATACTAAATCAAGATTCAGTGAGACTTCCTATGCAAAAAAGAGCTACCTTTTTGCCAGTTATTCTCCTGAAGGAGTTAGGCTTTGTGTGATCCACTCTTAAACTGCCCTTTAATTGCTTCATCCTGTCTCTTCTTGACAAGGAGTCTACTCGTGTCTTCTTGAAGCCTGCTACTTAACGGTGGCCTGTAGTTAACCATGAAATCCTCTGATCAACACACATTTTACTCTTTTGTCTCTTCCCTCCCTGGGTGCTCAGAAACTACACCAGAGTTGCAGCGTTTTTGTCTTGCAGTATTGGATGTATGCAATATCGGATGTTTGATCAGAGTCAAAATAATTGGTCACTTAACCAATGCAGGTTGCCTGCTTAACTGTGCAGGGTAACTTGAGGAAGGCATCAAAAAGACTGCCTGGTAGGTTTCCATAGCAAATTCTGCTTGGTGATTAATTTTAAATCATCCTTAGGGAGTATGCAGTACCTAATGTGTTGTCAAAATCAGGATGCAAGAAAGCATATGGATTAAAACTTTGTGGAAAGAGTCAGATAGTTTCAGGCTCCTTGGAAATGGCAAAATGGGAGGTACAGGCAGGTCCTCACAGTAGCCCAGGAACTTTCACTAGCTGTGTTGAAGCTCTAGTTTGTGTAAGAATGTATGACAGCTGAAGGCACAGACTTCCTGAGAAAAAAAAGTGACGATGAACATATAGTTTTCTTAATAAGTAAATGTTAATGCTAAACATCATAACTTATTGTATGATAGAAGAGATAGTTATTGGTGTCTTTGCTTTCCTCCTTTTTTTTTGAGACAGGGAAGCTCTGTGTATGAAGTGTGTCTTTTAAGCTGCATCTTCATAAATGCATGATCTCAGCATATTTGCATGCAGCAGAAACTAAAGCACACATTCAGTGTAGTTCTCCTTAAATTGCCCAAGAATCCAAAATCTCACCTGGTTTTGTGTAGGCTTGTCAGCTGCCAGTGCTGTGCATTTGCACAGATCTTCCAAGACGAAGAGGAAATACTAGATTCTAGGCTAAAATACTGTTGTATCTAGTCTGAAAAATCACAGTATGGGAAGAGGTTATACAAAATAGACAAACTGAAAGGTGATGTGGGCCCGAAGGGAGAATTTATATTAAGATTGCTCTATTTTTCACATGAAGCATGTTGGTAATGTCAGTTACTTTAATGAATGATTATTGGGGTTTTTTATTTGGCCCAGACTCATGTTGAAGGGAAAATTGGAAGGTGCAGGTTTTGAGCAGAGTTTGGTTGTGCTGTTTGCAGAACCAGAGAATCATAGAATCATTTAGGTTGGAAAAGACCTTTAAGATCACTGAGTTCAACCATTAACCTAACATTGCCAAGTCCACCGTTAAACCATGTCTCTAAATGCCATGTCTACACATCTTTTGATTACCTCCAGGGATGGTGACTCAACCACTTCCCTGGGAAGCCTGTCCAATGCTTGACCACCCTTTCAGTGAAGAAATTTTTCCTAATGTCTGATCTAAACCTCCCCTGGTGCAACTTGAGGCCATTTCCTCTTGTCCTATCACTAGTAACTTGGGAGAAGAGACCAACACCCACCTCACAACAGCCTCCTCTCAGGTAGCTGTAAAGAGCAATAAGATCTCCCCTTGGCCTCCTTTTCTCCAGGCTAAACAACCCATTCCCTTGGCCACTCCTCATAACACTTGTGCTCTAGACCCTTTACCAGCTTCATTACCCTCCTCTGGACATGTTCCAGCACCTCAATGTCTGTCTTCTAGTGAGGGACCCAAAACTGCACACAGTACTCGAGGTGTGGCCTCACCAGTGCCAAGTACAGAGGCACGATCACTTCCCTGCTCCTGCTGGCCACACTATTCCTGACACAAGCCAGGATGCCGTTGGCCTTCTTGGCCACCTGGGCACACTGCTGGCTCATGTTCAGTCGGCTGTTGACCAACACCCCAAGTCTCTTTCTGCCGGGCAGATTTCCAGCCACCCCTCCCCAAGCCTGTAGCGTTGCATGGGGTTGTTGTGACCCAAGTGCAGGACCCGGCACTCGGCCTTGTTGAACCTCATACAACTGACCTCAGCACATCGATCCAGCCTGTCCAGATCGCTTTGTAAAGCCTTTCTACCTTGAAGCAGATAAACAGTCCTGCCCAATTTGGTGTCATCTGCAAACTTACTGAGGGTGCACTCAACCCCCTCATCCAGATCATCAATGAAGATATTGAACAGGACCAGCCCCAATACTGAGCCCTGAGGAACACCACCTGTGACCCACTGCCAACTGGATTTACCCCCATTTACCACCGCTCTCTGGGCTCGGCCGCCCAGACAGTTTTTAACCCAGCGCAGAGAGCGTCTGTCCAAGCCATGAGCAGCCAGTTTCTCCAGGAGAGTGCTGTGGGGAATGGTGTCAAAGGCTTTACTAAAGTCTGGGTAGGCAATGTCCACAGCCTTTCCCTCATCCACTAAGCGGGTCACCTTGTCATAGAAGGAGATCAGGTTAGTCAAGCAGGACCAGAATAGGATTAACACGCAAATGGCACTGGAGGTCCTGTGTGAGAGACAGGTAGCAGGTTTGGAGGTTGAGTTATGGTCGGTCGGGGCGTTCTTTGGGGTTATCACAGATTATGCGGATGTGTAAGTAGGAAGAGCTGTCTGAGTTAACAAGGTATTTAGAGTAAGAAGTTACACTTCTTTGTGTATGAACAAAGAACGTATAGTAGATGTTCTTGGGGGTTACAAGGTGTTTTTTAAGTAAGATTGTCTTGTCAAGATACATTGTATTTTCTCTGCTGTTGTTAACTTAGTCTGGCTGTAGCACTGCACTGCATGTTTGCTTCCAAAGTCCTTTCCTAGGCAAGCTACATATCCAGCTGAGAGTGTTCTGCTTGATACTTCCCTTTAAACTTCAAAAGACTGATGCAAATAGTTATGAAATGGCAAAGATGATGTTGCACATGTTTTGGGAGAAAAAGCGTTGAGACAAAAAATGAGAGTTGCAGGACTAAATTCTAGGTACTTAAATCCAGGTTAGTAAATAAAAATGTAGGGGTTACTTTTTCCCTTAGATGCACAGTGCTGGATAATGAGCGGCTTTATAGTCATAAAGCAGGAATGTACTGATGATTAACACTACTTCACACATACCAAGCCTCTTTCTACTACAGTTATATGATATTATTAGCCTCACACTTACTATGAAAGGCTGGTTTAAGGCTAAGAATGAATTATATCCTACCAACACCATATTCCCATCCTTCCCATTCCCAAGCTAGATTTGTATTAAGCTCAGGTACGCAGGCCTTTCTCGAGCCATTTGCTTTATGGTAAGAATTTTTGTTGAGAAATTGTAGCTGAATATATATGTATATTTTACCCTATATTTCTGGGGAAAACTTTGAAGTATTAATAAAAACTTGAAATTTTCCTCTAAGAACAAATATTTATAATTAGACCAGTTGTGCTTCTGGATTTGTCCTATATAGAGACTGAAAAAAATCTGTGAGCAGTATTTTGTTAAAGCTTATTTGTGGTGGTTATCCCAAATATGTAATAAGAAGGGTCTTTCTAGGAATCATATTATTTCATTAAAAAGACTACAGTGAGAGCACTGAGCTCGCAGCACAGAGAAAACCCAAACCATAACATGTCAGAAACCATGGCATGGTCCTTATTGCCACTTTGTCTCCGCTGACCTAATTTCTTTGAGCAATTGCTTGCTCTGTGAACCCAGCCCTGAATATCAAGCTAAGAAACCTCTGTCCCCCAGGGTGATATCCATGGAAGGTCAGAGAAGAGAGCAAAGAAGTCTTAAGCAGTTGTATTGCAGAAAGTATTTAGGTGTGGTTTTGAGTCGTCTTTCTTTCTGGGTCATGGAAACAATTCTTTTTAAGTGTATTGCCTGCACGTGGTGCTTTTCTTGGGATGGAGAACTCCATTGCTTTGTGCAACTGTGCCCCCTCCCTTTATTTAAATTTAAAATTGGCTTGTTCTTTCTTGCTACAGCATTCCTGTTACCTTCTCTCTATTATAAAATACACACCCTGAAAAAGTTGATCCCAGAAAGAGGTTCTGCATTGCAGTTAGTAGCATTTGCTTTGAGAAGTGGACCTTCTAATGATGGTCTCTACAGGGCCGGGAGAAGAAACCTCCCTGTGTCTGCAAACGCCAGCCCTTGCGCAACTCATGCAGGGATGTTGGGGACCACTATGGCATGGGTGAGACTTGCAGGGTGATGGCTGCCAGTGTTATCTGACCAGAGGCTGCAAGGACCAACCTGGTGCCCAGATGGCTTATTTTACTTCTCCTTTGTACAGCCCTCTGCAGCATCAGGAGGAGCAGCCTGCATTTTGGTGGGAGGAAAAACCTCTTCAGGTGCATCAGTCATCTCCCCAGCTTTGTTATACTGCAGTAAAAGAAGAAAGCCCAACTCTCAGTGCTGGTACTTTGGCCCTATCCCACTGCCTGCTTTCCCCATGGCAAAGCAACTATCACCAGCTTGGTGCTTTCTTCCCTGCTGCAGCAGCCCGAAAGTTGCCTGACCACAATTAGGGATTGCAGCAGGGCAAGGTGGAGGATGAACAGCTTTTGCGGAAGGACTGAGGCTTGGACAGATGCAGTTAGTTGAGGCTGTATTTGAGAAGATAGGCTGGGCATGCTGCAGTGGGAAGGTGTGTGAGGTAGATGGATGGAGGATGTCATGCTGCAGGGAATGGAAAATACCTTTTTGGGGCTGTTCTCAGCTTCCTACTTACCAACCTGGTAATGCCACCAGATTCAATCTTGCCTACGCTGTTGAGAAACCTTGAGCTGGTCCTATGCAAGTATCAGTCACACGTATTTTGTCTGGGTGAGGGTTTGATGCCAGAATTGCTAATCGGATCAGGAAGTCTGGGTATGCTTTTTTCCTACAGCAATGTGTGGGCAGAATGCTGTGCCTCCCGCTCCCATGGGTGATTGAACTTGCCGGGTTTTATAGCTTTGAGACTTTGGCCTCTATCACATGTATCAGCATGAAAGTAGCGCCAGGCTAGAGCTTCTCAAAGAGGCATTTATGTGGGGAGGCTGAGTTCAAAACCACCCTTGGAGTCGCTGGCTGCAGTAACATGCTAGAGGGGCTGTAAAATATAAGGGAAGCTGCTACCAGAAGTATGAGGATATGCACAGTCAAAGCCCAGTGTTTCTGCTGGGAATTCTCTGGGCAAATGGGAGTTTCGATTGAAATGGGGTAGAGAAACACAAGTGAAAGTTGTATTTTTATTCCAGTATATATAGGGAAACAAATCAGAAACTCTGCTGTTGCCGGAACGGTCATCTTATAGAGGATTTTAAACTCATGTTTATATTGGAATTTCAAACCCTATAAATAAATGACATGAAGTTAGAAATGTGGAAAACGGCATAGACACATGACCAAGCGTTTATGAACATCTGTCCCACCCCAGACCTGCAGTGCAGCATGTGATGTTGTTTCTCCTCTAGCAGAAGGTGAGGGGGGAGAGAGCACAGTCACCAGAAAGGAGTGAGCATGACTTGGGTTAGCATAGTCTGAAATCCTCTCATAAGGATTGCTTTGATTTAGAGCACACGGTACTCTGAATCGTCTAAAATAAATGCATTCATTTTTTAAAGATCCCTTTAAAGTTCACTCCTTATTGCATGATTTCTGTTTTAGTCAGTGTTTAATGGTGTTGGAGACTGCAGCAGCTCTCAAATGCACCATAGTCCCTTAGAAGCCACAAGCCTGTGTTTTGGTTTGGCAGATGCTTTTCTTTAATGGACTAACTTGTTGCCACTGCTGGAAGTCATCTTGGGAGCCAGAGAAGTCTTTCCTCTACAGGAGGTGGTGCTGAATTTTTTCCTGACTCGAGCGAGAGAGATGCCTGAATTCCTCGCGTGGTGCTAAAACATTGCGGAGCAAAGCCTGCTGCGAGCTTTGCAGCAGTGCAGAGCCAAACAAAGCTGACTTTTGTAAGTGCAAATCCTTGAGATCTTTCGTGAATGCAAACGTCCCGCAGCCTGCGCTGTACAGCGGTTCTTCACGCCACTGCGTACTTTGATTCCTTTAAAACAGTAAAGAGCGAAATACATTTCCTCCTCCTCTTCCCTCCACCCTCTGAAACTTGTAGCCCTGAGAGGCCCGTTGCCGGCCAGGGCAGGGTCCTGGTCTCGGCATCGTTTCCTGCATGAACCTCTGCCCTCCCGTCTCGGGGCACCATAACTCTGCGGCCAGGCTGTCACAAGCTCTCTTCCTGCGATTGTTATCCCGACATCTCCCCTCCAGTTTGTTTTACAGCACAATGATAGTGAACGCAGGGAGGAAGGAGTGGGGAGGAGCTCCAGTCGTAAAGTGATTTCTTCCCCCTAGTATTGCTGTCCGTCCGGGGGAAGCTGGGCCTTTCTTTCTCACCCGCTGGGGGAAGGCCTGGTGTACGGGGCGGGAAGCAGGCGGTACCCCGTGGCAGGGGATCCGTGAGATGGAGCTGATGGGAACGGGAAACGCTTGACCCATCAGGCCTAATGTCAGGATTAAAACAATTCACCTGAGTGCACTTATTTGCCCACAGGCTCTGTTTGCTACCTGACCGAAGCTAAACACGCCTTTTAAAGTGGATTTCAGAATATAAAAATGGTCTTTACTGAATTAGGCCTGAGATCCTTCCACTCCAGTCTTTCCTCTGCCTGGGACCTATTGTATTTAGAGTTCAAGATGAAGGCATGCATCTATCCAGTGAAGCACCTTCACATTCAAGCAAGGCTTTGAATTTATTTTGTGGAAAACATGAAATTATAACTTCAAGAAGATGGATAGCTGGAACACACTGAATTTTCAAGTTACACATGCATCTTCATAAATATTGCATTTTAATTTTCTTAATTTGTCATGTTAGATCAAGTGAATAGCAAATAATGCTAATGGTGTGACATTGGGCTCCTAAAATACAATGCAGTCTATCTTTCATTGGTGTGCATAAAATGCTTGTTAAATTTTACAAGCTGTGAATTTTCATCAAGAAGGTACTTGCTGCTATTGAAACTTTCAGTCATGTATCTTGTTAAGAGGAAGAAATCACAAAAACATTAAATAAAAAAGTGAATCCCATTGGCTATCTTAAAAAAAATGCAGTAAGAATCTCTGGTCTTTTACAATAACTTTCACTAAAACCATTATAACTTTCTTAGAAATAATGTCTTGTGTGTACTACCTCAAGTCCTAGAAGCAAGGAGGCAGAATAAGGCTGACTTGCATGTGCAGACATATCTGCAAATAGCAGTAAGGACAGAGTTCATTCGTCAGCTGTGAACAGGCCTTGTGAAGGCAAGTTAAAATACTACGAGTCACTTAATTTAAACCTTTGGTTAAATATGAAGTCGGAGCAAATGTGATGCACAAAAAGCAATTGAAAACACATGCCAGACAAAAATATTCTAGAATTCGTGCGTTAGATGAAAGTAAGTTATTTGAGCCTGCCCCTGCATATTCTTTTGGGGGTGGAGAAGGGGAAAAGGAGGTGTCACCAGCTGTTGTACAATGTAAGTCTGCAGGATGCCTCATCTGAGGATATATGCGCACATATAAGGATATGTGTGTATATATAAATATTAGTGTTTTGCTGCTAATTTGCGTATGATGTGTTTATATTAAAAAAAACCCCAAAGCATGTAGAATGGCCAATACACAAATGATGGTGCTGCTGCAAAGGCAGATGCTTTAATTGCATGCAGCCTTTAGGAGGCATGTAACATCTATATGCTAAAATCCTGTTTCTCCAGCAGTTATTCTCATGTCATGGTTGTAAAAGTGGAGCAAATGCATTGTGTCATTGTCTGAAGATTAAGGTGAATCAGACTTGAGACATTTTTACTGGTGACGAGGTCTTTCTTTTTTGTAGTGTTGCTGCTAAGTTTCCACTCATACAGTTTTTTTTTTTTTGAATAGAAACTTTTGTTGCTCTTGTCTTTTCTCTGTACCACGGGTCAGAGTTATTTTCAGTCTCCTGCACATGGTTTAATGAAGCCCATTTTCATAGGAGATCACTGCATAGGAAATACGCAGTAAGACTAAGTAAGACTTAGACAGCTGTGCTATACAGGGCGTTGTTTTCTGTCCTTATGGGGTTGGCACTGGATTTAATGCACAGCCTAGGAGAACTATTTTCAGTAATGTCTACATAAATAACTTTTCTTTAGCACTGTGAATGGAATGAAGGTATCCCAAGACCCAATTTTCATGCTTACTCCATTTCCTCTATTCACTTTTCACTTGGTCATTAAGGATAGAAGATATTCTGGGAACAAAAAATCATATTCATGGAATTGGAGGGAGGAAGAGGGATTTTTCACTGGATCACGGGCTGTAAATAAGAGTATGCTATAAATTTTGCAGGTAGAACGATCTGAAGTGCCAGAGCAATGTTCACGTGCAGTGTTTTAAAGGAAACTTTGTAGAAAACAAGGCTTCAGTGTGTGGTGCTGTTAATGAAGCCACTAGCTGTTTTGTCCAGAAAACGAATGCCCACTTTGAGTTTTGCCTCTGAAGTGTGGTTTTCTGATGCATAAAGAAGCAAATGTTTTGAAGACAATCCAGTCCTCTTCCCCATGAAATTCACTATGGTTTCTCAGCATGGTGGGACATTGGTGCAGAGTAGATCCTTCCAATTTCTGTCTCCAGATCAATTATGATTTCTGGATAAGCCTTAATGGATAGGTATAGGTGTATCTGGGAGGAAGACTTGTTTCCAGTGTAGTATATGTAGTACATACCCTCCTCAGTCTCTTGCCATAGTCTGGTTGTCCTGGGCTGTCAGCTTTTTGGGTCACTGACTCTGTAAGCCTCTGTGCCTGGCACAATGAGGCCCCTTTCTGCTCAAGGTCTCTGGGTGCTACTGCAGTACAAATATTTAATGATAAAACATGCTTATCTCCCGCCAAAAATCTGGCAACATCCTTATCAAGATATTATTAAATTGTCAGTTCAACCATATGCCGAGCATTTTAGGCGAGCAAATGTTCACGCTGGCTCTCGTGCAATATGTGAAGACTTGGAGAGAGACAGGTGGCTGTGTTTACACCACCAAATACTGCCCGGTTCCTTACAAACAAAAAGTTGCATTAAGTGACTCTTGCTTTATAGCAGCTTAAAAATTTATGGACTTGATATGCTTGAGACAATGTTAATTTGATTACACTTAAAATGTTAAGTGTAGGTTGGTGGAACCTATATGGTTTGCTTATTAAAGATGTCTCTGAATTTTGCATGACAAGGAAAAGGGAGAAGTAAATTTATCAGACAATCCCCACAAAAACCCCCACCCTTGGTTATGAAAGTATGGTTTAATAGTATTTTTTCTTTCAGGGCAATTAATAGAAAAATGCCTTCATCCATAATTTTCATTACTTCTAGTGTTTGCCATTGATAAATGCTCAGAAAAATCCTGGTGCTTTTTTAGATGCACTGTTCTGCCTTTTCCGCTTTCTCCAGATGACATCATGTATTATCTTGGTTCTTGGAATACATGAGCTCTAAGATCCACCAAGTAATTGTCAGCTCTTTCATTTTATCTTCAGTTTGTCTCCTTTTTTTTAGGAGTGAGAAGTGGGGATGTTGTTCTGTCACTGTACTAGCATTTTTTCCCACACTTTTATTCTTGGAGGGTAGCCTGTCTGGCAAAAAATCAAAATAGTCTGATTTTGTGAACATGCTTGGAATTTTCTTTCAGAACTCTGTAGTAATACTGCACAGTCTTAGCTGTGGTTAATCAAAAAGATGTTTTGATTCATTTCATCGTTGAAGATTTTTTTCTCTCCTGTGGTTTTGCTTTAAAAATAAATTAATAAATTATTGTGAAAGCTATCTACTGTGGCAGCTATTTGCATTTCTTTCATTAAGAATTATATTCTGTTCTGGGGGTCTGCTACAGCTTGTGGGATTTGATTCCTCTTCTTTTTTTTTTTTTTTGTAAGGATAGACTTTGTACCAAACTCCTGTAATGATAAATGAGAGAGGAGAGAGATGATATTTCTTCTTGTCTTTATCTGTTGATGGCATATGAATGCATCAGGAGGTAATGAGCTGAAAAAGAATTAGAATTTATACTGAACATTTTCTTCAGAAAAAGAAATGCTTTCAGAATGCTTAATGCAAATGAATTTGAAGGAAGTTGCTGATCTGTCTTTATTGATGGGTACCACTTTGTAATAATTCTGCTTTTTCTGCCTGTGTCATTTTTTGGGGAGAGAAAAGTTCACATGCCAAAAAGTTTATAAGCATCAAGAACATTAATACTTCCAATCTTTGATGCTGTTTTAGGTGAACTTCCCTTACTCATAACACCAGTTGCTTTTCCAACATCTTCACTATTTTTCTGATCCATATATTACTTGCTTTGCAGTCTTTCTTTTGCTGAAATGAGAGCCTCTGACCATAAAGCTGTCCTGCAGCTCAAAAGTACCAGGAACAATGTCACCTAGCCCTCAGTTGCCTCCTAACGGCTTCCTTGCAGGTTGAAGGTAGAAGAGCTGGACACTCCCAATGACAACGCACCCCAGATCCTCTCAGAGGAGCCTTGTGGCTGATGGATGTCCCTGGGGCATAGAGGGAGTGAGGAGCGGCTTGCTGCTCTTTAGAGCAGAGCTCCTCAGATGTATGCTTATTGCTGTCTTCTGGGCCTTTTAAGGGTGATTTAAACTTTATCCACATGGTAGCTGGAATACAGCCTGTAATGACTGCGTCTAAGTAGAGAGGTGGTACTATCTCCTCAATCCATCCTGTGCTCTATGGAGAAGTTGTTGTTTGACTACTGTATTCTTCAGGGAAAGTCCGTTGTCCCACTGAAACCTGCTCCAGAGCAGTGTAAACTAAAGCTGTGCTGGGCCAGCTCTGTTTCAAGGGGTGGACAGAGTACCTTGGAGCTGCCGTGACATGGTTTTGGAAGGCTCGGACAGTGATGAGTCAGTGTCCAAGATGGTTTGGGAATATGAGGCCCCTTGTAATTTTCCATTTAAGTATTTGAAAGTCTTTTATGCTTTTCATAAAATACAGACGGTGCAATTGCTTTGGAATTGCTGCGGGCCAAGTTGTCAAAAGACCACAGAGGCAGAGTGGATCAAAGTGCTGTTTGAGACAAGGTACACAGCCATCCCTCCTGTGGCAGTGCCAGAGTCTCCAGGGTATATAAGATGACCATCAGTGGAGACAGACTAAGGGAGGGATTACAGAATTGCAGGGTAGTTGAAGCAGGAAGGTACCTCTGGGAGATAGTCTAGACCAGCCCCTTGCTGACAGCTGGATCTGCTAGGGCTGTGCTCAAGAGCAGGTCCAGATGGGTTTTGAGTATCTCCAGGGGTGGAGACTCTGCAGCCTCTCTGGGCAACTTTTGCCACTGTTTGATCACCATCACAGTAAAGGTGTTTTTTCTAAAATGGTGATTCCCTAGGGAAAAGGGGAGATAGTGCCAGGGACCTGATGATGAAAGACCAGGGACCTGGTTATGAAAGCAAACGACCACTTTCAGTTTTGGTAAAGGGTCTGAAGCACATTTCAAACAAAGTGGAGATCCCTGTTGAGAAGCCAGAAGCCTCTCTGTGTTTGCATTTTGTCTTCTAACCATGGGAAAAGCACCTTTGCCATGCTTGTGCCCATTCACAGTGTGGTTGCAAAGACGGCACCCCATATCCCGTACTGGGCCATGCTGCATCCTGCCTAACCACCTCCTACCCTCTCCTCTGTCTATCGCATCATATCTATGTGTCTCATCTTCACTTTCAGGGCCTCATTTAACCTCCTGTTATTTTCCCTTCCACTTTTACTCACTCCTGTGATGTTCATACAAACCTCTAGTTTGCTTGTGGTACCTGTCTCCATTCCCTACTCGATTCATCGGTACAAAACCCATTTTGGTGGCCTCTTTTGTTGGAGAGAAACCTTCCACAAAACTGCTTCAGTATCCTCGTTCAAAAGCTCATTCAGGTTTAAAGGTCTTGGTAAGAGGCTGGGTTGCTGGCGTGCTCCTGTTACTCCCTTGCAGATGCAGGTTCCCTTACTGATTCCTTGTTATGCTGCTGTCATATCACTGGTTGTCTGTTGCTACGTTCTCCTATCTCAGGTTGTAACCCCCTGCCTGCAAGACCACCATTCTTCTCCCTCTGCAACAGGCCCAGTAGAATGGGACACAATCCTTATGTTGATGAGATAATCTATAACACGAGAAAATAATGGTAGTTCTATGACATAGAGACCTAGTTTGTTATCTAGGCGAACTTGGATGAACAGCTCCCTTGTGTAGAGAGCCCTGTGGTCCAAAGGGTACAACCAGGTTTAAGGATTAAAGTAAAAAGATATAAAAGGGGACAACAGAAAAATCTTAAGTAGTCTTGTAAGGTGACCTCTGTTAGATGAAGATGTCTGAACACTTCAAAATGCTACAGCCTGGCCTTGGTTTGGGTGGGAGGGGAACAGCTGTGGGGTGATTTGATACCTGCAAAGCTGCTCTGCATCAGTTTGGGCAGGATTACTGAGGAAGATTGGCCAGATGAAGCCCACAGAAAATAAAATAGAGCAAGGTTGTTTGCTGAAAATTTTGGCATAACTCCATGTGCCTGCGCTCCAGTGTACTCCGTCCCTGGCTTTGGGGCAATCCACTGCCCAAATCATTCCTGTGCTTGTGGTGGCATGAAACTGCCTGTGGTTGGGCTCGAGGCAGGGAGAAGTGAAGAAGTTGCTGATGAGTTGATGAGGTCCTGTTGGCTTTGGTGTCATGACGACCTGAATTTGGGGACCAGTGGTGTTACCCTGTCTTGTCTGTGGTTGTTTGTAATGCAAAACACCCACCAGTTGGCAAGTTCAGGTGGCTGTGAGTCTAGTGACGGCCAAAATAAAGTTTTTAGAAGATGTTTTTCCCTTTTGAGAGGTGTAGTATAGGCAACATCGCTGTACAGAGAAGGTGAGTGGTCTTGTTGCATTAACATAGAAAACGAATTTTTCTTTCTTTCTTCTTATAACGTATCATCTATCTGTGGCCTAAAGCAGAAGTGTGTTCTTGCTGTGATTGAGATACTACAGAAGTAAATGACACTGAAGTTAAATGGATCAATTTAAAAGTAAAGTCACCTTTATAGTTGGATGCAGTAAGACATCTCATCACAGCTGTGCTTAAGAGCTTTACTAGCAATTAAGCAAACTTTGAGATATGTTAGTAGTCATACAGACACAGCAACAGTTAAATGTTGGCTTTGAATATCTGATCTCTTTTTCAAGGGTTGCTCCCCATTATGAAATAACTTCAGACTGAACTGAGGGTTAGTGATGCTTTATCATTAAGATTACTGTTACACTGTCGTCTCTAAAATGCTAATTTGAATGTACTTAGTATTTTTAAATGGTTAGAATTTCTAAGAAATATGTTTGTTCCTGTTATTTTTTTGTTCTTATTGCAATGCCCAGATACAAAATTAAGAAAGGTGATAGAAGGCGATTCTTTTGCTGTTAGAAGTTAAGCATATAAGAGCTCACTTGCTTGTCTTCAGCTGCTGTATGGACAGGAGGTTTCAGGATGAATGTGAAGCTGCTTGTGCCTTCCTACAGCTGGTATTTGCATGCACATACGTGCTTCAGGGGTCTGTCTTCCGCCTTTCCCCATACCAAAGGAAGTAATCTTCAGTTTAGCGGTTTTTGAGCTCATCCAATTTTGCTGAACTTTGGCCCCACGTGAGATAGGAAGGGAGAAGGATGCAATAATGTCTGTCTTTGTCATGTTGCCATCTCTCCTCTTTAGGAGGGAGCCTTATTCCCACCTCCCTTGAAATCCAGAGCTTCTGAAGCAGAGTTTGCATTGCTGCGGAGTCCAATAGGACTGCAGAGTTGTCATTTGATTTTGGTTTGTCACTGAATGGCCCTTCCCATGCTTCTCTTCTAAAGAAAAAATATCATGTGGAGTTAGGGCTGTTCGCTTATCACTAGCCATTGAGTCCCTGCAGGTCATCTTGTGCTCATGTAGGTAGGCCCTTATTCCTTATTTGAACTGTGCAAAGCTCATGTTTTGTTTTTCTCATATAACCTATTTTTTCAAGAAAGAAAAGAGAAGGTCTTTAAAGAGAAAACTTTTTTTTTTAAACTGTGATAGAAAGTTTTGACTGCTTTTGTTTGACAAAACTTTGAATTGGCATGTAATACTTCTTGTCCGGAGTAAGCAGGTTGTTTGATAGATCAATGAGTGCTTATTCAAATACAGTAAGTATTTGTGGCAGAGAGCCTTGCCTGTGATTTCAGGCATATCTTTTAGCAGCAGTGATCTGTATGGTCATCTGCAGATTCTGTCTAGTGATTTGACCTGCTCAAAACAAAGTTATATTGGATGAGCATTAATTCAAGCCTTCTTGTGTGTGTGTGTCGTCTTTAAGAGAAATTTGCAGTGCAGCTTAAATAAGCCTTAAATGTGTTGAAGCAACAAAAATTGCACATGACTATCCAACGCAAATAAATGTATTTGGTCAAAGTAAGATGAATATGATGGAGAGCCAGTAAAATGCTGGAAAGTGGTTGAGTTTCTAAAGTCATCAGCTTGATTCGTTATTGTTGACTTTTTGGGGGGCAGAAACTAAGTTTTGGTCTAATTGTCACTTGAACTAATTATACGTTGAGAATAGTGGATACTCTTCTCTAGAAGACTGGTGTGGTAACACCAACAGCTTTGGTTTTTCTTGAAAACTCAGGATCATAAGTTGGAAGCTTACACTATGTCAGAGAATGAATTAACTTCAGTGTGTGGCTTTGTAACTACTATAACCAAAAATAGAGGTGTGTACTGTATCTGCTGATGTTATGAGGTGCTGAGTTTGTTTTCTGTTCCTCTTATCACATTCCTTTGGGCTCTCTTGAGTATGAGTATGAGTAAGCTTTTAGTTTAAGCTCTGATTTTTATGTAATCTCTTAAGCTTAAAAAAAAATAATTCATTAACTTCATCTATGGAGGGAAATGTGGAGGGGAGGAAAGGGAGGGCACTGTTTGCTTTTGTGCACCAGACTGTAATGCTCTCTGGTATCATGAAATGTCATTATCCCATTCTTGTTTCACTTCTCCTTCCTCCGTATCCATATTATATTTTTAAGTCTTTTATGCAAAATACATCAAGCCAGTTATTTAATCATCTTAACGGAAAAGTTTGGTCTCAGTTGAGTGCTGAATTTCAAAAAATTCATATTAGCTTTTTCATTTCAGCCTAGAACTGTTAATGTGTGCCTGCCTCCTACCAAACATCATTCGCTTTGCATAGCCTTTATGAACAGTGTTTGTATATATGAAGTTGGCCATTGCCAAGGAAGACAAGCTAATGGTGAAAAGGTTTGTTGAAGACTCTAGATTCTAGGGATCGGGAATATATTGACTAAACATGTCATTTAAAACAAGGATCCATTTTCTTACTCTTGTTTCAGAACATCCTGGAATTCCCTATCAGGTCAGTAGCTATTGACAGTAAAAACAAAAAAATATGGTAAACATGGTTGTCTGGTTGAGTAAGTTCTCAAAACCAAACAGAGCCCTGAAAGCAGTGTGTCTCAAAACCCAGGAATTATTTAAAAAGAAGTCAGTACTGTCCAATGAACTTCGTTTCTGATTCCCCTTTAAAATGTGAGGAGGAGAAATAACCTGCAGTTTTAAAATTTCTCCAACCCTGTTTATAAGAGTAGTCTGACATCTGTTTCTGCTGTGGTGCAGTCATGCTCCAGTGCTCCCGCCACTGAGGCATGACATGTCTCTGTGCCTTGGTTCACGTGGCGCCTGCCCTGGTGCTTTGGGGAGGACGAGTGTTTTGGGGGTGGTCACAGCTGTGCCTTGGCAGGCTGTGAGACCTGACCAGCATCCCCGACCACAGGCAGTGATGTTCCTGGCCCTGCTTGATAGGAAGGGCTCTCTCCTGCTGCAGGTCAGAGCCCCTGTAGGTGGTGGCCATGCAATTTTGGGGCTGCCCTGATGCTCAGGTTTGAGTCCATCGGCAGTAAAATGGCTGGTCACACCATAGCGTGCCATTTCTGGGTTACGTGGCCAGGACGTTGGACTTGGTTGCATTCCCCCAGTCTCGTGTATTTAGCTGAAGCTCAGACTTCAGAGGCTTGTGGTTAGCAAGTGTCTCGTGTGTGTGGTGAGGGTGGGACCTTGGGGAGGGACTGCCGTGCCCTGCTAAGTGAACATCCAGTTTTTGTTTGAATTTAACTCTTATTTTTGGAACCATGGGTGACTTATTCCTGGAACCCCGTTTTTCAGAAACCCATCTGTACGCAATGTTGCCAGGATTTCTGGTACAAATATTTTGTCATTTGCTCTTGAGACAATCTGTTGTTTCAGTCCTGGATGAAATTTTGTAATATGTTGCTTGAGATATCATGGAAAAATGTCTAAGTGGTGGTGTAATGTTCTAGGTGAAAACATAAGGTTATAAATTTTCTTAGTAGAAAATTGATTGGGTATATCAATGAACAAAATCTATATTTTTTTTAAAAAAACACAAGCCTCTAGTGCCCCTGTTCTTTCCATATCTGATTGCAGCAGTTGGGTTAGGTGTGAGCCACCTTTATTTTCCAAGGAATATTTGGAGTTCTTGCATTTGGTGGTCATTTTGCTCCACCTTTTCTCACTGATTTCATTGTTCAGAGCATTGTGCCTGGAAGCCCATTTGGTTTAATCTGGTGTGTGTCCCCCTCCCTGAGACAGAACTCACTCCCTGCTCTGGTAGTACCTCCCTTTAGTGTATGGACAAAATCTTGCCTTTGCTAGACAATGCTATAGTAGAAGAGTTGGTGAGAACTTTTAGAAGTTGGAGGTTAAAACCAAGTCTCAATCTTTACTTTTGAATGACAATTCTTTATCAGACTTGTGTGATGCTGGACAAATCTCTCCATTTTCCCCCCATACATATAGGTACATAGATGGTACTTTGGTATGTTGTTTTAATAACAAATGGCAGTGTGCTACAAATAAATTTCTTAGGGAACCTAGTGTGAATACTTTTGAGTCTAAAACCAACAACATTGGGTTGTCAGTGTTGACCTTTCTGGTGTTGCCAACAACGTGCTCTTTCCTTGGGTGATCCTGTAGGGGGCAGAGGAAGGTATTGTAGGTTGGTTGCTCGTAGTAACACCATGAGTAACTACATCAAGGGGTAACTGATGAAATTCTGTTTACTTGGATTGGTTTTTTTCACTTTTCAGTCTTCAGATGTTTGTATTATCCTCCTCTTTTTCTTTCAACCCCAAAGAATGAAATGAAATGAAATTCCCCTGATAAGGGGAATGTCAGGAGAACTATTTTTTTCACTGAATGGGAAAGGGGGAATAAATGCAGTTGATACTGGAGTATATATGTTTACTTGTTCTCATGGCTCTCCTATTTAATTGGCAGTCTCTGAAAAGTTAAACCCCCAAACTAGCAAATGGTTTAAGATTTAAAATGAATGGAAGAAAATTCTCAGTCTTTCAAAATAGCCTTCTGGAGGTGCATCTCATGGAACCTGCGGACAGGCAGGTCCAAAACCTTGGGAAACAGCTCCAAGACGCTATGGGAGAAAACTTTAATTGAGAGTTAGGTCAGCTTTGTGCATCTGGGAAAGCTGTTGCAGATGAAGTTGCTAACTTTAAGGAGAGAACAATCTCCTCCCGCTCCAAAACTGGAGCATGAGTTGAGTAGTTGCCAGGTTTATTTTGGCAGAAGCAGCATTGGAGGTGGTGGCTGGTGCTAAAGGTGTGCTAAGAAAAGCTCGTTTCTTCAATGAGCAGCTTTAAGTTTGAGAAAGCTTTGCATATTCACAACATTCATGTAGAGTCCTTACGAATACTGTTGCTTTCAGCACTCACCCGTCTTCCTGTCCCTGTAGCTGGGCCTAGGAGCAGGCAAGCAGTGCTCCTTACTTGGCCATTGCCAAGCAATTCTTTCTCCTGGTGCTTTGCTTGCTCTTGTTTTGCTCTTTGGATACCACATGCCTGGCAAGCTTTCAAGCGCTGGTAGC
Organism: Phalacrocorax carbo; assembly: GCF_963921805.1. Taxonomy (NCBI): domain Eukaryota; kingdom Metazoa; phylum Chordata; class Aves; order Suliformes; family Phalacrocoracidae; genus Phalacrocorax; species Phalacrocorax carbo. The sequence goes on from NC_087513.1 coordinate 189,028,978, forward strand.
TCCTCTGTGCAGGAGAGGTGGGCAGGTCTGACAGCACGTAGCTTTGCTGGTGTACTTAACTTTCACTTGTCTTCTCCCTGCAAAATAAATAAATAATTGACGCGTGAAGGGGAAAAGCGTGGGAGGAAAAATGTCAGGAAATTCAAAGGTGAAGCTATTTCCTCCCTCAGTAATATTTTTCTTCTGCATGTTGTTTCTTCTCTTCAAACAATGGGGTGAGTTTGAATCCATTCTTAACTATCAGCCTTGCCATTGTTTATTCATAAATCCTTTCATGTGTGTGACGGACCTCAGGAAAAACCCACACTTCCATTGTGAGTCCTCTGGGCAGGCTCTCTGTAGTACAGTGCCAGCAGAACAGAGCTCTAATCCTTCTTTGGGGTCTCTGTGTGCCAATGAATTAATATTAATGGTGAAGTATATAATGTGTGTGATTTAAAGGTGTAGGCTGTGAAATCTGATAACACTGTCAAAGCCTAGCTTTTAAAAAAAAACAACCATCAAATAGGTCAGATCCTCAGAGCAAGGTTTTCTGATGTTAATTACTTAAGCGTAACGGTGTTTGCTAGCTTTTTGTGTGTGTTCATGTGTATGCACACACTTGCATTTGGGGGAAGGGGTGTTTTGCTGAAACAGGTGAAAGTTAGTTCTGTAGTATAAAACAGGAAGCAGATGGGTACTAATTAAAGCCCTGTTGATGATAAAAGGGTGACTGAGCTTTTGAAGCAGCTGCTTTCCTAATTTTATACATAGCTGGTTTGTACTTGATATAAAGAGCCAGCCTCCCCACACTTCATTGTTTTCTTGAAGCTGGAGGAAGTGCGTGTGCATGTGCGTGAGTGCTGCCATGGCTGAGGGATGGTGCTTGCAGCGCTTGCTGTTTGCTTCCTTCTCTGTGCTAGAGAAAATGGTGTTTTCCGAACGTCTGACAAAGTTGGCAGGCACCTTTTTCGTCTCACTCCTTTCCACACGCGAGTAGGCACCAGGTGGGAGGGAGCACCTGTAGCAGTGGTGCTGTCGATAAGGGAGGGCAGCTCACTGCATACTGCAGGTCTGTGTGTCTCGACTCATCTGGGAGAACTGCATCTGGGAGAGAAAGCTATTTTTCGTGGCTGTTTGTCATTGCTCTGTTAGACTTTCGCAAAGTGGTTAAGAGAGTCAACAACCAAAATACCAGTGACGGTGCCAGTCTCCTCTGTGTGTGACCCACAATCGTTATTATGGTCTTTAATCTTCACAAGTACTCTTTATACTGCCTTTACTGCTTTTTTTTCTTATCTTGGGGCTTGTAGGATGGATAATAAACTCATCTTCCAAAAAAAGGAAACAAAAAGATTGAAACATGTTGTACTGAAATACAGACAAAGGAAAAATAGCAACAAAACAGAGCAGATCTTCATACAGTAGAACTAGCAACGTTAATGGCAGTATTTTAATGCCCTGAATAGAAAATGATAGTCAGACATTGAGAAATACATGATAAAGTTGCTGTTGACTTGAGTAGGGTAAGTTTTGTCCATAATGAATATATTGAATGGTTGAAACCTGCTTACCAGCAGCTTTTGCTACTGGGAATTGGTGTGGGGATATTCTCCATTAGGGAAAAGCACCAGTGTTCAGTCCTGGCATTGGAGACATTGTCATTCCAGTAGAAATAAAGTAAACTTGGAGTGGGCAGGAGGAGAAAGAGGAGGAAGAAAATTTTGGTCAGTGAAGGGCTTGAGTCCAGTAACATGCAGATTCAGGGCATGGCAGTTGATGTATGGAGGAGTAGCTTCTATATGGGGAAACTCTTGTTCCATTGGCCACGTTTCTTAGTGAGCAGTGCTTGGGAATCAAGATTACGTTTGGCTGAAGCTCTCATAGGGATGCTTTCTGGGTGTCTACTTGAAGAAGCAGCCTTTCTGTTTTGATGCTGCTGCTGAGGCTGCAGGTTCCTGATTTCATTTGAAGCAGAAACAGCATAACTTGAATGGGAGCCTCTGCTCTTACCACCCCATAAGCCCACAACTGCCTCGGAGGAGCCAGACAACCCAAAAGTGTTCAGGGAAGCGTTGCCTAGTTCAGCGGCTGATGCTCCTTCCTTCGGTGTCACCGAGTGACTGGTATCTACTGTGGCTCATTGAGCAGCTTTGATGAAACTGCTGTACAATGCGAGTCATAGTGCTTAAATCCTTCTCTGTTTATGCTGTTAGTGGAGTTGTTTCCCCCCAAGTCTTTTCACTCTTGTGGGAAGACGACCACAAACTGGCAGCGCTTCCTAACCTAGGACCTGCTCTTGTTTACTTCCAGCATGTGAGGGGCAGACAGGTCTCTCCATAGGAATGATCCCAACAGCCTCTTGCCCCTCATGGAGGAATGAGAGGAGGCAGCTGAGGAGTCCCTTCTTTCCCTGTCCTTTACTAACATTGCTGATGGGTTTGTGGATGTCCCCTTCTAAACTGTGCAGTTCTCCACTACTGCATCTCTTCCCAGCTCCTGGTAGCTGAAAGGACAACAACCAAAGTGCATGGAAGTGGTCCCAAAGTGCATGCAAGAATGGCAATGTTGCCTTCTCCGCTGGACAATGTCTCTCAGAGGATTTTCTTACTGTGGAGTCATCTGGGTTGTCTAAATTTCTGCGTATGGGCTGAGCTGTGCTGCATCACCACAGTCAAACAGTTTGCTGGAGTTTACCAGGTGCCAGAATCTGGTCTGGGAGAGCTTTCCTTTGTGCACAGACTGCAGGGTTATGAATTCTGCTCTGCAGTATTGGTTTCTTAAATGTTCTGGTCTTTACGACTCCTCAGTGTTTTTCAAGAAGCTGTTGCTGTTTGAGTGTACTTTGACATCGTACTTGTGTTAATCTCCTTTGGCCTTATCCTTTAAATCAGCCTTTTGACAAAGTCTGGGGCCTGGGTTTAATCTTAGGTGGTTCTTGCTCTTTTTCTAGAGTCAGCAGCTTAAAATTGTCTATTTTCTTCCTGTGGTGCAGGTGTATTTAAGCCAGGATTACAGGAAGGCCAGTGCAGTCAGAGAAAGGACACTTGACAGCCATTACCTTCACTAGCTGCCTTCTGAGGGATTTTAAAAGTATCTTGGAGGCCCTAAGAGCCTGTGGGCTTCAAGCTGAGAACAGCTATAGTAGAAAGGATGTGAGTTTGCCAATAGACTTGATTAAAAAAATTAAAAATCTCTATGGTTAATGCTGTTTGAGAAGTGGGCAGCCTCTGTGGCCAAGCAGAGGAGTTATGCAAGCTTATGCAAAGGTTGCGGTGCGCCTTTAGCTGTGCCAGGAAGCAAGCACCTTGTCACTGCTGCTCTCTGGCAAATTCTTTTTTAGGGTAAAAGGCCCTTAAACCTGCTTTAAACATGTTTCTGTGGCTTTTATTAGCTAGCCATACTGTGTAGAAATTGCTGCAGCTGGGGGATTTGTACAAGTCACAGACTTCTCTCCAATTCTCCTTACGGGTGAATGTGTATCTTAATGCTTTGGTGGATCACACTCAGTCCTGAATGTTTTCACGTTTGAGTAGTTAACACAAAAATAGATGGAAATAGGTGAGAATTGTTAAAAAATTCATTTTTTGTGTTGAAAATACCACTTAACTTTTTCAAAGAGCTGTAGAGCACAGAGATTTGTGGTTTTGTTGTCAAAATTACTCAGCTACTACTCTCCTTGGAAAATCAGTCAAATGTGTTGAGCGTGTATGTGTGGGGGGGATGGCAGCTGCTGTCAGGCAAACTTTGAGCAAGATAACTCTGAGCTTCCTTATCAGATGCCCCAGAGATGCCTGGCGTTGAAGGAAGTAGGCAGCGGTGGAGGAGTGAATGAGGGGTCCTTGAATAATTGATGGAGGAGGAAAAAGGAGGATTGAGCCCATGTCCGTCTTGCTAGTTTCCAGTCTTTGAGCCTGACACGTGCAATGCTTTTTCAAGTAGTAGGTCCTGAACTCAGCTGATGCCTTAAGAATTTCATTAAAATGAGTATGTAAGGGGATACTAGACCCTGGTAAAACAGTAGTTGGTGCTTATATATCTTTAAGTTACTAGGGTCAGATCTTTCACTCGTTGCTCCAAAGCTGAGTTTTGGAAGTACCTTTTTTACAAAGCCAGTCATGGAAGAAATTTTCTTTCCTTCAGCTTCCTCTCCTTTCTAGCTAAATGAGGAACATGTAGTTAAATCAGAGCAGTTGTTAATTGTAGTCTTTTTAAGAGATACAAACTTAATCTTGTAGCAAACAACAACTAGCTTGTAAATGTTAAGGTCCAGACCCTGCCCTGTAAGCAGATAATTAGTCTGTTGTTGTCTTCTCTGATTTTATTACTTCTGTTCCAGTGGGGGGAGTAGGGAGTAAGGGAAGAGGAAAGAATGGAGAAGGGGTAGAGTAGGTAAGCTTCCCAATTATTATTTAAGGCCAAGCACTGTGAAGGGGGTACGTTCAATATTGCTCAAGTGTTAAAGCAGATAAACTGCAGTTATTTGTGTTTACTCTCAACTTTTACCAGTGGTTTTTTGAAGCTTCAGATACTAACTTTGTCATACAGAGGCTCCTGTACAATATTGCTCTATTGGAGAGGCTGCTTTGATGTAGCTTTGTCAAGCTGACATACCTAAATTTAACTGAAAATACAAGTAGAGAATGATGCCTGGTGCCAAGCCTGCCATATGTACAACTGGCGGTAGGAGAAAAAGGGAAGAAAAATTAATTGATTGATGGACAAGGTCTTATCTTTAGGAGAACTATCTTCATCCCAACTATTACTGCTCAGTTGGCAATAATTTGGCTCAGCCCAATCCCCAGTTGCTATGTTTCAGAGGCTAACATAGCAGCTTGGGAAGTTTACAGCTAGAAATGGTCCATGAACTCTTCTGATTTGCAGACATGCTGATCTGCTTTTTCTTGCACACCTCTTTGTGCTTTTATTTAGTTACACGTTTGAAATTTGGGGATGGGGAAGGAGTAGTTCTGTTGTTGCTGGTTTGCCAGAAATGTTCTGCAGGTAAGTTGGTAAATGTGTTCCACGCCCAAAAGATGCATACTTTTGGATCACTGTAGCGCACTGAGGTTTGCTTGGGTAGACTGTAGGTGTCTGTGGGGAGAGGGAGCTATCTTGCCAAGCACCTTTATTTTTGAATAAGAAGTCTATTTTCCTAGAAAATAAGGTCTTTCAAAGTTCATATTAGGGGGATCCAAAATAAGGTGGTTTTAGGTGGGGTCATTCACTCTGCCTTTCGAGAACAGAAAGAGTTGGGTTTTTTGAGCCTGGTTTTTGAGCTTGGAGGACTTCATAGAATCATAGAATGGTTTGGGTTGGAAGGGACCTTTAGAGGTCATCTACTCCAATCCCCCTGCAGTGAGCAGGGACATCTTTAACTAGATCAGGTTGCTCAGAGCCCCATTCAGCCTGACCCTGAATGTCTCTAGGGATGGGACTTGAGGCATGAATGTGATGTTATGTCAAAACTCAAACTCTTAAATTTTGAACATTTATTTTTCACAAAGATGGCCAAAGGAAAACACATAGTGAAACAGTCATGTTTCTTCTCTCTTATTTATTGGGATTCCCAAGACTTCTCTGAAGGAGGAGAGGCGGAAATCCTGTTGCATGAGAATGGAATGCTTGAAAGATGATGTCCAACTTCACTCTGTAGAAAAAAATCCTTAGGAAATTCCTGAAATGTAGTTCTGTAATTTCTACTTTGGCACAGAGACTGTCTTGTATGAATTGTGTGACTTTCGGAATGATGTCTCTCTTTTTGCTGATCTAGAGGGCATATTCTTAGGGGCCATGGTGGGTTAGTAAGCATGTCCACAGCAGACCATGATCCTGATGAGTGACGGGGACAGCATGTAGTTCAAAGTCTCTTTTCTAACTCTCTGCCTTAGTGTCAAGGGTGAACGTAGGCAAACAGTGCCTTGCTGGGGCTCTGCCTTTTCAACCTGTGCTGCCTGCAATGCCTGGGTGCATGTGAGCTGACTCCAGAAGAGCTTTGTTGGTTTTCCAATGATTTCAAAACCAACCTTCAGCAAATATGGTTACTTTATATTCTGCTGGGTATTTTTTTATGTCCTGTTTCTTGCTCCTTTTTGTTTGTGTTTTGTTCTGACCATGTTTGTGAGCCAAGTCATAGCTGTGTTTACAGGTTGCAAAGTTGTGTAAAATTATGAATTATCTTCTTGCTGTTGTAAGTCAGCAGCAGACAGGAAGAAAGTTGAAAATACTGAATAGGCAGCATATTGCTGCGTAGGCACTTAATGTTGTTACAATGTGATATAAGTTAAAATATTGCTTATTTCCTCTTTGCTGTTCAAAACAACCTGAAGCATGTTATGACCAGGATCTAAACAATAACTGAAAAAGTAAAAACATTTGTTTTAACAGAGAAAGGCATGGCCTGCCAAATACTCTGTGTAATTTATGACTACATGAATAATCAACAAACAAAATACTTGAAAACACCTGACTTTCTGGGGGAACACTTTAATTTCTTTTTAAAACAAAATGAAAATGTGGAAACATTCCCTGTACTATCTTCAAAATTGAATATAATCCAAAAATTAAACAAGAGCAGCAAGGGCTGCAGTGTCTGCTGGAGTTTGCCCGCAGTTTAACGAATCTGTGGACATAAACCCATAGGTGTATCCATGACCAATTATTATAAAACTTTATAACCAAACATGGCTTAATAATATTGGAAAACAAGCCTCAGTAAACATGCTTGCTTTTTCTGTTTCATCCTTGTTTTTAAAGAAGCCCTTATGTGATCCACAGAATAAATAACTTCCTGTCTCTTGATAGCTATTGCAAATGACAGCTCCTACTGCTAACATTCCTGCTATTTTTAATCTGATGTAAGTTTGTGTCCTGTGATTTTTTTTTTTTTTTGAAAGGAGTGCCCCATTCTGACCTAGGAAGCCAATTCTCTCAAGAAAAGAGCTTGCGCATCTTTAGAGCGGTACAGGGAGCTGTGTTGTCTGAACATCTGTGAGAGGGAAAACTAAACTGTGGTGCTTAAAAGAAGCAAAAGCAGGCAGGAGGAGGCAAATACTGAGCAAGTCCCTGCAGAGTGCATTAAGACTTTCTTGTTGCAGCCCTTTGAATTGTGTTAGGACATTTTAGCTCAGTGTCTTGGCTGTACTTTTGCTGTAGCGCTTTAGTGCATGTTTGGGGAAAGCTAGAGGAGAGCTCCTCTGCTGTCCCCACCTTTGTGCAGAGGCATGGGAGACCCATGGCAGCCTTTGTGATTGAGAAGCTGGATGTTGCAGTCCTTAAATCTGAGTGACTAACCAGGCAGGCTTAGGCTGCTCAGGTACCCACACACTTTTCATTGAAGGAGGATGGGATCAATGATGGTGGTTTGCACCAAGCGAAGATTGTGACCTCCAGGAGGAGGGAGCCTAATCTGACAGTTGGTAAGAGCTTTTTGAGTTTGTGAGATTAGTGAAGGGGGGTGGGAGGCTTTTCAAAACAGTGTTTTCTTCTCTGAACTGATGGCAACATCCTTCCTGGGACACCTTCTGTTGCACCTGGCCGTCCCCAGTGCATGCGGAGGCTGCTTGTGTCAGGCTCTGTCCAGGGGAATGGGAGAATGAGTGAGGTCTTCTCCAAGCAGCCGTGGTGAGGCCAGTGTCCTTGGTCCTTGCATATATCAAAAGGAGAGAAACAGTAACGAGGGGAGATTAATTAAACCTAGTTGGCAGAAAAAAATAGCACCCAAAATGCCTAACAAAGCTTGTTTTTGCATAACAGCATCCCACTCCAGGAAATGCCTTAGTTTGTGTCCAGCATGGTTCTGCACTTTTCTAGCACCAGTGGCATGTATAAAAGGTCCCAAGCCACAACAGTGTTGCTTATCTTCCTTTTTTTTGTCCTCATTGTAATATTTTTGTTTTTGTTAAGAAAAAAAGGATGTTTAGGTATTGCGATGAATGCTGATACGCCAGAGCTCTTGGGCTACCCTATTAATTCAATTTTTGACAATAAAACATGCTTTTCTCTTGTCCTTTTTACTCTTCTTGTTTGGGAAGGAGGAAAGCAAGTAAATAAAGAGCTGATGGTTTAACTCACTGTTGCCAGATGACATTCTATGGGAATGTGGACTTGCCAGTATGTAGATTGTAAATAGTCCTTTGATTTAGTAAGGGTCTGTTAAGTACAGAGCACAGCCTACAGTAGTGAGGGAATAGGAATGCTTCCAAAACTGGTGTGAGGGAAGAAATTACCCTTTAGATTTCCCTACTCTGTGTGCCCAGCTTGCTCTGAGAAATAGTACTTGCCTCCTGAGGCCTACTAAAAGTTGTGAGCGTGTCTGGGGGTAACTTGGTTCAGAGTTGGTGCTACATGTTTTGCAAGATTGAGCGGCTGTGGCTTTATAATGCTGAACAGATGTCATAAAACCCACTGATGAGCGCCAGCATTTCTTGAAACTGCAGCCTGGAGAACGTCATGGAAAGCAGCATTTGAGGGGAAGACGCTGGCATGAACAGTGCAGCCACCCATCAGGAGTCCTCTGAGTCCCAAGACCCTGTTGTGAGAAAATAAACTAAAAACTCTTCAAGTATAAACCATACCTTTTGTGAAAGAGGGTGGCTGCAACTGGCCAGACAGTGGAGAGGGGCAATGCACACACGGAATATAGCTCAAGGCTATAATGAGATTTGGATGAGGGCTTTTTGGGGGCATTGTAGTAGTAAATCATGTTATATAAAATCTACTAGGCTATGGCAGCAAGCTTGAATTGGAAAGAGCTCTTCAAAGAGAGTGTGCTGATGGTCTGGCATGCTTCTGTGGTGGCGGAAAAAAGTACCAAGGCAAACTGTGTTCAAAGAAACTGAGTAGAAACACAATACCTGGTATATGTGCTGCCTTTTTAGGATGTACAGAAAAGGGGTAATTGGGAATTGGTACTTGCTTCTTGTAACTTTGGAAAAAAGAACACAGAAAAAAATGAACAAATATTGCCTGCATAAGGCAATATCCTTTGTCTGTGTGTTTGTAGATGATGCAGTAAAGAGAACTTAAATCAGATCCTGTTTAAACTGTTTTAACAAAAATTTAAGAGCTCTATTTTTTCTGCTAATATTTTGTGAACAAGAAAACGATATTTTATTTTCTTTCTATAGGTGAGAGGTAAAGGGAGAACTGGCTAAAGGAAAAATAAATAGTAAAAACAGTGGTTTTATATACTGGACTGCACTCATGTACAAAAGAAACTAAAGGAAAGAGAAATGTCCCTGTCTTATTTCCTCAGTTTCTCTTGGTTACTACAGCAACATCAGATATTTACAACATTAGGTGAAATCCAGAGAGTTGTTGTTATTTTTAAGTTGACGCAGTCCCCTTACAAATGTGAAACTTTTGGCATTTTTACCACTAGATGCAGTAAAGAATCTCTGAAGATAAAACAAAAAACCCACTCAACTGTCCTATTTTCCTTTTTGTAGTTTTGGAGACTATACTTAAATTTTGCTAGCCTATCCTTGCACTTGCTGTAGTCAAAATAAAGATCAAATGCATAGTGAGATGTAGCATAAGATATCATTCAGCCTGTAAATGGAAGGCTTTGCCCTTCTTTTTACAAGACTTGCAGTTTCCTTCAGCCAGGGATTTCCTGTGGGGCACAGCTAACCCTGCTGCAAAGGAAGCTTGCTGCTTTCATTGACTCTTTGTTTCTGAAAAACTAGTATTCAGTGACACCCATGTCTGGAGAATTTGGCTCCTTTGCTTGCTAAAGGAAAAGGCTCCCTCTGCTATGCGGGTGCAAGTGTAATAAGTAGACTTTTTTTTTTCTTAATCTGCACAAAGACTCAGTCAATCCAATTTTTTACATTATTGCATCTGTACATCCCCCTTGGTATGTTGCTTCTCAAGGTAAGAAATAAGGACAGGCTTGTGGCTTTCCTGCAAACAAGCAAGCATCTCTGCTGGCCTTGTCAGATGAGTTCGTGCATTGTAGGAGTCGCGGGCGAAGTGCTGCAGGTGCACGTGGCTCCGTCCATGGATCCATGGCTGCAAGCTGGCAGCTGCTCCTTCTCTCTGTCCCTAAGTTGAGGTCTATGGCCAGGCAGTGGGTGTTGTTGCAGATGAAATAAGTCCTCAAGCCTCTCCAGCCCGTGGCCAGCCTATGGGCAGCACCGCGAATGGGGCAGGTGTCGTGGACATAGCCCATGTCTTCAGTGCATCCTGCTTTGCTTTACCAGCTTCAGTTTTAAGTTATTTTCCACTGTTATGGGTAGGCCATTGGTTGTCACAACCTGATGGATTTACAATCATTCCAACCATTGAGGTCATCAGTGATTTTGTGAAAGCAAATAGTCTTGATCCATGAAAATGAAGAGGTGATGTGTGGCTCCCTGGTAAAGCATCCGTTTGAAACCAAACATTTAGGGTTAGGTCTGCTTGTGCCTTTACCTAGGAAAATGGAAAATTACTACTTTGGTGGTTATGCAGAGCTTTTAACATGTAAAGCTTATGTGAATCCTGAGTCAGGGACCTTTCAAATTGTTTCACTTACCCTATTAAAGCTTTTGGAGTAATCAAATCTATTTTTAATCTTCTCCCTCTCTTTTTTTTTTTTTTAATTTCTTGGAAGTTCTCTGCATGTCCACAAAGGTCAATGCAGAAAATGAGCCCTGTTTTCGGACTACGATGTTTCTCACCTCTGTGGTTTACACTGACACTTTGGCCTATTTCTCACTTATTGCTTCGTATTGGTGAGAACATGTTTCTAGTGCTTCTTTTAAGATGATCTGCTGGTCTAATTGGTATTCATATATTTAGTGTATATAACATTTGTACCTCTTCATTAGAGCTGACAAATGTCAATAAAAGGCTGCTTAGTTTTAGAAAGAAAAAAAGGGGGAAGCTTTCTATAAACAGTGCTGTAGTCTTTGTGATGAATTGGGTGTAACCGTGGAGAGTGGCAGAGGTGAAGCAGGCTGTCTGTTAAACAGGAAACGAGTGATTAACATTTTTTGTCCTACTGATCATAATTATTCCCACTGGCTGAAAAAAAATAAACACCCTTTAGTCTCTCTTTACTATAGTCGCAGAATAAAATTTTAAGCTATTAGTCATTCTGGCATTGTATGGATGAACTGCTACTTTATTACTCAGCTTATTTATTTATTTTAATAAACTTATAATTGTGATTCGTGTTTTCCTTGCAACAACCTGCTTGTTCTCTGCATGCTTTGCCTCAAACCGTTACCACTGCTGTGGTGCCTGTGTCCCCTCTACAGTTGCATTCCTGGTTGCTGTGTTAGAGCTTGCAGTGAATAATTGTAAGAGAGCTACCTGCCCGTCACAAATAGCGGCAGCCTTTCTCATGGCCTGTTGCACTACAGATAATTTTAATGGTCTTAATCCTTTTGGTGAACACACATAGCAGTGGTGCATGGTGCTAATCTTGGCTGCACTGTCATTCGGTGTGGCATTGGCAAATGTGCAGGTGTTTGCTCGCTTACCTTTCATGAACAAAAGATATATTTTTCTTGTACACATGATGGCTTATATTCTGTGGGACTGTTTTGAAAGACATTAATTATATCCCTGACCTCTGATGGTTTATTAATTGAATCCTTTATTAGCTTTTCTATGATAGCACCTGGGACTGATGTCAGGACACCCAGGTTATACGTATGTCCTCCTGCTTTGCTGTTTTTGCGTTACTGACGCAACTGCAGCACAGGCTGCTTGCAAAGGCTGGAGGTCTGAGAGCGCTTAAAGAGGGAGCAGAAGAGGCCCCAGTTATAGGGGCATCCTGACTTTGAAATGTTCCTCTTCAGTGAGGCCTCAGTGTTGGCCTCCTGCGTCACTAGTGAACTTGGGAAATGCTTCTTCATCATAAGCTCTATATGTACATGTGCATATATATATATGTTCCATATTTGTGGAAAATGGAACTGTTCATTTACACCTATTTTCCATCTGTTGGAACAGAAAGCTTGCATCATCAGTTTTGTAAAGGCAGTACTAGGATTTGACTGGATCACCAAATATATACTTACCCCTGCTAGCTTTGAATCTTGCTCACCTGATATTTATTTCTTCCCTTATTTTCTACACTTCACAAATTTTGTTTTATCCCGATGGCTTTTTTTTTTATTTTGTAACACTCTGCTGCCTTCTTCTTGTTGCCTTTCTTTCACACCTGAAACCAATAGCTTTTAGACAAACCTGTTGGCTGTCTTGGCTTCCCTGATGACTTTACCAGAGGAGGAGGAAGTTCCATTTGACAAATCCCTTTTAAAAATCTCACAATTTTCATATGCATCTTCGTCTGTTGTTTTTCCTAATCAGTGTCACTTAGTTTCCTCGGCTTTGAAATGCTAGCAAATGTTTATATATTTGGTGTATGCTGTGTTGATATTATATCATGCCTGTATTGTGGTTATAGAAATAAATGTATAAAACAGAGTATTGGCACCAATACAGATGATCGTTAACCTGGTTGTGACTCTGTCTCTCTCTTGGAGGTACAGGAAACATAAGGGTGATCATAAGAAGTTTTGATTGGGGGTCATCACATCTGAACAGTATCCAGGAGTGTGCTTGCCCGGTGTGTGTATACTTCCGATTTTATGCCTTACCTTTTAAATTTTTATTTTTTTTTAAATGCTCATTCTTTCTAAATGCCCTTTCTTTCTAAAGTAGGCAGGTGTTATCTCATTAGAAATGTCCAAACTGCCATTAGGGAAAAGTGTTTCAAAGGAGTCTGCCTAGAATGACGAGGAGGGTGTCTGGGGATAGCAGTTGGGAATTACTCAAATGCATGTCAGTAGAATTGTCAGTTCTGACACGTAAGTATGCACAGCCAAGTCCCTTAAATATCAATGTCTGGAGCTGTGCATATATTTTTCTGTTACTACATACCATGTTCCAGCAGAGAAAGCTCCAGTGGTTGCGAAATCCCATCCAGTCCCTTGTGCCATATGTGGCAGCAGGATATAACCTGGAGGATAGCCAAGCCCCTTTGGTGTCCAAAGCTTTTTAGTCTTCTACAGCTATGAGAAGGAAACATAGGAGAGTATAAATCCATGGACCTAACTGCAGAATATGCAGGACTTAGATTAATGCCACTGACATGTGGTCACAGGACACCCCGCTCTGTGCAGGAGAGACATGTATAGCAACCATATAGTGATAACATAGAGTCTGTCCCATTCTTGTACATTAATGCAGGGGACAAGGGATGCATTGCTGAAATCTTATCAAAGGAAACCACCTATGAAAGTATGTCCATGTTTGGAGATGGTGTTTCATGGGTGGTGTCTGGGAAGGACTCTTGCTATGCCACCATCTGTAATGCAGAGCATAGAGGAACAGTGCAAGGTCCCTCTAGTAAGACTGACGTGTTTCTGCACTTTTTCCAGCTGACACTTCTTAACCATGTAATAGCGCAGGACAAAAATGAAGTAAAACAAAAGCACCCCCTCCCAAGAACAAAGGACCCAAAAAAGCATGACCTGTTTAGGAGGAAATCCTGCCCTTCCACCTTCATGCAGCTGCAGGTGGCAAATCGCCAGCATCTTCTAAATATGACTCTTTGACCTGAGGCTAAGTGACATGCTTTCTGTCCATGCTCTTATCTGACAACAGGGAAGGTTTCTGAGCTGTAATCAAAGAATGCTGCAATTGGGTGGCAAAGATAGCTATTTAATTAGCATTTGAAGCCTCTGATGCTGCAGCCACATGTGCGGTTGTGTTGGTGAACACTGTAGCATCAGGAACGCTTTGAGAGAGAAATGTGGCTAAGGTTGTTTTATGAACAATTGTGCTATCTATTGACCAAGTGGTTTTGGGTGTCCAACACTAGCTCTGAGGCAAACCTGAGCTCCGTGTGTAGTATCTACATCTGAACTTCTTGTATCGCATAGTCATTAGGTAAGACAAACAGGGTTGCATTACACCAGACTGCTGTACCAAAGGAAATTCTGGTACATCTGGAGTTGTCAATGTTCTCTTTCCTCCTTAGCCTCCTCACTTTGCCCCTGCCAACTTGGCAGGATGGTTGGAAACCACAGAAAAAGCGGGTGCAGGCAGTGTAACTATTCTCAGCAGACCTGCTTGTTTCACCAGGCATTGTCTAGCTTAGCCTTGTATAGTTGCTATGGGGTGCCACTTAGCACAGTTAGCGGCGGCTGCTGCTGCTGGCTGGCTGTTAATGCTGAAGGAACCCTGAGCAAGTGTGGTGGTGAGCTTGCTGTCCTTGCATACTTTCCTAGGAGGTCTTTTTGTGACTTCTTTTTAGAGTGGTGTTTGCCACTGAAGCTCTGAGAGGAGGGTGATTTGAGCATCTGGACCTGCTATAGAGTCCCCATACACAGACTGAGAGAGGTCTGATGTCCTCTGTAACAGCGTATGGAAATCCTGGGGTCTTCCCTTCTCTGCTGCAAAGCTTTTGCTTTGTTTTGTGTTTTTTTTTTTCTCCACAGAGGGACTCTGCTGGTTCTGAATTCTGCTGTAAGCTGTCAGTAACATGGCATGCTAACACAGCTGGCTTGTGTGCTAGCCACCACTGATAATGGCAGACACCTCTCAACAGCAATGATGTTAGCTGATGGGTCTCTGAACTTCTCTCTTACCAGTTGTTAACCCTGACTTTCTTGCCAGGCATGTTCCTATTGTAATATTCTCAAATGATCAGTTAAAGTAAATAAATAAGCATTCCTCCCCTTCTCTTTTTTTTTTTCTTTTTTTTTTTTTTTTTAATTATGATTGTCTTAGAGGGTCATGGCAGAAGCAGTCTTGAGTGCCATATTCCCTGAAAGTTTCTCTCCAGCTTCCAAATCCATTTAAGATATTGTTTGGAGAAATCTGAGAACTACAGTCAGATACTGCGCCCCATTCTATATTTGCAGCCATTTCAGCTGATGGTAGTGCAAGCTGACTAGCAACATGTGTAGACTGTCCCCTTGGATGAGGTGTAGGAAGCAGTGGACTGCTGAGATGTCTTCTGAATAAAAAATTGGTGGGCAGTCATTAGACTGTTAATTTTAATAGAAATGCCTGACCTGTGTATTATGGAAGCTGACTTGTTCTCATGGCCTCTTATGACCTCCCACTTTGTTACGGCTGCATCTGCCTCCAGAGGCCAACTCCTTCTGCCTTTGTTACTAGTTACTGGTGAATTGCTTTTCCGAGGTGCTGTGGTGTGCCTTATTGCAATACCGTCAGCATACCCACCTTGGTAGCAAATCTACTTGTTTTTGTAAAATGTATCAGCTGTTACGTCCATTCCTTGCTCTCCCTTTGGGTAGCTATCACAGAACTGTGGCTGAATGGGTACTGTCTGTGCCTGTGTGTACGAGGGTGTGAGAGACTGTGGGCACTCATAGGTGATTTTACAAGCTTTGGGTCTTGCGGCTGCCTGGATACTCACAGATCCACAGTTAGATCCTGCTTGGAGAGGTTTGCAGTGGGGTTAAACAGGAGCCCTGTAGCAGGTGCTGTGCTCTGCTCCCCTCTCCCTTGCATGCTCCAAGGACTAGGGTGGAGGAAAGATGGTCTCTCTTCAGTTAAGTACAGGCCTATGATGTCAGGTTTAACAAAGCAACTGTGTTTTTCTGTGTTTCTCTTTAGTAAAACACCAAAACCAATTTACTGAAAAAATTAAATCCCTCAACCAGAGGGAAATTTTTCACACTGAGGACAGTCAACCATTGGAATAATCTCCCCAGGGAAGTGGTTGACTCGGCCACGTTGGACACCTTCAAGAGTCATCTGGACAGGGTGCTGGGCCATCTTGTCTAGCCTGTGCCCTTCCTAGAAATGTTGGACTAGATGATCCCTGAGGTCCCTTCCAACCTGTGATTCTATGATTCTGTGAACTTTAATTGTAATAGCAGTATGATTTTTTTTTTCCAGCAATAAGTCAGGTTAAACTGAAGTTGCATGTTTTAGCATGAATGTCTTTTGGGTTTAAATACAGTATTAGATATCAGCAGAGCTACTTGCACTCAAGGATTAAATATTTGAGACATTTGTTTCTTTAATTGTTTTAAAATGTTTGAATTTATTTGTTGCTTAGAAGAGCAGCAAGCAGGGCTGTGTGGTTCGACTTTGGGAGATGTTGGAATTGCACCTGAATGATATAAATGGGTAGATTCAAAGGAATCGTTTTCTTGGCTTCACGAGTATTATTAGCTGGTATGCGCTCATCACATTGCATTCACCAGATACTGGTTTTGCATATTTTGGCTCTTAAATCAGCTAGTAGAGATAAACATATCCACGGTTCCTGGTCGTGCTGAAGTATGGCATGAAGTTGGTTGCAGACCAAACAGGAGCAGAGGCTCTCTGCACTTTATCTCAAAGGCTGAAACTCAATCCCAGCAAACACCCCACAGGTGGCAGCAGCCCTGCTGCCATCCTGACAAATTTTTGATAAAATTCCAGCGCAGATGCTCTCAGAGCAATTTGGCAT
Source organism: Phalacrocorax carbo (assembly GCF_963921805.1). NCBI lineage: Eukaryota > Metazoa > Chordata > Aves > Suliformes > Phalacrocoracidae > Phalacrocorax > Phalacrocorax carbo. Next base: position 189,045,389 of record NC_087513.1, read on the forward strand.
GCGTCGCCGCTGCGTAGAAACCCGCCTCAAACTGCGGCCGCTTGCTTCTCGCATCATTCAGGCCAGGTTTTGGGAGGCTTTGCTTCGAAGTCCTGCTGAAAGCCATGGCTGGAGGCGTCTTACAGCCTGCCGGGGCCAGCGGTGCCGCCGAGCGCCCTGGCCGCTGACAGCCGCTCTGCTCCTCCGGCTGCCAAGATCCACTGCTGAAGCTATACTTTTTTATCAGGTCATGTTTGCGTCTGGCAAAGATTTGTAGACACAACATCATTACCAGCAGTGCATATTTTCACAAGATTTACCTCTTCAACACTTTTTCCAAGTTAGTAAATCATAGCTTCTTTAATGTCCTGCTGGCTGCGTGAAAAACAGGAATTTATGTAACAAGCTCTGGGCCGCAAACCTTTTCCTGTTAGGAAAATTTTTTTTTCATTGCTGGCAGAGTTAGGAGACAGCTCTGTTACTCAAAGAGCGACCTCAGATGTCCTCAGTACAATAATACCAGATTATAGCATTTTTGATGACTAAGGAGTAGCAGTGATTTCTTAAATATTTAACACTTCTGTTGCAGAGAAAGAGGGAACTGAGCCTTAGCACGGTATTTTCTCTGCCTGATGTTTTGTGTGTTTGATATGCCTGTTTTGATAGTAAACAGTAAGCCTGAGCCAACTGGGTATGTTTACAAAATACAGTAAAAAACCCGAACTGGCGCAGGAGGTTTTTTAATCAACCCACGTGCAGAACAACTTTCTTGCAACATTTCTAAAGCTGGATTTGTGTCAGCCAGGGATTCGGCTGTGTCCCTCGACTGGAAACAACGGGCTGTGCTAGGCTGGCCTCACAAGGCTTCTCGGTCAGCCCTTGTGGCCGTGGGCAAGTCCAAAGATGGATTTTTGAGCTTACCCTCCCGATGTGTTACCTGCATCTGGTGAAGATAAAATTTCAAGGCCTTCCCTAACACCCTGTAGCTAGAAAGAGGATGGGATTTTTATTGCAGGCTTACCTAGAGTGAAAAGATACAGTCCTACGTTAATTAGTTAATACGAGAGTGGCTTCCTTTCAAAATTGAATAAGGAAATGCTCAAATTGTCGCTGGTGTTTGTTTAACTAGGATAATTTGTTAAAAATGCTTCTTTGGAGGGGAAGGAGAGGTTGGAAAGGCCTCTGAGGTTAGGCACATGGTTTGACTCCTTGCTGTGCTGGTTGGACAGCAAGCTGCCATGAGGCCACATTCTGCCATCTTCTGCTGTTGAAGAGCACCTTGTGCCCCTGTTTGGGGTGAAGCTGCACTGCTGGGGGGAAGAGTCTCAGGGCCCTGCTGTCTGTAAGGTGTTATGGGACTGTAACACTTCCTCATCTGCTGAAGGTCTCCTCTTTGACCCCAGTGTAACCATTCCTGTTGAGCTCTGCAGGTTGGCTGGCTGGCTTTCCATGGTCCACAACATGTCCTGGCCCTTGCAGGGTATTTGAGCCTGTTGTCTCTGATTTGAGCTGCGCCCCATGAAATGACTGGTTTCACCTGGCATGCCTCCTTATGGTCTTTGCTCTTTTTCTTCTGTCAGCTGGATGTATAGGCAACGGAGAAAGATGTGCATCTTTGAGAAAGCAGATGTACATGGGAGGACAGGTAGAGTAGAGAAGGTGAAGGAAGATGTTTCTGGAGATGCTGTCACAGGCAGCACTCTGGGTTGGGAAATACAGCAGAAGTAGCCAAAGACCAGAGCAGTGGGCTGTGTCCCTCATCCTCTGGTTTGCCTCACAAGGCATGCAAAGCTCCATGAGCTGCATCATCCTCATGGTTTGGTGCTGTGTTAGGTCTTGGGAGTCAGGTTAAAAACTTAAAAGAAGATAGATAGGAGGAAAAAGGTGGGAAAACAGGAAAGACAGAACAGTGTTTTTATAGGTGTGGCAGCCATTTAGTGTTTTGAGATAACTGGCCTGCTGGTCAAGATCAGCCTTACTACTGCTTTCTAGAAACAGCTTTTCCATTTCTGCTTCCACAAATTCTTCTTTAGACAACCTGCTAAAAATGACTATGAATGGAAGGCAGCTAATGCATCACTGATTTCTCTGCCACTGAGGTCTAATTTCTGGTTTACCCATTTCATGTGTTGTTTTGTGGTTCCCTCCTCCTTGTTCTGCATGAATTGCAGTCCTAGCACAGACCATGGGTCCCCATGTAGACTGTGCTACTGTCCCACCCTCCTACCAACATCTGTGGCTGCCTGGATCATCACTCTCTGAACTTGTGGCCTTTTGTTAGCAATTATGTCAAAATATAGGACAGCTTTTCTGTTGATATAATGTTCTTTACATGTGCTCAGCAGAAAATTACATGAGGAAAAAAAATGTTTATCTACAGCTTGGTTATGCAAAGGGTAGTCTCTTGTTAACAGGTCAACCTGTGGGCTTGGATTTTGGATTTTTGGATTTTTTTTCTTCCTTTTTTTTTGATTTAAGAACAAAACATGAAACATTACTCATGGCTCAGGAGATAATGAAAAGCTTCAGTACCTCTGGCCAGTTTTGGCACAACGTATCTTGTGCCCTCAGGTTTTAGAAGAGTCAATTTGACATACTAAAATGTTGGTTTTGAAAGAGAACGATAGTTTTAAGATTGAGGTTTTAAATGCATTTTTTTCTATGCTGTTTGCATTCCTTTCTCCCTTATGATTTCTTAGGCAACTTGTGAAGTTTGTTTATAAAAAATAGACCTTAATCCTCAGCTGGTTTTCTATATGCATTTTCTCATGTAACACAAGTAATATAAACCTTACTAATGTTCAGTGGCAATACTTGGGCTGGCATGTTTGCAGGGTTTAGGGATATGCTTGATGAGATGCCATTATAAGGACCATAGAAGAGGATCTAGCGTTCCTGAAATTTGCTTAAAATAATAAAAATATAAATCCCTAAATGCAATCAGGTTCAACTTGTTAGATGAAGCTGATAATGAGATCTTCAGTCATCTTTTGGTCTTCTGGTACATTTTGTCTCCTTTATGAGGAATTTGTATTTCAGAACAGTTCCTTCAGTATTTTAACTTGTTATAATGTCAGATGTGACCAGGCCACATGACAGACAAATCGACATAGCAACTCTCCACAAGCTCGTTTCAGCCAGTTCTGAGTGGTGTGCTCATAAAAGGTGTTTCCAGACTGGCGTGTTTTCCCATTTCATGATTATCCCATGTTTTCTAACAAAATGGGAGTATGTTTGCAAAGACAAATATTAGTACACCATAAAAGCAGCATGTTTTGTCCATTTCTTACACCTTGTTTTGTTTTTCAGAATTCAATCCGTCACAATCTGTCTCTGCACAGCAAGTTTATCAGAGTGCAGAATGAGGGAACAGGGAAGAGTTCCTGGTGGATGCTCAATCCTGAAGGAGGAAAGAGTGGCAAATCTCCTAGGAGGCGAGCAGCATCCATGGATAACAACAGCAAGTTTGCCAAAAGCAGAGGCAGAGCTGCCAAGAAAAAAGCATCCCTTCAGTCTGGTCAAGAGGGAAGTGGTGACAGCCCCGGATCACAGTTCTCGAAGTGGCCTGCAAGCCCCAGCTCTCACAGTAATGATGACTTTGATAACTGGAGTACATTTCGACCTAGAACTAGCTCTAATGCTAGTACGATTAGCGGAAGACTGTCTCCTATTTTGCCAGAGCAAGATGATCTTGGAGATGGGGATGTGCACTCCATGGTATACCCATCATCAGCCACCAAAATGACTTCTACTCTACCCAGCCTTTCAGAGATGAGTAATTCTGAGAACATGGAAAATCTTTTGGATAACCTTAATCTCTTGTCACCTAATACGTCAATGACTGTGTCAACCCAGTCTTCATCTGCTACCCTGATGCAGCAAACACCAGGTTACTCGTTCGCGTCCTCAACCACAAGCATAGGTTCACCAAATCCAGACTACAGGAAATTTACCTATGCTCAAGCTAGCATGCCCCAGATTCCTATGCAGACTCTTCAAGACAGTAAATCAAGCTATGGATCCATGAGCCAATATAACTGTCCCGCAGGACTTCTGAAGGAGTTACTGACTTCCGATTCTCCGCCGCACAATGATATCTTGGCATCAGTAGACACTGGTGTTTCCCAGGCAGGTGGCAGGGCGCTGGGCCAAAGCGTGTTAATGGTTGCTAACTCGGTGATGCCAACTTATGGCAGTCAACCACCCCACAACAAAATGATGAACCCTAATGCCCGCCCTCACCAAGGGCATAACCAGCCAACACCTGCAGTTAATGGTCGTGCCTTGTCACACACAGTGAACACCATGTCACATACTTCAGGTCTAAATCGCTTGTCGACAGTGAAGACTTCGTTACAAGTGCCTATGAGTCACCCGATGCAGATGAATGCCATGAACCCATATGCCCCTGTTAACAGTTGCAATGGCTACGGAAGGGTGGGAATTGTTTCCCTCCACCAGGAGAAGCTTCCCAGTGACTTAGATGACATGTTAATTGAACGGTTGGACTGTGACATGGAGTCGATTATCCGTAATGACCTTATGGATGGAGAAACATTAGATTTTAACTTTGACAGTGTATTGCCTAACCAAAGTTTTCAGCACAGCGTAAAGACAACCACACACAGTTGGGTGTCAGGCTAGGATGTAGTAGGAGGTAAGCTGTGCTTTTTATAATAAATCTGAAAAACAACTCAAGGGAAGAGATGTCAAAATGCTTAAAATCTGGGTGGTCTTCTGTGCTGGCATGCGAAGTGCCTCTATTACAGTCAGTCACTTTCCAGTCCTTTATTAGTTTGTAAATCAAGTTTGCACTGGTGCATTAGGATTGCCATGTACCAACTACTGTTACTTCATGTGGAACACTAATGTTTTGCCATTGATATTTCAAACAAAAGATTTGCTGGTAACTAGCAACTATTGATTTTTTTCCCCCTGTTTAAGTTATCTTAAATCTAGTTTGAGCGTATTTTAATAGATGTAACCTTTTGTTGTGAATGTTAATTTGTTCTTTTTGTTGTTTTTTTTTTTTCTTCCTAGGCTACGGTTAAATTCTCCAGACTTGTCTGACAGCAGGAACTGAGAAAAGCAGTACAAAGATGTCCTTCACCTTCCTTTTTAATTTTCTTGACAAAACTGTGCACATGCACTGGGTTTTTTGGGGGTCTTTTTTTTCCTTTTTTCTTCCTTTCGTCAGAGTTGGCAGCAGACAGAGTATTTTCCTGTACAGGATGTTTGCCCAAGGTTTGCAGGTTATGTGCTGCTGTAGATAAGAACTGTGCCATTGGAAATTTCATTACTCTGAAGTGCCAAATTCACTACACCATATAATCACAGCAAAGACTCTTACATCATGTTGTGCTTTCGGTTTTGTACAGTATGATCTGTAGAAGAAGAATTGTTTTTTAAGACTATCTATCTGTTTTGGTCCAAGAAAAGTTTATAAACTTTTGTAAGAATACTGTGATGATCTCATGCCCTAAGTAAGTTTAACCTTCATTGATGTTACCTGTGTTCTTATGAATTGAGATAACTGTGGACTTGCCTTGCAGCAGTATAAACTGCATTATTTTACTCAAAATTGCCACACATTTCATATGGGAACAGAATAGCCTGTTAAATATGATCCTACTAAACTCACTGACTATTCACAGCAAACAGTAGGTTAAATGCCATTGATAAGTTACCTGTATTCATGTAAATTTATGCAAGTATATATCTGGATTTCATTGTCAGACTAATACTTTATTGTTGGACTTAAGATAATTTTTGGAATACTTTCCAAGCTATTTTTCTTATAATTAAAGTCTACTTTTGTTACATAGGCAACTTAAAAAAAAATAAATCTGAGATCGGCAGCATTCACAACCTCTTCATTTTGTACAGTATTTTAACTGGATTAAGTACATGTTTTTATAAATTTCCCTAGCACTTGGGAGTGCTAATAAAGGAAAAGCTTAATAAGTATCTTGAATACAAAACATTTCTGTCCCTTTTTTTTTCTTGTGTGATGTATAAATATAGACAACTTTATGTTTAGGAAATATTTAATCAGTTTTATATATGCATTTTTAGAAGTGTCATCTGCTTCTACTATCATTTTAACTCTGACTACCACAAAGTGTTAAGTATTCATTGTTAGATGCTTGTACAATGCTTCACATTTATATTTATTTCATGGAGGTCTCATAATGTTTGTGCACTCAAGAGCAGGACCTTTTGGAGAAAATCCATAATTTTAGAAAAAATAATGACAAAATTGTCATTTGTCTTAATTAGCACTAGTTTTAGGGTCTGTCAGTGTTCCTGTTGTAATGCAGTATGTTTGAAGAGGCACAAGTGCTACTTTTCAGTGGGAGGCTAAAACTTTTGTGACCCCACAGGGCAAAACATTACTCTTTTTTTTTTTTTAAATAAGAAAGATAAAGTAAGTGGCAAAGTTATACAAATACGCAAGCTTTAGGGTAGGAGAGAGCATTAATGATAAAGGCCTTGTTCCTGTGGAAAACCTGCTCTTGTTGGAGTATGCACAGCGACAGCTACCTGAGCATTTTTGGGATTGGGTCTTGGATAAATGTTTTCTGATTTTTTTGTAATCACATAATGCGGTTTTCATGGATCTGTGGATAATGGGCCTCACCTGTGTTATAGAAGTCCTTGGAGCTTTTTTGTGTACTGACAGGATGAACAGTTTCTGTGCTAGGACTGGCTGTTGTGAAGAAGGGGAGAAATAAATATTATTCACTGATTTTTGTTTTGTCTATGTAGCCCACAACTGGAAAATGTTCTAATTGAAACATATGTTCCCTGTAGTGATTGCATGTGGTGGAGAAAGGAATGGGATGTGCCAAGAAAATGAAGTTTAGTAGCAAGCCATATATTTAATGATCCTGTTATGATTTTTCTAAGGCTCTGCAATGTATTTATTGATGTGCTAGCATTTAGCTCCCTGTTGGGCTTAAATCACTACTAATTACAGCTGGTCCTACTTTTTGTAGATATCTTATTATAGTTGTCAGCAGTTCCAGAGGTTGATGTAAAGCTGTCCTGTGATAGAGGATCTCCCTCAGTGTGAAATTGGTCTTTGAACTTCTGTTGAGCAAAATTAAATGTTTTTAGTGCTGAAGCCTCAATGAAGCCTCCTGCTTTTACAGGCAAATATCTCTAAACATCTTCACCATCAATTTCGTAGTGTCTGAGACTTGATGGTAAATCCTGGCAGTGGAGCAAGCGGAGAGCTCACATATGGGTTTCTGAAGATCCTTCTTTCTGCTGCGTGTGCAAAAATGTTTGCTCCCAAATGGGCACTGAATGCATAGGCCAAAGTAGTCATAAAATTCACCTCTGCATGCAAAGAAAGCAGTACTGAATGCTATATTCCATGGGGTTGCAGCTGAATATGCTACATTTAACAATATACCTCTTGTTTATTATTTACTGCTACTGTATAACTTCCTGTATACAGATATTTTCTTCATTTCCTTTTATAACTATGAATAACATAAATGTAGCCGTTCCTTAATTACAACAGTCTGTAGGAAACCCCTTTTAATTCTTGTGAGAAAGCAGTTGTAGATAATCAGAGGTTTGGACTGTGTGGTCAAATTTCTTTTCTTTTTTTTTTTTTTTTTTTTTGTGGTGCCATTCTAATATTATTTTGCAATTGTAATTCTGGAATACTGTGAAGTCTGGTGAAAGGGCACGTTATCTGCCTTGAAAACAAACATTATGTGACCTCTAGTAATAAATCCTTTTTTTAGTAAAAGTACCAAGTTTCTGGAGTAACTTAGTTTGTCAGAATTGTTGTAAATGATTGGTTTGTGAATTGTGCAGATGATCTTACCTATGCAGCCTTGTTTTTGACTTTTTTCTGGTTTGTACTGTTATTAAAAGTTTATTGTATTATAGAGCTGTTCAGATATTTTAAATATAAAGATGTATTGTTTCCATAATATAGCTATATGATATATGTTTAGGTAGTAGATGCATTAATTGGAAAGCTCTGCTTTGATAAACTGACAATTTGCCTACATTATAAGCAAAAGTCATATTGCTTATTATCAGCTTAAGTCAACAGAGCATCCCTAAGAAGAGAAGTTAAAATTGGACCAATTATAAAACAGTATAAAATTTGCACTTGTTAAACCACTGGATGTATGTTATTACTTTTTTATTTTTTTACTGATTTGAAATTCCTATTTTCATTATGAAATTGCTACAATCCTTAATTTATGACTGATTTTAAATAAGGTATTCTCATGATTATTATTATTATTATTTTGGTAATCATAATGTAAAATGCAGCATGGTTGATGCAAACAAAAAGCAAATTACTTGGCATTAAAACTGGCCTCCTTTATGAGGGTGTTCCACAAACCAGCAATATCGTGAGAGATTGGCATGTACATACTGCTAGTTCTACTTGCGAGTGGTGTGACAGCTCTTCAACGCTTCACTGCTCTGACTTAGTCACGTTGCAAAATTAAAATTCATACGTGAATATTTTCAGAAAAAAGTGCCTGATGTACTTCTACAGACACACGAGAACAATCCCTGACAGTTTGTTGTATAAAGCCATAAATGTATATAAATTATGTTTAAAAGGTTTTGTGTCCTTTCTTGTATACGGAGAATGAGATTTGTACCAGGATTCTACTTGTGATTAGTAATCCTTCTACTCAAACGTTGTTGTAATCACTTTCCTTACCGCGTAATCTTTTTAATGATGATGATCCCATTTGGACAATCCTGATGGCATTAGCAATTTTATACAGAAAAATACCTCATGGTACCAAGTCTTGCCTGGCAAGGTGATACCATATTAACGAGCAAACACTAACTGCAGAATAGTTAACAGATTTTCCATTACTTGGTATAAAGGAATTTCTCTCTCCTGGCATTGCTTCTGGAATTCGAACTGTAGCAGGTAGAGGAACCTAAGAGGGCTGTGTTACCAGTGTTTTAACACAACATAGTGTGCTAAAAGTAACTTGTTTACAAGTCTTTGAAACTAAACGCAAGAAGAATCCATGCCTGACTCTTAGGACTCGTGAGAGGTCTTTGTGTAGAAACGCTTTGTTACTGGAAGCTGCATTAGGCAGCATCAGACCGTGTTACCAGTGCTTCAGCAAGCCTAGTTCAGAGAAAATTACAAAAAAGTCCTTTCAGAATGGGTATTTGTAAGTATAAGCTCTTAATAAAATTGCTATGACATGAGATGGTAATTAGTGTATCAGAATGTTATGTAATACATTGTTAAAGAAGAAAAAAAATGGGACACTAACATCCATCAAACTGCAGGAAAGAATCAGTCTTTTACTCCAAATTACACATTAGATCCTAATGCTATTAAATGTGGGAGGGAGCTGGCTTCGGAGAGACATTTTGCTCTTTCCTCTGCTCCCTCTGTTAAAGTGGGACCGTTCACAAAGTCCTCTTGGCCCTCTTTTTCCTCGTCTTTGCCTCTCGCCTTTCTCTGCCCCTCCTGCCTTCCTGAAGTACGTACCTTTTCTTGGAGTAAGGGTTTTTTCTTTGCTGAACATTTGGGCTATATAGGCCAACCTGCATGGTGCTGCTCCTTTTGCAGCCGTGCTTTATGCTGCGGCGGCAGGAGCGCTGATGTGAGTGGAAAGAGCAGGAATGTCTAGTTTTTTGGTGTTGGGTTTTCTTTTTTTAATTTAGATTGTGTTTCAAAACAGAGCTGGAAGAAAGGAGGCGAGGCTGCCAAAACAGACAGCCAATAACGCCCACGCCACAGTAGTCTTGTGAGGCCCAGATCCCTGCTTGCCTGCAGGTGGGGAGGGAGAGGGGTGGCAGAGAGCAGGCTTTTAATGAATTGCTGGCAAAAGTGCCAGTTTGATCTTAAAGCGAGCAGAGGTAGACCTAAAGAGCATGAAGGAATGTTGCACATAAAGATAGGAATATTTAAAGCTATTTGAAAAATAATTTTCCCATGTACTTTGGAGTTCCGTCTCTATTTTAGCGTTGCCCGTTTTTCTTCAGTGTATGTTTTGGAAGGGTTTTTGCACATTAGGGGAAGCTGAGGATATCTTCTGGCATTTTGAAAAGCCTGACTTCTGGAATGGGAGGGTTGTAAGATCCAAAGATACTCTCTTTGGGTGTTTGCGAAGCTGTTGGAAAGGATGTGCATCTAATGGGTACATGACTAGTTACTGCTGTCAGGAGTGATAGTCAAAGCTTGTCTCTTGGGAAGGGACCGGCTAGCGATTTATGCCACTCTGGCAACAAGGGATTTGATACTGCTGATCAAGCACAGAAACCTCAAAGCATCCTTACGTTCTGAGTCAGTTCTGCATCAATGTAATAAACATGTTTTTTCACAGAAACATCAGCTATTATGTCACGTCAATTGATAATCCAATTAAAAGTACAAATAGCATTAGATGTTGCGGCCATTTATTGTGCAGCTGGTGTGCAAAGATGGATTTTGTGAAGACCCTGAGAAGGAAGAACTTGCACTGAGCAGTGCCTGTGGTCATGCCTACTGCTGGAATTATATGCAAATCCCTGTTCATTACCTGGTGATGTTTTGCCTGGGGTAATGTTCTGGCATGTGCCAAAATGATAGCTAAAATGGGGAGGCAGGGGCAGTGCCCCATCTTACATTATTTTGTTTTTCTACTTGCTGTTGGACCCTGGGGCATTCAGAAATTTTGCATGGATCTGTTGTGGGTAAACTTCTTGGCGTGGGTGTTTATCACTGAGGTGATGGGAAAAGGGATGAGGGCTTGGTGCAGTACAACTGGAGGAGCACTGCAGGAAGCTTCTGATGGGTGTAATAGGGCTGTGGAGTGAAGAATCTGTCAAGGAGCTTGTTCATAACTTGGAACCTCAACATTTTACATCCATTTCCTGTGTGCTCATCTCTACTTGCTCATGCCATTCTTAAATGAAGAGGACTTTCTGAGTGGTTGCATTTCCGTCTCAGTGCCCCAGGGTGACACTACCTGAGCAGGCAACTGCCCAGAGCTTGCACAAGAGCTTTGCTGAGTTTCCAGGAACTGTGGAGTTTGGCAGGAATGTCTAAATTATTTCTGAAATATTCAATCAGCTACAATTTTGCTGAAGTCGAGTTCAAGGAAAAGCCTGTTACAGAAGTTGATGTATATGCATTGGAAATGGAGAGAAATGAGAAAATCTGCAGGTGTGATGAGCTGTTTCTGGGATGATGAAGCAGGGCAAGTGGTTGCTTCGAAGGGCAAAGGAGGCTGGATTTCTCTGGGATAAGGGTTCAATGTAGCAAAGAAGGACCTTCTATTCTGTTAGATTTTGAAGTTGTGTCCAGCAGCAGCCGCAGATGACACAACATCCTGGGCTGATGTGTTGCTTGGGTCCTTTTGGCCAGGTGAAAACAAGTATTGAGCTGTGAAACCCTGTGACAGCTGGAGTCTCATTTCAGTAGCCCAAATAAGTTACCACTTCCTGCTCCTCCCTTTCTTCCCCCTTCACCCCATCACTGAAGGTGAGTGTAACTGTTCGGGGTTTTTTTTATATCTTTCCACCCTGCTCAGAGGAGTTGGGCTAAGCAAGGTCTTGTGTCCTTCTTTCAGCCTCAGTGGTGATGGCTGAGTTGTGGTGAGGAAGTTCTTTGCTTCCTCCTCCTCCTTCAGCCCATACAACAGACCTCTCAATGCCCAAATGAGGCCCAGAGCCAAAGTTGATTCACGCCATGGATGACTCCAGGGGCCCTTTGGGGTGGGAAGTCTCATCGGCCTGTGGCTCTCCCGCCGGGAGGCTTCTAAACTAAAAATAGCCTGGGGGTGGCAGGGAAAGTCCTGGGGAAGGGTCTTGTCTTGCGGCCATGCAGCTGCTCCACCACTGGCCCTATCCCACCCTGCCTCGGTGTCCTTTATCCCTTGCACTGAGCCTTGTTGGTCTGCAAGGCAAGGCTTTCACAGGAGCACTTTCTGAGCAGGGTTTCCACAGCCCAGATGTCTCATTCTGCCACAGGCAAACTCTGCTGGTGTAAGACCATGTGTTTGGAAGTTTTATTTTCAGCATAAAATGAGAAGTGCTGCTATCCTGCCTACAGTCTTCTTGTGCAGCTGGCTGTCTTCATCTCAGTGGTCCTGGTGTGGTAGGTACAGCAAGCCAAGAGCCTGCTGGTGACTGAGCAGCATGCTAGGCAGATGGGGCTAGTATTGGCTCCAAAAATAACATAATAATATTCGATATAATTGTGTTGAATATGCTGGACTCCAATACAACTGCTGGGAGGCGTGTTGCTTAAGTAGGACTGAGTGCCAGACAAATGAAGTAAAAGAAAAAATAAAAAGATGATGCTGGTATTTGCAAGGGGTCCTAGAATGATCATGATCAGAAGAGCTGGGTTTGACTTCCACACAGGCTAGCTTCACAGAATGTGTAACACAGACTTGGTAGCAGCACGGAGTGATGGGGGGAAATAGTGGCGGTGCTGGAGGGAGCTGTGCTTCACAAATGTGGCTAAGTCAGCAAGCGTGTGGACACAGGTGATCAGTGTAACTTATTTGGATTTTCAGTGGCTTCACAAATTTTCCTCACTGAAGTTCCTGGGATAACTGGGATATAATGGAAGTCCTCTCAGTGCCTACACTTTAAAGGGTTGCCCCTCTGAATACAAGTAGTACTTGGCTTTTCCAAACAGGAAAGCTGCTGTTGCTTTCCTTCACGGACCTGCGCTGTTCAATTAATTTGAACAATGATCAGCAGAAGCGGCTGATGACCTAAATTGCTAAGTGCATCATTATACAGGATAGCGATAGGATTTCTTGCAAGTCTCAGCTGACAATTAGCTGACAAAAAGACACAGTAGAAGTAAGAGTAGGAGAAGAGAATGGAAAACCTCTGTGTGCTACTGCTCGCATGCAAAATGCATCCATATCGTGAATATTACATGTTGTTTGGCTTTCAGAGTGGGTATTGCAGGGCTACAAAGAGCCAGGAGCAGAGACTACATAGAAGAAGGGATGAGTGAGAGTGGATATAGATGAATGAGGTGATAGAGGTTTGTAAAATTGGAGAAGGTGAATAGGAAATGATTAATCAGTGTTTCTCGTGACAAATTTGGGGGCACCCAATGAAATGATCAGGCAGCAGGTTTAAAACAAACAAAAGGAAGTACTTTTTCACACAGTACACAATTAAAGTTTGGAACTCATTGCCACGGGATGTTGTGGAGGCCAAAAGTATAAATGGATTCAAAAAAGGATTATACAAATTAATAGAAGATAGGTCCATCAGTGGCTATTAAATACAATGCTCCGGATGCGGCCTCTAGATCAGGAAGTCTCTAAATGGCCGGTTGCTGGAAGCTTGGAGCATATACCAGGGAAGGGATTACTCAGTCCGTGGCCCGTTCCTTATGCTTTTTCTCCTACGCATCCGCTGCTGGCCACTGTCAGGGACCGGACATTGGCGTAAGTGGACCTTTGATCTGACCTTACAAGGGTGTCTTCACAGTCTAGTTGTGCTGTGAATAGGTACAGCCAGAAACGGCTGCCCGACACCCTTCTGTGAGGAGGTTTCAAACATCCCTGTGTCGCTTTCCAGTTCTCTGTCAGTGTTCATGGACTGGCTGTCTCTGTGTTGGGGGTCTTACTTGATACCTTTCACTGGGAGGCATCAACTGAGATTATATTCTCACCGTAATAAACTGCCATGTAGCAAATGCAAGATACCTAGTTAGATTTGTAAGCTTTTAGGGCAGAAAAAAGTGCACAAGTAAGACAGAGCAGGGAGAAACAAAATCTCTGTTCTTCCCAAGCAGCTCTTCCCTAGCAGCTCCGTGGAGGCTGTGGTCAGGGCAAGGATAAGATAGTGTGTTACAAATCCGAGCCTCCCTTCCACACCCATGACTAAAGCACTACTTTATTTTGCTTATGTTGGCAGGTAAGGGGTTAAAGTCATTCATGTGGGCATATGAAAGCCTTTCAAAGATAGTCAACGGTGATAGTGGACAGTGAGCCTAGCAGAACCGGTCTAGAAGTAATGGTGTGTCACTGGTTGCATCTTCTCCAGTGCTGACAGCTGAGGTCAGCTGGAAGAGAAATGTGTGTGAAATATGCAGTTTTATCTCTTTCTAAATATTTTAGTGATGTAGAATGGAGTTCTAGTGGAGGACAGAACAGAATTTTGTTGCCGGATCCATAGTTTGAGCTCTTTTTTTTGTATGTTAAGGTAATGATACCAGCTTCTTAACTCGCTGTAACTGATTAAGAAATGCTGACCTAAAGATGCAAGGAAAGGTAAGGCTTGTTATCCTCCGTTTAGCTGAGACAGCCCATAATAGGACTTCATGCGAAGATACACTGAGTAGACATTGCAACTGAGTCTTGAATGCCGGCAGCTATAAATACTGGGTGAGAACGAATTTATGCTGTAGCTCACCAGTCAACATGCAGGAAATCACAGACTTCACTCAAGTGTTGAAAATATAATGCTAATGGGCTACCATATGCATTGCTAACGTAGCTTTCTTTCCTTAGATCTGTGTCCAAAGCTGCTTCCTCTGTGAAGCTTTGAAATGTGAAGTCTGATCAATGCTGACTCTTCTCAAAACATTCAAAAAGAATTTTTAAGAAAGCTGTCACCTCTGTATGTTCTCCTTCAAGAGTGAGTGGTTATTTTCTCTAAATTTTCACCATTAAAAGAAAATTGAGACATCTAAACCTCCATAAATGCAACCTGTAAGTTGTTTAAATTAACTTAAAATATGGCATCTCAATTGACTGAAACTTCGACTTCTTAATGTATTTCAAATTGAATAATATAGAACCATGCATTTTATAAAGCATTGGTTAGGCTTTATTATCAAACTGATCCGTTCTTTCTTCCCTGTTTTTTCTCACCCACCTTCTCCTTAGTGACAGGTTTGGCAATGGCTTAGTGACACCCAAATCATGGGTGCAATGTCACAGACTGGGCATCCAGAGCTCCTTCCTGTTTATATTGGCATCTGTTATTATTTAGTAGCTTAATTAACTCACTTTTATTAGTAGCGTTCGCAAGGTGTGAAACATTTTCCAAACATGATTAAAATATTCCTGTTCTGAAAACGCTTGCAACTGGCCATTTGTAGTAAGCAATGGTTTTTGTATGACTGGTTTTGAAGGCAGCTATGTCTCTCCTCAAAGTTTCCTACTTTGTCCTGAACACTGTTTTGGCTGCATTAGCCATTAGCAACATTAAGATGTGTTGAGGTCATTATGAGAGCTTCAGGAAGCTCTCTGCCACCCACTCCAGAAGCTGCGCAGATACTCCGAAGCTATTGGAAATGCAAAGCGAAACATGTGAGCCTACTCCCTCTGAATACTCTTAATTTGGAGGTGGTTTGTTTCAACTTTTCTTTTTTGTTGTTTTTCCTCATGTGCAATGGTCTCGTGATATTTACCCAGTTACTGTGGCTCTGTGGAGAAGTGGTGGCTTCTATTCAAGCAGAAGTTATGACTTCTGGCACCTTTGGCTATGTAAAGGGAACCCACAACCCAGCTGGCCATGACAGCTCCCTTATTCACCGCGTTTCTGTGCATCCTCATAATTGGATCAAGGAAGGCCTCATAATTCCCTAATTTAAAAGGCAATTGCATACCAACATTACAGTTGCCTTTTGCGCATTAGTTAACTGAGTGATGATACAAAGCTGTTTCTGGCAGCCAAGGGGATGAAATCCAGCTGGCAGATCTTTTGGCGTGGGGTCTCAGGCAGGCAGCCCTGCTTGCTCTGCGTTTCTGGTGCTGCCGTGCTGATTGCTGGAATGTGACTCCTACCCATGGTGCAAGGGGAGAGCATGAACCCTAGCAAATGAAGGCTTGCCTAGCCCACAGCCAAAGCCTTAGCTTCCCCCAGCTCTGAAGACTGCTCTGCTTAGGTAAGTCGCTCCTCCACCGCAAGCGCTCAGGAACTGCCGACCAAGAGCCCTGAGCCCTCCCTGCTGACTGCTGCCTGAAGGGAGCAGTCCTTGCAGTATGCATGATGGCATTGATCTTCTGTTTCCTTTTTAAGCATTTAGTTTACCCAGTTGGAAAGCACTCATGAAAGGCAGTAGGTAGGATTGCCTCCGATTCTGTGTGTTCAGGTTCTCAGGGACTCTGGCGGTGCAAAAATAATAAATCATGCTCAGCGGCTGTGAGAGCAGCCTCTAACTTCAGTGGCACTGGAAGCCATGGGAAGGGAGCAGCCATGTTTACTCATGGTGCTCTCTATCTGTTGAAAAAATGGTCCACTTCTCCAGGCGACTGTCATTTTTTAGGGGAGTGCTGTTTTAAAACTTTTAAAGTGCGATTTTTAAGGTCAAGACGCATTTACCATGTTTGAAAATTATTTGCTTATAGCTTAGATGAGAATGGATTCTGATATATTGATAGGAATAGATTTAATGACAAAGGAGGGAACTTTTGACTTATTTTTCTCAAGATGAGACAAAAGCATGTCTCTGATCAGTGAATTTAAATTAGAAAAAAAAATCTGTACTCCTGCATGCTCTTTTGGATTATAGACAAATCTGAAACACATTTTAGCTATATATTTGAACAAGGCACATCTTAGTTATTAGGTCTCTATGGAGAAATAGTCGACTTGCTTTAAATATGACACAGTCTAAAAGAAATCCAATAATGTGGAGCACATATATGAACATAGTCCTTGTCAGGTGATGGAAATCAAGGGGCACTAGGCTTCTGGGTACCTGTTTTTTTCCATGTTCCTGTGGTCCTCCCCTTTTTGAAGAGATTTATACTGCTACTTATCAGCATTTTATATGGAAGAATGGGGCCCCACTGGGCTGGGTGTTGGAAAAACGTACTCCAGGAAATCATCTCTGATTTGCAGCCTTTATGGTCTTTGTTGTGAAAAGGGAAGCAGTATGGGAAGAGTGAAAACAAAGAAATTGATTGGTAGCACGCTGCCAAACAGTGTTATGGTCTAACACTTTCATAACTGATTTTGCTGTGCTTAGCAAGAGAGAAGCTGAGGGGAAAGGAAACCAAAAGGACAGGAGTTGCAGAAAGGAATGGAGGTAAATGAAATGGGTTTTGGGAGGACAGGTAAGAGCCAGGTGGAGAAAGAAATGGGAAAGAGCAGACTCAGTTGCTGGTCAGTGCAGGACAGAGAGAGCTGGGAAGAGTTACCAGGCATTCAAACCAGTGGCTGGGCAAGATGTCCCTGGTCTGAGAGTTACTG
The DNA here is from genome assembly GCF_963921805.1 of Phalacrocorax carbo. Taxonomy (NCBI): domain Eukaryota; kingdom Metazoa; phylum Chordata; class Aves; order Suliformes; family Phalacrocoracidae; genus Phalacrocorax; species Phalacrocorax carbo. The sequence goes on from NC_087513.1 coordinate 189,062,546, forward strand.
TGGTGCAGAAAGCCAGTCAAAAATTGCTGGGGGAGCATGAGCTCAGTCACACGTCCAGGCAACACAGCTTCTCAGCCTGTGTGTCCCATGTGGCAATGTATGCTTTTTATGCCAAGCTGATAAAGAACCCAAAACAATGAGCTTAATGGGGGTATTCATAGCTGAATGAATAACTGTAATATTATGGAGTGTATTAACAGTCCTGTATAACATGAATAGCCTAGACTGCATATGGAGAGTGTTTGGCCACGAGGCTGATGGGATCCATAGACTCGCAGCTCCTGGAGGAGTGATTAATGGTATTTGTGTGGCCGATCACGTGTGAACCATGAAAGTGAACACACTGTCAGTCACTGGAAGAGTCTGACACCAGGTAGAGCCATTCTATGTGCAAGCGTGGTACCTGTGGAATTGAAACGAGGCAGATGGCAATGGAAATAGAGATTATTCAGAACCAAAAGCAGCGTTTGAAAGACAAAAAGTTGCCTGAATCCCTAGGGCTACAAGCAGGGAGATATCTTGGGTTTTGTTTCCAAGGCATCAAATCTCTTCTCAGATTTTGCTAAACACATCTTTGCTTGCTGTATCACCTTCTTATCTATCACCTATTTGCTCACAGGATCAGGGTGAAGCAGATGAATTTGTGGTGTCTAGGGAGGCAGTCTCATGAAAACAGTGGATGCAGGCACCCCTCAAAGACCTGTTGTCAAGGCCATGTGGGGCTGGTTTTCTGCCAGTCTTCATGGAAACTGGAATTGGGACTCGTGTAGCCAAGTGCTGAGTTTTGGGATAGGACCATTAGTGGTCTGTGCAAACTGTCAGTCACCTGCAAAAACAAACAGCTGAAACACACCTTTCAGCTCCAGCCAAACCCAACGCTGTCTGAGGTGCCACACATTAGTGACTGCAGAGCATAAGAGACTCCGGCTACTTGTCGTGGCCCTTTTGCTGACCATGCAGGGCAGCTGCTCAGGGAGCTGATTCAGCCAAAAAATAACTTGCCAGAAAAGAGATCCTGGGAATTAAGAAGCTGGAGAAGAGAAGCTGGGGCTAAGAAGTGGAGCTATGCTAGGTCAATTTTTCCTCCAAAGCAAGGCACAAGGAAACCCAGGCATTACTATCCAGCCTAAAAGGCAGGTGCTGAGACCTACACCAGTGACTACACTCGTGAACACAAGTGAGAGTGAGCACTGGCCAAACAAGGAAGCTTTCACTCTTGTGAGAACCCCAAAGGACCATGCTTTAAATATTACTTCATCCATGCCTGCCACACAAAAAAGCCAGATCCATTTGATTAAGATGACTCCAAACAGTGCTCCTCATACAGAAGATTTGGAGTAATTTGTTCTTTTCATCCTTTTACCAACCGATTTTGGTTGAGAGTAAGCTGGCTGGCAGCTAAATAAGTGCTGAAGCTGAAACCTTAAAACTGGAACACAGTTGTGAATTTAACAGCTTAAATTTTCCAATGAATGCAGTCAGCCCTGCCTGACTTGGGGTCTAAACTTACTCAGGGCATTGAAACTCCCCAGTGCTTGTTCTTCCAATGATGGTCTGAGCAGTCTAGCCCCGTTTACGGTGCTAGCCACCACATTCCCATTCGTTTGAGAGAATTCATGACAATTGACATGCCCTCTCCACTCACCCTCTCACCCTCCGGTGGCTCTAGTCTACAGTTTAACCCCCTAGAGAAATTAGTAGAAACCAACAGATGCATACTTCACAGTATAGAAGGATTTCTAGGAGGGCCTTTACTTTTAGACATGGATGGATCTGTGCAAAATAAGACTATCTGTATGTAGTCCGATGCTCAAATTTATTCCCAGCTCCTCGTAATTCTTTTAGAGAAAAAGTCTGGAGGAGAGGACTGAGGCTTTTTCCTCCTCCTGTTCCTTCTCCATCCCATCTTTAGACTGTGTAGTACTGTTCCTTTTTTTGGAGCCTGTGGTTGGTGTACAGTGGATTTCACTTTCAGAGAGTTCAGCTTCTCCTTGCAATGGTCAAGCAGCCCACAACCAGGTGTAGCAAGCTGCTGTTTCCAGTCTAAGGACCTGTTCAAACATGACTTTGTGATAAGGCATGAGCATGCCCGTAACACATGATACTCAAAACAGGTCACTGTTGGGATATTTTGCTGTGCTTTTATTAAACTGGCTGATGTCCTCAGTTTGAACTGTCTGGTTCTAGCAATAAAATTCAGCAGCTGTGAAGTCTATCAGGTGCTGAGGGACCTTTCAGCATAGGTTAAGCCCAATGTCTTTAGTTCTGAGTTGATCAGCTTTGGAGACTTCATGCTATAAAACTGCATTTGTTGGAAAACTTAAGCTGCTAAATCCACAACTGTGTTCCAGTTTTAAGGTCTCAGCTTCAGCATTTGTTTAGCTTCCAGCCAGCTCTCTCTCAGATGAATAGGGCTAGTAAAAGGAAGAATTAAAAAAAGAGATAACAAATTACTCCAGAGCTTCTACACCATGTCCCCAAAGCCATAGGGGTGCATACCTATTTCACAGGAAATTTTAGGAGCTCAGTTAATGATAGTTTCTGAATGCTTTGCGTTCTTCAGATGAAAGAACGTATATATGCCTATGTGTTGTTCCTACAGAGGTCACTTAGGCTAGAGCTTCTCTCTCACCTTTGTGCACACAGTAGGAGAAGGGCTGTGTGTACAAGTGCCTTGCACAGGAGAGCTAAAGGAGCCCTATGGCCATTCCCTGATATTTCTGAGGAACTGAGTTGATAAACACAGCAAGTGTTTAAGTTAACTTCAAGTTTTGGGCTCAGAGCAAACACAGGAGAAAAAAAAGTGCCTGAAAAACTCCTCAGCCTGCAATAAAGTATTTTTTGTCACCTGGCAAAATACAGAAAGCAATCAGACGTCCTCTGTTCTGAGCAACTTTTCTTAGTAACACTATCCTCGCTCCTTGTGGTGGCTCGACCATTTGTTAGTGGATTGGATTCTTGTTTGGCAGCTGTTCTGATGTGGTATAACAGTGACCCAACAAATCTGAGCTATGTGCTGTATGGAAGAACAGATTTCTCTTGGTAGTTTGAAAATAACCATGTCACTTTCTATTTCTTTTCCCACTGCTTTATTATCTTTGTTCCTAGGGCTGCCGGGAGAGTGAGAGTCCCAGACCGAAGCTAGCATGGACAGGTTAAGCTGATTGTTTGCTTCTTGGTCACACGTGGGACTATAATAGCCCTTGGCTGGGTTTCAGAAAGCAAAGGTGTGCAATTCTGTGGCAACTCCACCCCAGCCAGAGATGAGGGGATTATTCTCCCTAATTTACAGTAGTGAGAGCAAGCATTCCTTCCCACAAAGTTGCAACACAAGACGTGAACTGGCCTAGCTAACTCCTGCTTTTCATTCAGCTTCTGCTTCGTGCCAAGATGGAACCTGAAGAGCAGAAAAACAAGCAACTGGTGTGAATGTTGTTATTAGAGATTCTAGGCTGGCCTTTGTAGGTAACTTCTTTAACAATCTCAGTTTTTACCAGAAGCATGGACAAACCGAGAAGAAATGCTGGCAAGACCTTATGTCTAATTACTGAGCCTAAATTGACAGTGCTTGCAAAACAATTTAAACAGTCTTTTTTTATATGCTTCTGCTGTTGCTCCTGCCTCTCTGGGTTGAGGGAAATGGTCACTGCTTCACAGGGGATCAATAAACAATATCAACAAACCTTGCCTTTTTTTCCTATACTGTATGTTGGCAAACTGGTGACTCTGCGCCACTGCATGTGTCTAGGTGGAAACGGCTACTGTTCTAAAGCAAGGGGCTGCTTGGTGAAGAAAGGCAGCAACAGCCTAGATCCAAGTGTACTGGAGTGAACAGGTACCTCTAGCTTGCTCATTGCTGATCAAGATGCAGGCATATATGTGAAAACTGTGTGAGTGTATACATATACACGTGTTATACACATATATTTACATATGTGTTCACTAGCCCACATACAATGTTTATTTAAGCCTGCATAGCGTAGCCATTGTTACATGACAATAAGCAGTGAACAAAGACTGATGGTGTAAATAAATGGAATTGCTCATGTGAAGAGTTCAAGCTGCCTTGCAAGAAATTTAGCCAAGCATAGATTGATGGAAGGCCAGAAGGAAGCATTGCAACAGTGCTGCCTGACCACCTGCATCATGCAGCCCATGGGAGCTGTCACAACAGCACAGAACAGTAATGTCCCTTCTGACCCTGGTTTAGATGTCATTGCTGAAGGAAAATCTACTCTGCCTCTTGGTATGTTGTCCCAGTGCTGACAAAAGTGAATTTGACTCCATTAGGCAGGGTGGGTTCTCTCCCTGCCAACTTCAGATCTCTCCAAAAGGGATATCTAGATTCAGGCTTGTTTCCCTCCACCCCAGATTCTTCCTCTGGTCAGTGAAGAGGTATAAGCACTTTTGCAGTATGAAATATCTCACCCAAAGTTAGACATCTAAAATGGGTGTAGATGAGCTGCATCCTGTAAGACTCTATTTTTGTCTGTTGTCTATAAAAGGAGCCTGAAGTAATCAACCCTGCTGAAGATGCTGCACCAGGTGCCTAACCTCTGCCTTCAACCTTTGAATTTTTTCATTGTACTTTCTGACAGAGTGGGTGGATTTCTCTTGCCTGATAAACTGCCGTGATTTTCTTTCTTAATCTTCTTTGAGGAACAAATTGGAGTGATTGGCTGGAAACTTTGCAAGGCACATCTTTAAAACCCTTTAATCATTCTTTGCGTTCCTCTCTGATTTCCAGTGTTCCCCTTGACATCAGAGCTGAGTACACTGATCCAGCAGTAGTCGTATGATTCCTACCATGGATTTAGTACAGGTCTGTTCACACATCCAAAGATTGCATTTGTGTTTTGGTCAAAGTGCAGCACTGCAGGTTTGCTATCAAATCATGACCTGTGATCTGTCAGAGTCATGGATGTCTGACGGGATTCTCTGCCTATGGAGCATCCCTTAAGACAGTTACATAATGATTATTGCCATTGATATTTTGACAATACCGGTTTTGATTAAAATTATCATACATTTTATTGATTTCTTCATCTTCTCTCTTCCTGGTCCAAATGTTAGTGCCCATCAAAATACTTTATATATAGTTAAGCAGTTCTACTATTCCATTGCTGCTATGAAAAACTGTCATGTTAGGACATCAATTTAATTTGATAGGATTCGTTTTCCATAAATCCATGTTGAAGATCATTAACTATATATAATTCTACATTGTTCTCAACCCTGTTGACGATTACTTTGTTATTTTACTAGGGTCAGTATCAGACTGATAGAATGGCGTTGACCTATTTATTTACCCTTTAGCCTGGGGTACTAATATGCCATTACAATTTGTCCACGCTCTTCTTTTTTCAATTTTCTTCCACCCTTGAGTGTTGAGGGGTTTTGAAGTCCTGACACACCTCTGTCTTCAGCTTGCCTAGTATCCTGCCTAGTACAGCACTAATATTCAGAGTGGAGTCACACAGAAGTGATAGCATGAAGGAGTCAGAAGTATAAGCATTTGGACTGTCTTGATTATCTTACTCCACAAACATTGTTGCTTAAGAGTTGTAGTGTTAAGGGTTTTCTTCCTCTGGTAACATGAAAATGTTTGCTGGGAAGCTTGGAAACTAGGCTTTAGAACAAGAGAAGTGATTTCAAGAAAAGCTGTTGTTTGTCTGCAGATCCATAAAGGTGAATAGTTTTGACAAAAATTTAAGCCATGTATGGACTGTCTGTATTATTAAAGCCTAAGTTAATGGTTAGTTTGTGGATCCTAATGGTCTCTGAGGCCACGGTAAGTACCCTTTGTATTTCACTGTGATATCAGATTTGCCAGCTGCAGTGTGATGTCTTTCTTATATGGGGAAGATGCTATGATGCTGATGTGCATGCCAGGAGTAGCACACCTTCTTCAGCCCCTTTGAACACTGACCCTTCACTCCATGGCACTGTCTCCTACTGTGCAAAGGATCACAGCACTCTCTTCTTTGACATACCTCTCAAGCCACCAGGTATGATGGGCTCTGCTGCTACATGCCTCATAGCTCTGGAATGGTCCATGCGAAAAAAGCACACTGGGACAAGGTGTGTGGAAGAGCTGCTTGTTTGTTGTCCTGGGGCTGAGCTCTTGAGAGGAATGACCTGGGTGTCCTCAGCTGTTTGCGGCCCAGAGACTTCTGCAAAACAGGACTAATTATCACAGAACAGTCACTTAAAGGCACTGAAAGACATTACTGTTTGCTGCAAAAAAAAAAAATAAAAGGGTGCGGACCAAGATGTACTGCTAGACTTTTGGAAACATAATTAAAAAGCCATCTACAATGTAAACGGCCCTAGTAAAGTTGTCAGAGTCACTGCCAACAGCCAAATAGCGAAAGCCAACCTAGCTTATGTTAGCCCACTGACTACATTAGTTTATTGTCTTGAAGTTAAATCCTTTGCAAAGGAGTTAATTATGATGTCGATATTGGTTTTTACTTGTGCCTTTGGGTTATAAGGGTGTATCAGGCTAAAAAGATTTTGGAGACAAAGGAATAAACCTATAGACCTGTCTGACTGTCGATTCTGGGGACAGCACAACTATCCAAATGAAAAATATCCTTCTAAAGGTATTTTATGATAGAAATGGAGTTGTTTAGCGGGAGGAAATGGATATTATCCGGTGGAAGCTATTGCCAAGGTCCTTCGATTATTCACAGAATCAACATATTCCTAGCTCTAGGGAGAGGTACTCCACCAAGCAGGGTTATAATCTAGGAGCTATTTCTCTGGGAACAATAGGAAATTCAGAAATGTCAAGAAACCTGTAGAGGGAATGGAATATTTGCTCTCCAGGATAGTTGTTTGTGAAAAGCTTGGGTGCTCTCTGTGGGAGGCTCCAGGCATGTCTCTGCTGGCAGAATCCAAAGCTCATGTCACCCCGCACACCTACACAGCAGGATGCCCTTGCCAGCTGAGGACTCCAAGTCTGGAGGGAAGCCACTGAAGTTGGACCTGTGTTGTGTGTGTGAATCAGGTGGACCATTCCCTCGGTTCGGCAGAAAGATGGAGGGCTAGTAGAGAGAGCCTGCTGGTCTGGGATAAGGACTGGTACCACCTGGATCACTTCTAGCTCACCATGTTCAGTGTTGATTGCCACATTGATGTCCCAAAGCAGGAGATATTAGCTCTGATGGAGAGATGATGGAAAAAGCAAACCAATGGCAAGGGTCATTCAGGGATTCCAAGAATCTGCTTTGAAGAGCGTGTCAGCATCTGACTTCTAATACTTTTAAAGACTTCCTTCACTCAAAGAGGGGCTTAAGACCGCCTTGGTGCTGATTTTCAGAGTAGCAGCTAATTGTGCATGTTGCAAGAACCAAAATGGGAAAAACACCGCTAAAACTCATAAACCCTATAGAAACTGAGGGCTTGCTGGTGCGCATGTAGCTCTGCTGTGAATTTTATGTCTGCCTGTAGATCAGAACAGGAAGCAAGACTTTGAGAGTTTTTGTCAGAAAACCTCAAAGCTTTTGATGGTATTATAAATGTCAAGTATATTTTAAAAGGAGGAAAGTACCAGACTCTGTTCTGTACAAGACAATAGGGACTTTATAATATTACAGGAAGCTGCATGTGAGAATTACAGAGAAGTTAAGGTCTGTGGTATTAAGGCACTGTAATAACTGAGCTCTCAACACATTCAGTTTATCCTTCTTTCAGTATATTCCCAGCCACATGCAGTATCGCACTGGTTGAACTGTGGAATGTAGACGTGTCATTTAAAAAGCACTTAAAAAAATTTTTCCCCTAAGTTCCAGTCCTCCTAAGTGAAAATGTTGAAATAAAACAATCAAAACTAAGCTGTTATGCTTGATTGTACATCAGATAAGTTGGTCAGTAGAAAGCATTGTCTTTAGCTGCTGGTTTTGAAAAAATGGGAGAAACAGCGATGTTAGGAGGATGGAGAGCGGGAAGGTAGACTATTTCTGGACCCCACACAAGAGGTGAGCTGGTAATTTTTCAGGTCTCAAAGATGTTTGAAATAAGCAGGGAAGTAAAAACTTCTGCCTCTGGATATGTGCTGAATGTTAAAATCTAAGATTACAATATGCTTGGACACACTGTAGGAAGCTCAGAATAAGAAGTGACCCTGAAAATACTTCAGCAATCTGCCACTCCTTTGCTGCTGGCCTTGTACCAATCATCTACGATCCTGTCTTGGCTGAACTGAAGCAGAACCTATTATAATCCACCCAAGACTAAATTGTCTGTAGATAATTGGACAGTGGAGAGACTGAATTATAAACTACAAATGTATCCATGGGAAAATATAAAAAACACATTAAGGAGTCCTGAACAAGTGTTCTACCTACATTACTCAGCAGCCTTTTAAGAGTGTTTTTTTTATTCTTCGTTTCTTACCATAGACTGTTGTGGGGAAGATTTCTGAGCTGATAATATACATGGCCCAAAAGCACTATGTCAAACCTTTCAGATTTTTTTTCCACTTGATACCAGTAGGCTAATGTTGATGGTCTATAAAGATGAACATGTGACATTTTAAAAAATTCAAGTTGTCTTTATAAGCTGAGAGAGAGAGAATACCAAGTGGTACGGGCTACCAGAGCCCACTGGGGCTACTTCTAGGTTTTATTTTGCTGCTGTGAAATGACTAATCAGTCTAATGAATAGTGGGGGGAGAAGGTATCCTGTAAACTTAAGGAACATCTTGCCATTCTAAAAACATGTACGAGCTCAAGAAGAAAACCCCCTTTGTCACCTTCTTCAAGTACTATCCTTTCCCACTAGCCTTGCTAGAACATGCCAAATCTCCCAGACCAATAAATATGAGAACAGTAGATGTGGTGTCTCCTTGGTGGACTCGGTTACCTGCTCTGCCCTGCTCCTCGGGCACTTGTTTGTCCCTCTTGCTATTCCCCTAGTGACAGAAACAATGCCCGGAAGGGGACTTGCCAGCCTTTTCTGACAAGTCTCAAAACTTGCCTGTCTCTGTCTGCATTTGTGGTAATTTATAGCAGCAATCTTCCCCGGTCTAATCCAAAGCCTACTGCAGCCAGTAGCATGCCTGTGTGCCCACAGGTCTATTCCTGCAGCTAAACTGAGGAACGGGCATTACGGGTCAGGGCCTAGGGACTGGAAACAGACATATCAGAGGGAGGTTCTTGCAGGTCAGTAAAGATGGGACTCTGCAAGAGGAGCACTTGAAGGGGTAGTTTAGGTTGGTATGAATTCAAATTCGCTTCCCAGCTGATGCCAGTGGGACTTGACGGTGTGCTCTTTGTATGTGCATGTATAAGTGCTTCTCTGAAATGTCTTTTGTTGGTAGGGAAAGAATAGCAGAGAGTAGAAAAAAGAGCATAATTTTAAGAAACTATTTTGAAGCATTGTAAAACTAACTTCCTTGTAAATCCAAGAAGTTAAGTTTCACAGAGATATTTTGATGATTTACACTTGCAGATTGAGATTTATCATGTCAGCGACTTGCACTTGCTTAGTATTACTTTCCTAACTGTGCTGAATCTCTGTATCTTTAGGTTTTATTAGTCAGATCAAATTCCTGGTGCCTGGAGTAGGATTTGTGTAGGCAAAGAACAAGAAAGATTGAAGTCTGGGTAATCATTATTATTTCAGTTCTGCTTTCATGCCTTCAGAGGTCATAAAAATCATCCCTTGGTACAGATATTATTTTTCACACACTAAAAGGAAAGATTAGAGTAGGTTTTCTTTTTTTTCTCCTGGACTTAGTGAAAGACTTTCAGGAAGTATATTTCCCTTTCTCAAAACAAAAACATGGAGTGATTGAAATGCAGGGAATCATTTTCATATTGTTCATTTCCCACTGCAGCTCAAACAGATTGCACTTTGGAGCTCCCCAGATCATAGAGGTTTTGATAATGTCAAAGATATGCTCAAGATCCAGTCATCCTTGAGTTAAAAGGATGCAAACTGTATCTAGCAAACATGACATTTCCATAGGAGATTTGAATTGGTTTGCTTTTGTAGTGCTGTTGCAAAACAGGCACACAGAACCACCTCACAAGAAAAACAGAGGCATCAAGAAGACAATATACCTTCCTTCCTGAGGCAGATATTTCAGGAGTTGGGGAAACACAGCTTCCTGTGTTCTCACACAGATTTAGATAATGAAACTCTTGCCTGATTCAGAAAGAATAGAGCATTACACAGTTGCTTGAAAATATTACTATGTTATTGTACACTGTGCCATAGCATTCAACTACCAGCTGTAGTGAAATCTTCTGTGTACATGTCCTAGAAAACAATCATAACCCCTAGGCCACGACCAGTCTTTCCGCAAGGTATTCAGGCTGGGATGGGAGGACCTGGAGAAGAGTGGCAGATGGGGGGGGGGAAAAAAAGGTGTAACAATAAAGAACATAAAGAGGTTAAAAATGGCTGGTTCATGTCTATACTTTTAAAGATGTGATTATAGGTGGAGCTAGTAGTTTGATTATCATTAAAGTCATGTGATACCTTGCAGCTCAGTATTCTGTTCTTGATTATTACTCACGTTCTCAAGGCTCAACTATGTAGGCTGAGATTTTCAGTGCAATATGCTACCATAAGGTAAGTATAATAGGCAAATAAGACCAGAATGGCATTTTTTTCCCTCGAAGAAGAGCTCAAGGTAGAGTAAAATTTTTTTTTTTAATTTATTATTACTTTAGGAATATTTTTAATGCTGTCATTTCCATGTTTCCCTCTGTTTTGTCACAGAGATTCAAAATACAGTCGGAAATGGTAGCTTTTCTATCAAAGATGGCTTTTTTCCGTCCTTGTGAAAAATCTCTCCAGGCTTGATCAAGTTATAAGCCCCATACCCAGCATACACTATACTGTACAAATAGATGGATCCACCTCCAAATTTCTTTCAGTCTAAAAGCAAGATGAAGTGAGAGGCTAATGCGATAAAAAGGATCAGGAATGTACATGGCGGAAGTGGCTACACACATGGTGATGGCAGAGATTGCATGAGTCAAGTCTGTTTTCTATGTATAAAGAGACAAACAAATATTCTTCTTTCTTTTTTTCCCCTCCCTCCTGAATTTCTGTAAACCTTTTTACCCCTGAGAGACAGAGCTGGAAGCCACAAAGAGCCCTCACAGGATGGCCATGAGTCTTTGAGCCAGAGCAGAACTTAAAACTTGATGTTTGAGGTTCATTTGGCCACAGTGCGGTAGAAATGTTCAGTGTCCAAGGTTGGATGTGTTCTTCCCCACGTGAATGAGGAGAAGGGTGAGAGCCTTTTCTCTTCATACAGGAGCCTGACCTGAGAAATTTTAGCTCCTTCTCAGCGTCCTGATGAAAAATCCACTAAGCAGGCATGCTGTGCTGCTTCTACTTCAAAATAGCCACCATTTTTCCCAAGCATGGGAGAACATGGAGAACCATAACCACTCATGCTAATGTGGATTTGGCAGTATGATCTGAACACCTGAGGATTTCTCAGTGCCATATGGCAATATTGCGGTATTTTGGGAAAACAGGAGAAAAGGCAGGCCCTGGATGGAAATGGATTCCTAGACCTCTTGAAATATTTTCATCACTGCTGATGCATCTATGTCAGAGAAATGGGAATTTTTATCTTTCATTTGATTCATGTCAGAGCCTTGCTAGAAAGCAGAACAGCTGTTTTCAAGCGACTTGAGTTCATATTCAGTTGAAATATTTGATGTACATAGTGGTGAGCAGTGCTGAGCAGCTTTTGGATAAACAATTTGTCCTGTCTTTGAGGGTATTACCATGTCGTGTTTCTACCTAAACGGAAACAAGACCTCGCCGAAAAACAACTACTGAACTTGGGTTAATGGCAAAATCATGGAACTTTAAAGCAACTACAATCAAAAGATTGACTCTGAACAAACTAGCCAAGGTAATGTAAGGCTGCACCAGTGATTTGTTGGTGGGAATGTGGGTCTCTGGAGGATGGGGTACCTCTAATTTTAACGGGGGGTTCTGCTAGCTAATTCCACTGTAGAATGAAGGTCCCTGTTTAAATTTTCTTCTCCCATTTCCTTTTTCTCAGTTCAACAGAATTAGAACTGATGTGTAAAGTGCTTATATGACTAGGAACAACAGTAGGAAACCCTTTGTTAACCTTAATTTCCCATCTAATATTTCTCTGCAGCGTCAGCCAGTCTCCAAGGAGATAGGGTTGTTGACAATAACTTCAAATTGCTATGTAACTGTCAAATTGTGCAGCTTCTAAAGAGCAATTTGTTAATTTTGCCCCTGCTCATTTGTTGGTGGTTGGTGGTTTTTTCTTTTCCCCAGAGATCTTGCAATATCCAGAACTTCTCACATCTCTTGAATGTTAAGTAAATGACAGATCTGAGTTTCCTACCTAAGAAACAGTGTATTTCTATCAAGGGCTAAATCCAGCTGGTTGCTGAGAATCCTGCGCTTTTTAGGAACTCAAAAGAAGGTGAGAGCACTCAGTACCATATGAGTTACACAGTTGGTTGCAATATCTAGAATTTGCCTTTTAAGATTAAATCCTAAGCTATGCAGAAACCCAACCTGACAGCATGAAAACCTGAAGGTGTCCAGCATGATACACAGTCCCATTTCTGGAGGGCATTGAGATGGGTTTGAGAGTCCACACTGCTCTATGGAATGTACCCAGAAGCAGCACGCGTATTCTGTGTCTGTAAAACTCTCTTGGAAATTAAAACACCCCAAAGCGTTTGTTCAGTTTTGCTGTTTTACACAGTCCTGTTGGTGAAAGAACCTCAACAGTTCGTGAAGGAAATGTCTGACTCAGCGAAACATTGACTTTTCTAAACGTATTTGGTTCAGCAGTTGTAATCTTCCAACAGAGCCTGTGTCGTTTTCCTCACCACCTTTCTCTCCTACCTGAGGTGCCTGCTCTCCAGGGCTGTTGGTGTGATTTTCATTCTCCTGGCAGGAAGGAGCGTTGAGACTTTGAAAGTATCATGCTTACTTTTCAATCAGGAATGGTAAGAAGGTGGTCTTCTCAAGACGTTTCACCCATTGCTGAGGTAGGAAAGCAAAGCAGAGGCCCAAAATAAGACCAGGCCTTACCTCTATGGCAGCAGAGCTTTTCCACCCCCTGGAAAGGTGACAGCTGACAAAGAAGTAAAGCACAGTTATAAATTGTCATTCAAGTTCCATCTAACTCCATGAAAAGAATGTAACTTCCTAAGAGCTAGATTTTATATGAATGAAAACACAGTGAGGTTTAGTATTTTGGTATTTTAGCTGCTCTTAGCCATTAACTAGATTTATGGAGGCTGGAAAATTCACACATAAGTTTTGGAACATCAACATACTCTTGACAAGGAGAAATAGAATACATAAGAACATGAAAAGAAAAAGATGCAAGGTATGGAACAAAACAGGGTTGAAATATTCCTTTGCTTCACTCCTGAAGGAAAAAAAATGAGGCAATTCATAGAAACAGTGACTCAGAGCAGTAATGATTAGTGAAAGAAATAATTAGTTTATGATTAGCCTTTTTTCCTGTGTGTTCTCATGTTTGGGTAAAGCATATTGTTCTTATAAATGTTCAACGGACATTTATCACATCCTCTGTCATAATTATTAGTTACAAGTCAAGTCTGAATGAAAACAAATGAAAGAAGTGTTTATCTCACTGTGGATTCTTTCTGATAATGTCTCATGAAATTCTTTCCATCTTGTACTTGCGGGAACTGAAGGAGCATTTTGGCCCTGGGACATACTGGGTGTATTACCATCGTTAATTGAAAAGAACGTCCCTGTTAACTCCTCTAATAGTAGAAGAAAGAGGCCAGTTTCATTCCTGGGAACTTTGCACTTCTATTGTTTTTGCACAGTTTTAAAATTTGAATTGTGCTTATTTGAATTATACAAATTATACATTTAGTCCCACTGACCTGCTCATAAAACACCCAAAAGTGTTTCCAAGTTTTCTACTGGGAGAGTTAAGCTTGGGTGAGTTTCTTCCCAGTATGAACTTGTTTTCCAGAAGGGGAAAACCAAGAGAGGAGCTAGGATTCCCTCTGATGGATACTCAACCTGGGAGGTGTGGGACCAGCATTTTGATGAGTACCCTATTGTCCCAAAAAATGCGAAGAGATGAAGCCTCTGGCACTACTGCTTATTCATAACCTTTCCAGCTAGTGGTGTATTGGTGTTGGGAGTTGTACTGGGTACTATCAGAGAAAGGAAACAAACCCATTCAACAGAGAACGGGATTAATGCTATTTGCATGTGTTTGCTCCCAGAGACAAACTGGAGTAAGACAAAGAGGGCTAAAAGGGGGAGATCTTCACAAAAGCCTTGTAATGGTCCCTTCTTTTGACCCTTGAGGTAAAAAGCCTGTGGATTTCAGCAACAACTTTATCCTAGTTTGCTGAACTGGTCTTTTATTTCTGAAGCCAGCTGTCTCTGGGCAACCGAGATCTCTCAGGAAAGGTCTCCAAAGTTGCCTGAACTTCTTGTTTTACTTAATGTTTGGATAAAATGTTTGAGGATTTTTTTTTATTTTACCCTCTAAGGAGTTTTTACCTTAGGAACAGGCTGAATCAACATTTTCCGTGAGTTTAACAAATGCAGTACATGAGCATTTTGTAGAATGTCTGATAATGAGGAATGGACTCGATTGCTCTTCATGCTCTTGCGTGAGAACCACTGGAGACCACCGTATGGAGGACTGGGACACTGTAAGTGTTTGAAGAGAGATTAGGTGAGTTCAAGCTGATCATGTGAGTCCTCCTGGGCTTTCACTACCTCTTTGTTGCAGGGCTGCTCTGGGGGAATACTGTTCTGGGGGAATAACTGGGGGTATACAGAGAGGGGGGAGAGGAAGCAATTTCAGGGGAACAGCTCATGGTTTGGACAGTGAACCCCAGTGACTGGCTGTTAAAGGCAGTCTGCTTTGAAGGGGGAAGGACAATTTCACAGGCAGGCCCAATAAAGCTGCTTTTCACCCACAAAATGTGCCAAAAGGGAATGTTTTCTTTATCTGCATTGAAACCTACCAATCAACAGGAAACAAAGCACCAGATCAACAGATTTCTGTGGCAATTGGTCTAAAGCCAAATGCCTTAAACTCTCTGCAGTTTTAGAAGTCTCAGGAGCTTGGTTTGGTCTCCTAAAAGTAGAGCGCACCAATGGTAAAGAATGGTTTCTTTTTTAAACGAGTCTTCTCTCCTTGGCATTTTATGAAACATCCTTGATGTCCTTTTAGACTCCAGCAATACTGACTTTTCAATGAGTTGTTATGGGGTGGGGTTGTTTAGATGTAGGGATGGGAAAGTTGGGAGACTGAGTGTAAAGTCTTAAACTTCAGGGAAATCAAGCCTACGCTGCAAGCTTGTGGTTTAGATGGCCGTTAGAGCAGGTTAGGTAGACATTATATACTCAGAACATAAAATCTGAGTCCTGCCAAGCACAGTGGGCTGTTGTGTAGCTGGAGGATTGAGTAGGTCAGATAGTCTGCAGGTGATTGTGCTTGGGCCCCATAACATGTCTGTGATAAAAGGATCCACCTCTGGGACTCATTTGCTTGTCTTGCTGCCTTGGGACCTCTGTATAACCCTACCCATAACACCATTCTCTGGTTTGGGGGGGTCACTGGTTTGCAGAAGTTTGGTGACGGTAGTGTGCAAAGGCGTTGGGAACATTATTGGGTCTGATTCCAATATCTTTTCTTGCACACTTTTTTCTGCAACTTCTTGTGACCTTGCTTGAGAGCAGCTCAGCGATTCCTCGCCCTGCATTCATTTTGTCCTGTATTCAGCATCTCAAAGGTGTATTTATGTGACTGGTCATGCCGCTTTGCCAAGCCAAGGCCAGGACCTGCCTCTAGCTTATACAGAAACTCAAGGGGAAATGTATGGATGCACCCCTGGATGCTGGTATGGAAAGGGGCCCTCAAGGGTGGCAGCCAGCAGTTAGAGGGAGGTGCCAACCAAACTCCCAAACAGTCATATGTATATGGGGATGAACAGAGTTAAGCATGAACCTTTCATCTTTAAAGCCAGCTGCTATTTAGTTTGCTTACTTTTGGAGATGTTTCCCCAGCAGATTAATTGAATTGGGAAAAGAAAGCAAAGTCTTCTGGTTTTAGGCCACAGCCACTCTGGAAAAAAGAGGGGAGAGAAAACTATTTGATGATGAACTATGTGAGGCTGAAATCAAAGGAATCTGGGGAGCAACAGATTTGGCCATAGCAGCGGGTGTTCCCTGGTGAGTCTGTGGCATTGCACCAGTTTGAAATGGACAGACCCATATTTCAGAAAATATATTACATAATGGCCCTTAATTAGACAACGTTCCTGAGGTGAATGAGCTGAGATTACTTTCAGGTCACACTGCTTTCTTTTTAATTATCCAGTCCTTGCTGAGCTGAGACTACTGTAAAAAATATTTTTCTCATGGTATTTCAGTATTTTTCTCCTGGTCTGAGCAGAAGAAGCAGAGAAGAATGGGAATCACATAAATTTTTCTGGAGGATCAAAAGAGAATAATTTGAGTTTTTGCACAGAAGTTTGAATTGCTTTTTATTTTCTATGAGTTTATTTTCCTTCCACCCTGGCTCTGTACACTGTGTACTTTTGCCATGGTTTAACCCCATCTGGCAACTAAGCCCCACACAGCCGCTTGCTCACTCCCTCCCAGTGGGGTGGGGCAGAGAATCAGAAGAATAAAAGTGAGAAACCTCGTGGGTTGAGGTAAAGACAGTTTAATAGGTAAAGCAAAAGCTGTCTAAGCAAGCAAAGTAAAACAAGGAATTCATTCACTCCTTCCCATCAGCAGGCAGGTGTTCAGCCATTTCCAGGGAAGCAGGGCCCCATCCCGTGTGATGGTTACCTGGGAATACAAATGCCATCACTCCCAACTTCCTCCCTCTTCCTTCTTCCCCCAGCTTTACATGCTGAGCATGACATCATATGGTATGGAACATCCCTTTGGTCAGTTGGGGTCAGCTGTCCCGGCTGTGTCCCCTCCCAGCTTCTTGTGCAGCCCCAGACCACTCGCTGGTGGGGTGGGGTGAGAAGCAGAAAAGGCCTTGACTCTGTGTAAGCCCTGCTCAGCAACAGCCAAACCATCCCTGTGTTACCAACACTGTTTTCAGCACAAATCCAAAACATAACCCCATGCTAGCTACTATGATGAAAATTAACTCAATCCCAGCCAAAGCCAGCACAACTTTCAAGATAATTGTTTAAAATCCTATGAAATCAACACATAAATTGTCTTAAATGAAAGGGAATATTTAAGTTTGGAGATGGTTGTAGAGCATCATGATCTAATTACAATAGTATTTTTGAAGGATAACAAGCGTCAAAAGAAATAAACTGGATGTTACGGAAAATAAAAGCAGGGCCAAGAATCTAAGGCCAGCCAGAGAAATTAAACATTGAGGCTTTTCCTTTGGAAGGTTTTAAATCAATTTAGTGTTGGTGAAAAGTGCCAGATTCATAGCAGAGGAAAATGATGCCTTTTATTTATTTACAGGCAAGACTGGCATGCACTAGTGGCAGCATCTCTTCTTTAGACTATCACTGTACTTCAACACTCAGCTGAACTGACCACCAGTAAAAGCAGTTGAAAAGTCCTTCTGTCTCTCTTCCCTTCTGTCCTCTGAGCTTGCCAGCAGCCTGACTACGCTTTACTTTTGAAAGTGGTTTTGATTATGTGGATCTATCCATCAAAAGCTATGCTGACACAAACGACTCCTCGCATTCAAGTCCAGGAACAGCTGTCAGACAGTTTAAAAAAAATCACAACTTTCTTTTTATTTTTTTATTTGCATGCAAATTTGAATGCCTGTGGATCAAGAGATAGACTGGGGACAGAGTTGCTTTTTTTTGGAGTGCACAGTTCACGTCTTGATTTATTCATGATGTATTTTCATCATGCTTTGGGGATAGCAGGCAAGGAGACCCTCCACAAATATTAGCTGCCCTCCAGTAAGGCAACATGGTGAGTCAGCTAGTAAAAGAAAGTGGTGGTTTTCAAACTGCTTGCAAAGAGTACAGATTTTTGATTGCAAGAAATGCGTCTTTCCTTAGTTTGTCAGAGGAGCTTTCTTTCAGGGATGAACCTTCAAAACTGGCTGATGCAGTAGCTGCAAACTTTGTACGGTGCCTGTTGGAGTCCCTGTGGGAGTCCTCAGGTGGTAAGTTAAGTTGGAAGATCAGGAACTGTTCCATAAAATATAATTTTTTCATGAGGTTTTACCTCCTACAGAATGTACAAGGGAATCCATTTTTTCTTGGATGTTCAGTGAGTAGCTGAAAAGAGAGTCCTTTCATAGGGCCCTGGTTTCGGTGGCGGGGTTTGATCTCAAGGTAAGGCATGCCTGGCTACCTGGCAGCCTCTTTAAAGCCCATCTCCTTTCTAAAACACACAGTTCAAAACATACTATGGTTCATGCAGAAGGTGTTGAGGTATCAAGCATGTCTCATTTTGAGGGAGATTCCCAATCCTTTTGGGCTCAGACTCTGCATTGCTGGCTGTTAAGAAATCAGGCCAGGGATGCTTAATACCTTCATGCCATTTGAAGAGTTGCACGCAGCAGAGGGGAAAAAGGCAGTACCCATCTGCAGCTGCAGATGACACAGCTTTGAATCACCAGGGCTAATGGAATCCACTGACTAACTGGGTGTTTCCAGTAAGCAGCCACTTGCCATGGAGGTGAGGGAAGGGAAGGCGTCTGTCAGGAGCTTATCTCTCTCTCTCTCTGGCATGTGCTACCACGGATGCTGCAGCATTTAGCCTGGGATAAGGCAGGGCAGTTGTGTAGAGCCTGTCTTGTGCCTCAGAGTCCAGGGCTTGGATATTAAAACAAAGGCTGAAAAGGAAATGGTGATCTGGTTTGAAAATGAAACGTGATAAGGCATTGCAAGGAAAGAGTGGAGGGGAAACTAGTGCTTAGATGGCTGTTCTCGAACGTCTGAAATCCAAGTCCTAGGAAAGGGACAAAAATAAACAGCAGGGTGAGGGAGCTCCAGGAGCTGTTGCGGCCCCAGTGAGGGTGAGGGAGGGGAGGCTGGGGTCAGGTTTTGTGCTGCCCACTGCAGCTGGTGGTGGGGGAATCCCCACTCCTTATGTGAGCATCCCCCTTGGGTGGCAAACCCCTTCCTGGAGAATTTCTGCACTGCATCAACCCAGGCATACTCCCTGTGGCTTGTAGCTTTGGGGAATTACTTTACTCTCTTGAGGAGAGAGAGAGATTTATTGCAGGCAGCCCTCGTCCTGCAGAGCAGCTCAGGATGCTGTCCCAGGGCAGCTGGCTGGTAAGGGCTGGTACCCGGAATGGGAAGGGCCGATGGCCAGCAGCCTCCCACGGGGAAGCGTTCTCATGCAGAAATGTTACCGCTGGGTCTTTAAGGAGACAGAGATGGCTCCCTGCAGAATTCAAGAGGAAACCATGAAAGTATTCCCCCTGCCTCCAATAATAAACTTGAAATGGCCAAAGGAAGAAGTACTTAGCACTCGCAAAATGTTTGGCTTGTTGAAAAACCCTGGAGACAACAACACTTCACTGATTTGTATAGCGGCTCTGCACTGGTAAAGGACTTGCCAGCTTTTATGCACTGCCCCACCAATCTAAATTAATTTGTGATCTTTGGGACTGACTCCAAAGGTGATAAAGCTGGTCAGCTTTCATTTCCTCTCATTCTTTCATCTCTCTCCTGAGGCTGCCTTCAATGGAATGTAATGAATTGATTTTATTGTTATCCCTGATGATGAGATGCCATGGCTCCAGTGGGAATAGAACAGAAACAAGGAGTGTGGTTTTGTTTTTTTTTTGTTTTTTTTTTTTTGTTGTTCCAAACAAGATTTAAAGGATTTTAATTTACTAGGACTGCCTTTTAGGGAGACTGCATTGCTGTCTGTTGATCTCTCTTCCTTCACGTAGAAGCTGAGGCTTCTTTGTGAAGGTGGTGTGAAGCTGGACCTCTGAAACTGAAGCTGCTGTTATGATCCATCCCTCCTCTGCTCTTGAAAGAAAATTACAGAGAGTGGCTATCAAACCCACACCTGGATGTTTCTATGAGGGGCAAAAGATAATTTTGTTGAGACAAAAAGTATTTGTGCACTGCCCATATACACCAAGCAATCAAATAAATAATTTTAAACAACCTTTTCATGCATTTTTTCCATGCACCTTATAGAAAACTTACATTACTTTTAATATTTCATATTTTCATGTTTTAAGATTATTTACCAAGATCTACCTGTAGTCAGCTCTAGATCTTTGCCTCTCTGCACACTGGATTTTGGCTGGATGACTTTGGCACTAAAGCAGAGCATTATAACCAGTGTCACTAGGCTGAATCTTCTGAGGTTGTCAGTGATGTCAGAGAGACTGGCAGCTGTTTCACAGCCGAGGTAAAGAGAGATTTACAGGTCTGGTCTCACTCTTTTGAATCAGAGTTGGCATCTCTGCTGGTGCTTTAGTAAGGAAGAGTTTTACTTGTTTCTGCCTGTGAGACAGGATCTCTTTGAGCATACGGAAACATCTCCTCCCAGTTTTCCAACCTCCCAAGAGAAAAGAAATGCCTTAAAGTCGCCTTACACTTCTCTGAAATGTGCCTGCATTATGCCAGTGTATACAATAATACCTTTGACTAGTTTGCTCTCCAACAAGTATCCTCTAATGTTTTGGTCATATATCAAGTGATAAGGCAAACAGTGAGTCTGAAGACTTCTGGAGGTTTTTTTTTTCCTCTTTAATGTGATGTTAGTGTGAGATTTTATAAATGCTGAGGATGGTGAAAAAAAACCCTTACATAAAAGCCCCTTATCCCAAAACAAAAGAGCTTCTCTGTCCATCCAGTGCCTAGTTCTGTCATACTATAAGCTCAGGTATTTGCAGTAATGGTTACTCTGAGATTGTCTACACAAGGAGCAATAAATGAGGGGATTAGTCAATAAATAATGGCTTAAATGATTTAAGTATTTAATAAGTATTGAATTATTTAAATGGTTAGGGATTATGTAACCTGCTCCTCCTACCATTTTGCTCTGAGGTAGAAGGATTAATGAAGGTTTCCTACTCCCATGTACCTGCCCAAGATAATTCATCTGGTAATGTCTCATAACCCTAACCAGCAGCAAGCTTTACAGCCTGTCTTGCTTCCTCTGCCTTCACTTCTTTGTGGATGCTTTCAGTAGGTCTCTGGTTGTCTATGTGCCTATGTTGTCTGTGTGTCTATGTCTATATCCTGTCCTAAAAGGAAAGGAAACAACATTGCCCTTGGGAAGGCCTAAATGGAGCCGCAGAGGGAGCTGGTGTGAAGCACCTGGTATGTTATTAAATGCATACCTAGGTGGGGCCTTTCTATGTTATGAATCTCCAAGTACTGGAGGCAGCCATCCTTTCACAAACTGACTGTGCCCCATCTTGGAGCTAATTTCATTTTTAACCCCTTTCTGTTGAAAGCCTGTTCCAGAGTCAGGCCCCAGCTTTCTTCTAATCACCAGACTGAATATATCCAAGCCTGATTTACATCCAAACCCAATTTACATCTTTGCCCTAACACTGCCTTTTATCTGCAATAACTCTGCTCCTTGCCTGGTGCTTTCAGTCATAGGTACAGACAGGAATCATAAGCTTTCTTATAAACTCAACTCATATGATGGACTTTTAGTGTCTCTCATTATCTTAGCCTGATTTTGTACTTCACTACCTCTTCAAGGTGAAACTAACTTTTCTCGGGTATGGATGACTGAATTGGACATGCAAACATCCCTTTCCTACCCACCAGAAAGCAAAAAAATCTCCATCCACATCAAATGTAGAAACTGTTTGTTAGGAGTGGAATAGAGAATACAACATCTTTATGCCACTGTTTTAACCTGTGACTTGACTACACCTTGAATGCTTAATGTAGTCCTGCTCTCCTTAGGTGAGAAAGGGTGTATTGAAACTGAGAGTAGGGCAGCAGGAATGATCAGGAATATGGAGTGATTGAATACAGGGGGCCTGTTCGGCCTGGAAGAGAGGCCGCTTGGGAAGATATGATAGAGGTCTACAAAATTTGGGAAAAGGTTGATGTATATTGACTGTTCCTTGATTCATCCCACACAAGGATTAGGGACAACATGATGAAATTATTGGGAACTACGTTCAAAACAAAAAAAAAGGGTGTGATTTTTCAGGTGATAACTAGTAAATGTGAGGCAGTCCTTTCTGTAGGACACACTGGATTAAAAGAATTTACGCTGGCTCAAGGGTAGATTGAGAATTATTTGGAAGAAAAGTCCATTGTGAGTTGCTTAATAGTCAAACCACAACTAGTGAAGGAAATCCCCTGAGCTGAAAATGTTTCGAGGCTGTGAGAGTATCAGAAGGAAGTCTTACATGTGCTTGTCCTATTCTTATTCTTCCTGTTCTTACTCTGGGCACTGCTGAAGAAAGGGTAATGGACTAGGGGGACCCTTGGTCTGAACTAGTATGGCCATTTGTATCTTATTGCCTTTCCATGTTGCACCACTTCTTCACGCCATGACAACAATTATCTGTCTTCTCTGCCATATCCTAACATCACATTTGCTTTTTCTTGTAGTTGCATCACTTGGTAACTTAAGTCATCCTATAATTAACTAATGCTCCCTACTTCTCCTCCTCCTCAGTCATCTCCAGTTGATGAGTGCTCAGCTTATGGTAGCAGTTGTCACTATTACTTCATCAATATATGATCTTGTGTGGAGTATCTTTGGATTTCATCCCATTTTTATGCCTCCAGTCACCTTGGTCCTCCAGTTCTTGCCTTTGCAAGCCTCTCCTAAAAAAATGGGACCTGTCTCCTTTATGCTATGAGCAAATATCAGCAGCACACTTGCTTTGTATAATAAGGTCACTTGCAAAAACATTAAACAAGATGGGCCAAGGCTGCTCCCTGAGTAATTCTATTAGTAGCTTCTCTACGGATTGATACTTCCCCTTTTGTCAAAACTCACTGCTGTCTCTTCTTCACCTACTTCCTTCCCACTTCAAAGTTCTGCTATTTGGGCCTTGATTTTGCACAACCTGTGCATGTGGAGGACCTCTTGGGCTGGGCCTTCAAAGACAGCTAGCACTGGGTTAACCCTGCTCTACCAAAATCAGCTGCAGTCTCCCCATGCCTTTAACTTAATTTCTGGTGGTGATGGGCTAATATCGCAAAAAAATGCCACTCAGGCATTTTTTAAAGAGAAGATCTACTTTCATAGCCAAATATTTTTCTTTCATGAAAAACACGGAAAACTACTTTAGATTAAAATTATGGTGTTCACTTCTTTCCCAGTTAGAAAAATGACACAGTGGCACTTATAACCTTTGCTTCATTTGGTTCTGAACTACATTTGCCTACGCAACATTAATTGGTGGGCTGTGGTTAAAGCCAGAAGGCTTTGCTCTCTCATTGCTATGGCTGCATGTTATGTGTGTTAAATTACAGGGACACTGCTATATTCCTGCAAGTTAAGAGATATTCTTAAGGAGAACAGACGACCATTAAAAAAAGAGTGAGTAGAACCTGATTATTTTGCTGATGAAGATGAGGGCAACACTTGTGAAGATGTCATCCTCAGGGACTGAAGTTCATTTTGGATTGGCATTGCAGAAGTATGTAGCACCCCAAGGTACACTGTGGTGTTGGAGACGATGGTTCCAGGGACCTGATTTCACTGAGAAGCAAACCCCTCCTGTACTTGGTTACCTGTTTCCTTCCTTCCAGCCTCTTGGGTACTTCTCTCTGTTGTGAGAGACATTTGAAATTGTCTCATAGGTCTGTGTGTATGTCCTGTGCAGTTATTTCCGTGCA
The DNA here is from genome assembly GCF_963921805.1 of Phalacrocorax carbo. Classification (NCBI taxonomy): domain Eukaryota; kingdom Metazoa; phylum Chordata; class Aves; order Suliformes; family Phalacrocoracidae; genus Phalacrocorax; species Phalacrocorax carbo. The sequence continues at coordinate 189,086,332 of NC_087513.1, forward strand.
CAACAAGTAAAGCTACTTGAGCACTGGCACTTCAGGGGTTTGTGTTAGAGGAATGTGGCAGTGTAGGCACTTCCAGAAGCTAATCCAGATTATTCCGGATGCTCATTTCCATATACCTCTCCTATGGGGTTGCTCCTAGCTAAATTGCAACCCATCTTTAAGACTTGGTTTCTTAATCTGCAAAACAGGACCAAGAAGTAGTTTCAATCTTTAGTCAAAAAGTCAGTCAATGTCGCTCTTCATCTCAGCAGAATGTTCTGTTTCTTGAAAAGCAGAGCTTTAAAAGAAGAAAGTTTGGCAGACCTGGGGTCTGCAGCCAGGTAATTACTCCCCAAATCCTTATCTACAAGAAAAATGGACTTTCTATGGAGTTGCCATGAGAAGTAATGTGGGGCAGGACAGGAACTGTAGTCAGAAAGCAAATAGGATTCTGTAAAATTTCATCATGCATCAGCTGCTTTTTTGACAGGAGCATGTAACATAATTGTGCTTTAAAAAGTGAGCCTGGTGGAAGCGTGGTTAAGGAGGTGAATGTTCCAGAAATTGCCTGCATGCACGAGCAGAGCTGCAGGATGGCTGCCCTCCCAGCTAGCCCCTCATTGTCTTGCCAGCACTGCTCACTGTATAGACTCAACAGCATGGCCCCAGGGAAAACTAAATTACTCGGAACTTATCAAGAGGTTTCTCAGTTACTTAGTTATTATAATGGCTCACTTGTAATTTCCTCCGACCTGTGATATATGTGTTTGTGTTTTACAGAGACTTGAACAATGATATTCACATTGATTATAATTGGATAGACTTAATTGGTGTAAGTGGACAGAATGCCACAGGTCTTAGGATGTGCATCTTCAAGTAACAGTGCAGGGTCTATAGTTTAAACCATCTGCCTGCAGAGAAAGGGAATTTACTGTGTATGCTCAGTAATTAGTTGCTTTCTAGCTGTTCATTAACTGAATACAAACCTGTCTCTTTGAGAACACTTACATTTAATTTCATAGAATCACAGAATGGTTTGTGTTGGAAGGAACTTTAAAGATCATCTAGTTCCAATCCCCTGCCACAGGCAGGGACATCTTCCACTAAACCAAGTTGCTCAAAGCCCCATCTAACCTGGCCTTGAACACTTCCAGGGACTGGGCATCCACAGCTTCTCTGCTCAATCTGTTCCAGTGCCTCACCACCCTCATAGTGAAGAATTTCTTCCTTATATCTAATCTAAATCTGCTTTCTTCCAGGAGTGTGATAGAAGCTGTTTAGTTACATTATTTGTCATTGCTGATGTGCATGGCAAGAACTGTGATTTTACTTTCCTCAGTTTAAAAACAACTGTTTGGAGCATTTAGTGCTAATGACACTGATTTCTAAACAACTTTAGAAACAACATTTCTTCCTCTCATGTCACCTGGTCAAGGGTGATTTACAATTATGCTTTCAGTAAGTGAATGAGAAGGAGTTATGTTTTCCTCCTCTACTCATGGCAATGTCTTTTGCTCATTGCTAAAGGAAGTTCAGCATGGTGGCAATGTCTGAAGTGTAACAATCCCTCAGCTAACACTTAGCACTTATCTCATGCTTTTGTGTTTGTAGATTTCCAAAGAGGGTAAATATTTTCACCTCTGTAAACGAGGCCAACAAAGACCTAGTAAAGTGAAGTGATTTGTGCTGGAAAGAAAACACACTCTTCCTGATGTTTATGCATTTGCCATCACCTCCAGCTTTTTGTGAATCACAGCCTAACTGCTTCTAAATGAATTAAAGTGGATGGTGCTCAGCACCTTCTGCCTGAGGTTCTTTATTCTTAGCTATGGTGAAGCAACACCTAATGGAAACAAGCTTTGCAAACAGGCACAAAACTAAATCTTACATGTAGGGTAATACATAAAGTTTACACATCAAGACAATTGGGAAATAAATGGTAAACTTCAGGAACAGATGCAGTCTGTCAATATGCTTGAGCAGTAATCAGAGAAACAATGGCCACACATGTACTGCCCCGGTTAAGGTATTCCCAAGGGTTCTCCCAGAGCTCTTCTCCCTCTTCTCCTCTCCCCCCTGGAGTGGATGGCTCTAAGAGACACCTTCTAGGTCCCCATGACAGCCCCTCTGGTGATGTCTGCTGAGCTGTCAGAGGGCCTGGGTTGATCTGGGATCATGCTACTTGTGAAGGGTAATTACTGCTATTTATTGACTGATGCAGCTGAGGGGCTGGGATCCTGCTTGTTAGTGGACTGCTATGTGGATTTTGCCCTGTAATAGTGGTCCCCAGCATTTCCTTTTATCTAGCACTCTTCCCTCTGTACCCACTGTGACACATGGGTAATCTCTCTGCAACACCATGCAGGCTATAAAGGGTCTTCCCAAAACTGTGATCCTATGCATATCTCTTCCAGATGAAGAAGAAGGTATGGGATTTCTTGCAGGGCTATGTGATTCACATAGGTGATGGGCTGCCTTGGCATGGTCTGAGCAGCTTGCTAAGGGTCTGACATCAGAGAGTTTTTTGTCATGAGAAACACCCAACAATGTCTGTAGGGGTAAGACCAAAGGTAGACAGACAATTCTTCCCAGCAGGCTCAGAGTGGGCAGCTAAGGATGAGGATATGAAGGGCAAGTGCACACTTTCCTGGGAAAGCTTTCCCGACTTCCAGCAGTATATCTGTCTAGGCACTTCCCCAGTTAGGAGGGAGCTGAGTCGTCTTGTACTTAACAGTTGTCAATAGATTATTTCTTTTTCCCAAGCTTGTCAGAAGTTTTCACAAGTTTCATGAACTTGTTTGGTTGCTTTTTAAACTCTTTAGCATCCACAGTAGCCAGTTGTGAGGAGCGCAGCTGAACACTGTGTGTGTGTGTGAATTATTTCCTTTCACTTGTTTGGAATCTGCCATCTGCTAGTTTTGTAAAATGCTCCCTAGTTCTTTGCATATGAGGGAGAAAAAATAGGAAAAGTTCCCTGTTTTATCCATACCACTCAGGATTTGATAGATGTCATCATATGTGATGTCATGTTGCCTCTCAGTCCCTCTTTTTCTGGACTGAAGTGTCCTTGTCTCCTTGGATATTGCTTATACAGAAAATGCTTTGGTTTTTTGCCTTTACATCAGTCCTTTGCTCTACCCTTTCCAATTCTGCTGTATGCTTTTTGAGATAAAAGGGCCAAAATATGCCATAGTAGTCAAGATGTAGCTACACCATGACCATGTCTTGCTTGTGCTAAAGATATTTTGTGTAGGCCTGAAAGCATGGGCTTCCTGTGCTACAAGACGTTCACGCAACTGTGTGCACTATGCTGCACAGCTTTGTGTGGTCTCTGTTGGCTCTACCTTTCTGTTGGAGAAGACTGTGTGAGAGCAGATGTGACCAGAGAGCACAAAATAAGAGAACAGTGTTTGCAGACTTTCCTACTTGGTGTAGCAAGGGACATGTTCGCTTGGTAGGCTGAGTCGTCTCCAGAGACTGGCTAAGCAGGTGGTGGCTGGGGAACAATGCCTGGAGGGTGGTGCTGGGGGCACCATAACAGGAAAGTGCAGCACATATACGGATACCTTCTTGCTCTAAGCAATCGCATTTGATACCATCAGCAGCCTAAATCATTGTGGGTGCTGCTCCCTCGCTTCCATTTAATCCGTTGGCTAAGACAGATGAAAACTCTGCTTAGAAGTAGATAAAATGATTTCATCCTCTCCACTGATCATGATGTAATGAAGCCGAATTCTTTGCTCACCTTGGGTGAAATATAGTGCCCGTTGATGTGTCCTGCCTTAGAACAACTTCCTTATTCTTCCAGCTAGTTAGAAAAGTATGCTGGGTTTGCTTTTCTTTTGAAAAAGACAGGATAAGAGGAAGAAAACATCTCATGCCCATGCACAATGTTGCCATCTTACCTTGCTAGCTTAGATTTTACTTAGTAAACCAGACCTTGCCTTGGAGATGGGGACCCGACCCACTGTGCCTTGATCTCATTGTACACCATTTTCATAAATACTTGTAGTAATAACACAAATTAGGCATACCATCTTTTCTGCAAAGCATAATGTTAACTGGGAAAAAAAAAAGATTAATTATTGAAAGTAAAGAATGAACTCTGTGGTGAATCAGCTGAAACTATTTAAGGACACTGTAAGAATTATTGTTCCAGATTAGGTCTGTGGCAAATAGTTGTCAACACTAGGATCATTAATACCTATTGGACCTATGCAGCAAGAGGCCTGTGTATGCAGAAGAGAACATGCCTGTCACATTTCCTAGTTATGCAAAGGAAGTATTCTATCAAAAGCTTAATTTAATCAAGATTTTATTTGATCGAGTAGTTCAGATCACTTAGTAGAGCCCATTTGGTAGAATATCTGCAGCTTCATGTACTGAAAAATGTACATCTTTACGCATTCACCAGAAAATAGCTCCTAACTGACACGACTAAAATTGATTCTGCTGGTGTGTTCCCTTGAAGAGAGTGTCTTGGATCATGGGAATGGATAGTGCAAGCTGTTGGCCAATTCGGATGGGTGCTAGGCTTGACTCTAGGTCAGGTGGATCACAGCCCTTTTCTATTTCTTTGTTTCTCAATCTGTAAAATGGGACAAATGAATTTCTGTGCAGGAGGCAGTTAATGCTGTTGCTCATATCAGCAGGAAATGACTTTTTTCTTGACAGTTAAATCCACCCAGCTGAGGCCGTTCTTGGGTGATTCTCACAGAGCTGCTATGGTGAGCAGCTGGCTGAGGTGGAAAGCCTCCCTCAACGCTGGGGTCTCTGCTTTCCTCATGCCTGAGGCATGCAAAAGTCCGTCTTGCAAAGGCACTGCAGACACATCTCCAAGGGTTGTTTCCAGCAGTGCTGGAAACAGGACCATCCATTCCTCTGTCACTGCAAGGAGTGGGGTTTTATGTATGCGTAACTTCAGCTGTGCTCTGCCTGCCCAAAATAATACGGTACTTTTTTTTCCTACTATCACATGTGTTCTCTAGATGTATATATTTCCACATAAATACAACACGGCTTCTCTCACTAACACAAACCTTGAAAGTCAAAGTGGTAATTAGGAATAAGTCACTGGGAGCTGCACTTTATTTTTCACCCCAGATGACACCTGCAGACCATGCCCTTCCTGGGTAAGAGGCAGGAAGTCTTCATAACCCAGCACACCAGCTACATGCTCATCCGTTCTGCACACTATTAGTGTGTCTTTCCTAAAAACACATTGTACATTTGTTTTGTACAGAGGCGGTGGGGAGGGTCTGGCTGTAGGCAGCAAACAGCAGCCATGTGATGGGTTTGTCCACAGCACTGAGGTTTGTGCCGGTGAGGTTAGCAGTCTTGCAACTTCACCTCTAAGCTACGAAAGGTTTCGTACAGTAACTTGTCATATGAGTTTGCATCAGAGCTGATATTCACACAGATAGTGTACCACACGTAGAAGCAGGTCCTTCATGAGATGTACTTCTTTTGTAACAGCCTCATCTCTGCTGCTTTTCCCAAGCATGTGATTGGCCTCTCAAAGCAGTTTTGTTTCAGCATCATGCCTTTCTCTGGCTAGACCTTTTAATTTGGCAGCATCAGACAGCTGAGGCCTTAATGGGGACATTTTCTAATTTTCTTTTATTGCTGTGTCTCTTTTTGCTCCTCCCAGCAGCAAAGGTGCTTCCCTCATGTGTTTCACCAGATAGAAGTAGCTTATTTGTATTCTCAAGAGATACAGACCCTCAACAACTCATGGAAATACATCTTCTAAGGGCCCTGTGTGATGGTTCTCACAACACCCTGCGCAGGAAATTCTGTTTCTACCAGATGACCAGGGTAGCAAAATTTGCTACTGCAGGCTGCTGTCGTGTTCTCATTGCCTAAGACCCTGAGGCAGCCACTGGCAATTTGATGGGCCAGAGCACAGATCTGGGAACAGGTGAGGCTTCCTCTGTTTTGTTATTTCACAGAGATACAAAGCAGGAATAATTTCTTAGGGGGTGAGCCCAGTGCTGTCAAAGCTGCAGGAGCACAGACTGCTCTGGCAGAAACTTTTTGGCCAGTACAATCTCTCTCAGGAGGATCTTGCGTCAGGCGCAGATGCTGGACCACTCTGTTGTGACAAGGTTGCTCCCACAGCCCCTCCCAGCCCTGTGGTTTCTGTGGTTTTTCAGGTCTTCTGGCAGCAAGGGGAGGAAATGTACTTGCTTCTCAGCCTGCCTCCCCAGAGCTTGCAGGCATGGTCCTCAGACATGAAAAAGTGTGCGTGCTTCAGATAGCACGTTAGGGGCTGGGTCCTCCAAAACGGGCCAAAGGACTTCCCCAGGCCCTTGGTGGCTGCTCCTGCTCATGCAGGGGCTGCATTTCAGCTCCTTTTATCTCTCTGTTAGCAGCATAGCTGTTTTTCGGAGACATGCCAATGGGAGTTCATGGTGGCGAGAGGAGAGCTTGTCTTTCCAGTAGCTGCCCTTTGTGAGATGAAGCTGGTTCTGTCATGCAGGGAGGGCTGGAAAGTGTGGCACAGACCATCCTGGCAACTGGCAGTGTTTGCTTCTGAACTCCTAGGATGCCATGTCAGGAGAGGCAAAGGCATGACCTTAATGCCAGGATAGTCTCCAGCTTCACTGCTCACGTGCTAGGGAATCTGTATTTACAATGCATTTATCCTCTCCCTTTCCAGCTCCCTGAAGTTACCTGGAAAGCTTACTGCTGCTGGGGAGCCTTTTGCTTTACCTGTGGGGTTGCTGCAGGTTGGGGAGAAGCAGTAGAAGAGGGGTCCTGGACATCACAGGGATATAAGACTGTGCCTTGAGCACTATTGTGACATAGAGCTAGTTGGACATAGGGCTTTTCTTCATTTGACCATGGCCTCCCACAGGACCACAAGCACCACACTTGGGCTCAGGCTCCTAGTTTTACAAGTGGGTAGGAGATCTCTTCTTTTTACCTGTTCCAAGCATAAAGACCCCTTCCATTAGGAAAAATCTATAATGCGCAGGGTAAAGTTCGGTATATGGGATACTGTGCAGATATAGTTTCACTCACAACCATTGGGTACCAAAAAAATTTGTTCACCTATTATTTAATTTTTATGTGACATCAGGGTCCAGAATCAGACTACAAAGATCGAGGAAGGGAAGGAAGAGTAGTGGACAGGACCGTATGTCTATTTTGTTGCCTGTCCCAATCATACTGAGGGAATCTGGCCCTTTTGTAACAAGTGGTGCCTTTAATCTGCCCTGGCAGAAGAATCTGGTCATTAATTTTTATCTAACAGTGTGAGCAGCGTGGGGTCTGGGAAAAAAATGAGTGTTCAAACTGTCCTGCTTCATGGCAGCAAAGAGAGAAAGCATCACAAAACAGAGGCAATAAAGGATGTTTACCTAAAGATTGCTGATGTGAGGGATGGACTGAGATCTTCTCTCTGAGCTGGGAACAAATACCTGCAGCCGATGGGATGGAAGAAAGGGAGGAGATAGATCATTTGACTAACACGGTATTTGATACTGAGCAGATTGCTTCCACGGGGTTACTGTTTGCCATGATCACTAGGCTTTACCATACTCTTGCTGTAGGAATGAATGGGTATGTTTATGCTAAGATGCTTAGCATATTCTAGCAGCTCTTTATAAAGATCATTATCTATAATTAGGTAAGTGTGTGTAACTGTTATTGCTCTTGTGCTAAAAATTGCTGCAAATGGAGCTGACGAGGAAGAGGATTATAATTTAGACATCAGATAATTGAACTTAATTTGCTTAACAGAACTACTAGTTGTGGCCACTTGAAACAGTAGGTCTTAAACTCAGGAATTAAATGCTTTTCTAAAAGTATTTAGTGTTGCTGTTCATATCTGTGTCAATATTTCCACTAGAGATAAGTGGTTTTGTGACTGAAACTTAGCATATGAAAATGTCAGTCAATGCACTGCTGAGTATAATGGTCCTGATCTTGCCTTTTCTCACAGACATCTGAAATTAGAAACAGACTGCCCTTTCCTAAACTTTAGTCAGTTCTGCTGAACTATGGTGAAGTTCACTGGTCCCTTTCACACTGATCAGATTTCCAGGCAGGGCTTAGTGGTGCATTTGCTGTTCCTGTGGTCACAAGTGTGGTAGTAGGGGATTCAGATGTGGCTAATAAAGGTACCTATGAAGTTAGCGCCTCTTCCCTAAAGGCTGACCTTCCCCTCTCCACACAAGCCTGGCCTTAGGTCTAGATTTCACCAACTGTTTTGTGAAAGGCTGTGCTGCCTTTACTTGCTTTCAGAAATGAATTGTTAAGTGGATGTAACCATCTACAGTATTGTCTGCTGCATTGCATTGGTACCCAGGTGCCCTTACATTTCCTGAACCCACTCTGGGGCCAGCGCTGCTCTTGCATGGGGTGACTACCACGAGTGCAGTGTGCTAGCATTGCAATATGTGTGATGGACTGTACTCAGGACTATGTGGGCTCTGGTGCAGCCCAGACTTGCCATAGACATCTACATGAAGATGAATTTTGCCCTTACTCTCTGTATCCCAGGTCTGTAGCCTGTTCAAATGCCTTTTTGATGATCCTGATGCACTTCTCACTTCCAGAAAGAATGGACCCAGCTCCCATTCTTTCAGACCAATTATTTTTAAATGCCTGCACTGAAGTCTTAGTTTTGTCATTGAAAATTTATCTGGATCTTTTCTGCTTTCAATTTTATTCTGGCAAGTCTGGAGTTGGAAATTGACTGCTTGTCTTAGTCGCTATGTGAATGAAATAAAAAAATTAGCTATGCTGCTTATACAGAGCTGACAGTGTGTAATATCTGGGGCTTAGTGTTATCCTCCGGGTGTTGAGTCAGTGCTGACTAAATAGTTGTTAATTTTCTTGGGTTCCTGTGCTGGAGCCTAACCACTGGAGCATATAGGCAGTATGGGCTAACAGGCTTCATGGACAGGCCAGCAGTAGATGCCAGTGACCCCCAGGGATGCTGGCCTGCTGCAGGCTGAATCCTCTGCAAGCCTTGTGGCAAAGGCACGATCCTAACACCAGAATGAAGGAGAAATCTTGTGAACATGAACCCAGAGTTTTCATGGGAGATTATTCCAAGGAAGGGGCCTATATGGACCAAAGCTCTGTCACTGAATAAGCAGGCAAGGCATGGCATGAAAGCCATAGAGACAGGAGAACAATACTTGTCATGGTACCTTTCTCGCCATCACCGCAATTATGCATAAGGCCTTGAATCTAAAGGTATTTCAACAAAGTTCTCTTGCTGTCTTGAAAATCATGGCTACTGAACCCAGAAAATCAAATCCTAAGCATGCCCACAGGATGGGTGCTGAGCTGCCTTCAGTCATGAGACAGATGGTCTCCAGTCAAACCTTAAGTGTGTGCATAAGACAGGAGTTGGTGAAGGCTACTTGTCCAGCAGGTAAGAAGAATCAGAACCCTGGCAGTCAAAAGCATCCTTCCTCATGTTCAAATTCTTCTCTTCAATCTAAGTAACACGGTGAACTGCTGCCTGTGGAGAATTATGGGGTGAGGCTTTCTTAATCTTGCCTGTTAAACACTGTACAAATGGGTTATGAGGAGGATTTGATCTTCAATCTCTTGTCTCTTAGAGGAAAGTCATGTTGAGTAGATTATAGAGCAAATCACCAATTGACATGGAATAAGGGAAGATGAAATGAAATAGCTCTAGCTAGAAGCCTACCCCAGAATGTCTGAAAGCTTAAGAGGAGATGTGTTTAGTCTGCTCCAGCTCAGGTAGAAGAATCACCTACAGATCGCCAGGAAAGTAACTGGGGGGATTTATGTGCAAAGATAGTTTTTAAAATACCATCTTCTGAGAAAATTACACAAAAGTCTTCTGAGAATATATTCTGCATATACGTTCTTGCTATCTCTCCCCTCCCAGGCCCCAATAAGTTTTAAATCCATTATCTAATTTCAGTCAAATTTAACAAATGGAAAGAAGTCTCAAAGATACCAGATTTCTTCAATGGCCATTACACTGTATAGCCTGGAGACCATGTGTAGCTCCTAGAGCCATTTGTTTGCTCCACTAGAACAGGCTGATAGGCTTAGGTGGAAGTCATGAGAGAAGCTGGACAGCTAGTGAGTGTATGAATGCTAACTGTCCAGCAGACATGCACTGCTGATCCATTTAGCCTCTTAGGCTATGTGTGTCCTGCTACTACTATGTTTATGTTTTATCTTGTTGATTTCTACCAAAAAGATCCCCATGTAAATAAACGTGCAGTATGGGTGGTAAGGGGACCAAGATGCAGGAGTAAGCGTGGGAGATAGGCTATTAGATTATGGAACAACCCTTATATACCTTAAGCACCATCTCTCTCCTTCGTGTTTTTGCTAACTTAAGTGAATATCAACTTAGCTGGTTTCCAGGACCTCTTTCTTTAGACAATCCATGCACTTTGTGCATCACATGCACTTGGGGATGAGGATTCCACCAGAGAGCAGGGTGCTGTGGGGTCAGACATTGCAAAAATAAGCATTGAGTACCTTTGAGGACATAGTCTGAAGTGAATGGTAGAATGAAGGATGGGAACACAAACATTTAATCTAGAAAAGTTGCTGCATACTCTTTTTTTTTTTTCCCCCAGCAATGGTTTCGTAATGAGTCTTAATGCCCTGATGAGGTGTGGCTGTGGCAGGGAATGCTTCATCAGCCAGCCTGAGCTATTGCAGCGTAGCAGAGAAATGACTGAAGACATAACTGTCTGCTCCAGAACCACTGTGTGTTACCATCATCTGGGGAAAAGGGAGATGCACTGAGTATCTTTTTGCAATAGTCATTGTTGGCTTATTGGCTTGATTATTCTCCTTAGATATGTATTCACTCAACAGATCACAGCAACCCCAAAGAGATTAATTACGTGTATTTTTAAATTCCCTAAGTGCACATTTGCATAACTAGCATTTTTAAATATTCATAAATACATATTTGCTTGATAGATTGTAGCGGCATCACTTGCAGCTTCAAAAGAGACCTTCACTTAATCAAACCAGAAATGTTAATCATGTCTTGAGGCTCAGCCATATGATCAGCATATTGTGGCAAAATAAATACATTGAGCATCAGCTGGGGCACAGTAATTGAGTGCGTGCTCCTACCCTATGGCACATGTGAGGAAATCTGACCCAGCTTAACCCCCTGTTGCTGTGGTTTAGCCAAGCCTTCTTTGCATTTACTACAGACAGAAAGCAGACTCATACATAACTGCTGTGGATTAGCTCATTTGCGAGGAGGGGTCTGCTAGAACAGCACCAGGGCTGAAGCAGCGCAGAAAGTGAACCATATCCTGGGCCGCATCAAAAGAAGCATGACCAGCAGGTTGAGGGAGGTGTTCTCTGCTCTCATGAGACCCCACCTGGAGTACCGTGTTCAGCTCTGGGGCCCACAACATAAGAAGGACATGGACCTGTTGGAGCAGGTCCAGAGAGGGGCCACAAAGATGATCAGAGGGCTGGAACACCTGTCCTATGGAGACAGGTTGAGAGACTTGGGGTTGTTCAGCATGGAGAAGAGAAGGCTCCTGGGAGACCTTATAGCAGTCTTCCAGTACCTGAAGGGGGCCTACAAGAAACATGGAGAGTGACTTTTTAGAAGGGCATGTAGTGATAAGACAAAGGGTAATGGCTTTAAACAGAAAAAGGATATATTTTGATTAGATGTAAGGAAGAAATTCTTCACTACGCTGGTGGTGAGGCACTGGAACAGGTTGAGCAGAGAAGCTGTGGATGCCCAGTCCCTGGAAGTGTTCAAGGTCAGGTTGGATGGGGCTTTGAGCCACCGGGGCTAGTGGAAGGTGTCCCTGCCCATGGCAGGGAGTTGGAACTAGATGATCTTTAAAGTCCTTTCCAACCCAAACCATTCTGTGATTTGGATTAAGTGGATCCTGCATCCTTGCTAGCTCCTCTTTCCCAGTGACAGAAGCCTTGCAGGCATGCCACCATGGACATTCCTGGACAGGATGTGTCTCCATGGCACTCCACACCCTCAGCCTCACAGGCTATGTCCACAGTGTTAAACTGAAAAGTCCAGGATTGTCTCTACTGCTTAACTCATTCCCCGGCTCTTTTTTGAACTCCTTCAATGATTTGTCTCCAAGACAGCAGCATCCAGGGAACAGCCCATAGTGCCCACCAGGAGGGTAACAAGTGTGTGTGCCTTCACCCTACAGTTATCCAGTGCTATCTCAGAGGGCTACATATCCTCAAATGTGCCCACATACTTTCTTGCCACCCCAGGAATACACAGCTCTCGGTGCTATAACACTGTGCCTGGGGTGGAGCCAAGTCCTCACGACTTCAGATATTTTGAGTTAAGAAAAGCATGAAAAATAATAATACTGTTAAAGGGGACCGTGGTGACAGAGATCCAGCGTCACGTGCTGTGTAGTACAGACATAGCCTGTCTGCTACCGAGGGGCTAGTGCCAAAGCATCATGAGTGTGGGCTGGTCTGTACATCCCTCCACCACTACAGTATAGACAGAGCTACTGAAGCTGATAGCAGCTGAGGGGGCTTGTATCTCAAATGCTGACCAATGTGCGGTTCCCTGTTCCCCACTCAGCCCGGCTGTATGCTTACTTAATGCTGGTTGCAGGGAAGTAGTCCTGATTGTCTTTAACTTGACGGAAAGGGGAGTGTAATTTTTATTCATGCAAGCAGATCATGACCAGGTGTTACAACCAGAAGGGCTTTCCCTCCCACCCCGCCCCAGCTTTTTCTTTGTGTTACTATATGAAGAGTCTTTGCAGTATCAGAGCAAGAAACCTCAAAGCAGGGTGACAAGGAAGTTAACTCCTTCTGGGCCTGCCTGCAAGGTGGTGAGTCAGACATGAAGGGTGGTCCCTTGGCAAGCAACTGAAAAGAAAAAGGAAAGATGACAGCTGTCCCCACCAGCTGAGTTTTGAGCTCAAGTTCAGGGAAGAGAGGAGCATGAATTCATTACACACAAGAAATGCCAAAGTTTACACTTGCACGTAACAGCTCGTGGCTGGGAAGTGGTGGCCCTAGAAATGATTAAGAAGTGCCACTCATGATGTGGGTCTGGTGGGAGCAGGGTGCAGGGGGAAGGCAGAGGGGCAGTGGTGTCAGGGGAGGGAAGGAATAACACAGAAAGAGGGAAGGAGGATGATTCACGTACATCAGCACCCTTGAGCTCACAGAGAGGGTCCCCAGCGCACCCAGTCCACAGGTGCATTTTGGGCGCAGTAGAGGCTGCGTGCCCACACATCTGCTGTGCTGCCCTGGGTGCAGGCTATGTGGCACCCCGAGGACCTGCCAGCTTGTGGGGTGTTTGCCTGGGAGGAGGAAGGCCACGAAGAGGGAACCAGTGACCTGAACTTGTGTGTGATCCCTCCTCACCAGACCACATCCCTGTAACCCTGTTCTGCTGAGTCAGTGTGGGACACGTGCATTTTAGTTTTCTGCTGGGTGATATTGCATAAACTGTGACATCTACGCCAAATCAGCTTCTTCCTGCCTTGGCAAGTGGGAAGCGAAAGCCTGCTTGTCAGATTGCTCCAAAGCCAACCTTATGTCTCAGTGCTTGTATTTTGAAACACTTCATAGCATCACATCCTCACAGAAGTGATCTCCTGACTTTAATCCTTCAGGGCAAATTAAATTTGGGGTCCAAGTTTGTTTGGGACTCAGTAGTTAATAGTTGAATTTTTAGCTGAGAAATTATTGTTGTGGTCTGGTCCATTGCAAATAAAAGTCAAAATCGTTTACAAGTATATAATTTTATTTAAAAATGCATGCTCCTTTATGGCTGGATACCAGCCCCCTGCCCATTAGTGCATCCCCTGTCACTAGTCATTTATTTTGGAAAACCACAAATTCCAGCCGATCATAACAACAGTTTGATCACTGAGAAATAAATAAACTTTTTATAGTAGCTGAAAGCCAATCTTAGTGGGTATCTGTGTTTGAATAAATTTTTATCAGGAACCCACTGGTCTTTTGAACCTCAGAGCAGAGAATGACGGAAGATCCTGAGGCATCAAAGTTTCTGTCCTTTGTATTTCATTGCCAACGGTTCCTTTTTAGAAGGATAAAGCCACCTCTATTTTTAATTGGAGCTGCAAAGAAAACCTACTCCTGCAGTTTTGGATGAGTCAAGATTGTGGTGGCAATGAATGATTAATATTAATTCCTGCTTCAGCGGTACTGAAATAAGCACCTTATGTCAAATAGGGAAAACAACCTTACGTGGAAGAAGTTGATCTGACCTGTTGTCAGCGAGGAGCAAAGGGAGAAGGGAATACTGAAGCAGATTTTTGCTCTGTACAGGTTTTGTGTCTGCAGAAGAAGAATCTGGAGGCTGAGAGTTACCAGACCCATTAATTAATCTTTGAGTTCCCACTGACTGGCTTTGCTTTGGACCTACCTTTTATAATTTTGCTGGGGCTGAACACATAGCAGACCATAGAGCTCTGACCCACCCCAAAGTGTCAGATTTGCAGGTGGGCTGTTTTTCACCTGGGATTTAGGAAGATAACTTAATGTCAGTTGTTCAGCGTACCCTTTGAGGAATTTGGGACTTTCAGCCACTCTAAAACCTCCTAAGTTCCTGCCTGAACATATTTATTTTTATCATTAGCAAGTAATTATGGTGCAAGAAGAAAGTGTGCATACTTATTCTTTCTAAAATAAGTTATTTACTAGCCCTTATTATGATAAGGAACTGGCTCTGGATGACTTCATGGTGGGAAGGAAAAAGACAACTTTAGTAGTTTCTTTTTCTTCGTTCCCTAGCTATTAGTGCCAGGGCAATTTTTGCTGTTCAGTACATGGAAGACAGACCAGTTAACAGCTCTAGGCTTATAATCTTTAGTTATATTTTCAACCAATAAAATTTAATAACCCTGTCTAACCATAATTTCTAGGTCTGTTTATCATTGAGAAATAGGATTTTCTGACAATCTATGGATTGGTAATACAAAGCTTTTATTAATTTCTAGTCATGCCCAAACTAAAATTAAATAATTCTTCTTTCTAATTTTTTCCTTCTTGCAGACTCAGTGGTTTGGGAAAAATAACATCTGTGGAGAGGTGAGGACCCTCTGCTTTCCCTACATTCAGATCTGGTTGTTATTCCTTTTTGTGTTTAAAAATGGTGGCTGGGATGGGATGAAGGATGGAGATGACATGGGGGCTGCCCCAGTGCCTGAGGGAGAAAGCCTTTCTGCTCAGCCGGGTGCTCTGTCCCCAGCCAGACAGGGGCCACTTCAAGGCCGGATTGCTCAGCTTCGGGCAGCAAAGCCTGCTCACCCAGGTTCTCCTGCACCCTGGGCTGTGCTTCCTCCCAGGCCACACTGCCCCAGGACATGCAGGCAGCCGCCCTCTTTGCAGCCCTCTTCCAGGTAAACACCAGAGCCACCGCACCCTGAAAAATCAGCCTCCAGCTGGGGACAGCAAAAAAGAGGTAGTCTAACGTGCGACTGAAAAAGCACAGGCTGAACCATACCTGTTCTTTGATTGCTTGTCCTTGGTATCCCGGAAAGGTTGAGTTTAAAGGATTAGGGGATGCTGCCACAGCTTCTCCAGGACACAGCGTCAGTGCTGCAAAATGAAGGGGTCTAACAGCGAGTCTTGGCTGCAGCCAACTGTAAGCCTTTTTTAATGATCATGTCTGCAATATGTGAATACTACCAAAATGCTGACTAAGTTCCCACTGCCAGAAAATGAGAGGTTCGATCTAAAACCTGGGGCACATTATTTGGAGACAGTCTTGACTTCAGTTTTCTAGGTCCTTGGTGAGGGCTCCACAGGGATCTTGTGGATGCAGACATGCATATGTGCACAAACACACAGAGACAGAAAGTAGACCCTTAGCCAGGTATTAGTTCAGTTTTTCTCTAGGACCTACCCTATTGACACATTCTGATCACATCTACCAAAATTAAATGACGTCCCAGGCTGCCAAGACAATGACTATATGGCCAAAACCAGACAGAGCTCCTCTGAATGCACCATGCCTTTGTGGTTACAGCTGTCCTGTAGGAGAAGTGGTCTGACATGCCCCCAGGCAGGAGAAAGTCTTGCCCAGGGGTTCCTCTGTTCACAGGGAGTACTCTGGGCAAGGGGCTCTCGTATCACCTTTCTCCAGCTGAGTCTTGAGGAGGCAGGATTGCCATGTTGTCCAAGTCCTGAAGAATCACAAGGGGGTGAGGAGCCCTTTCTCTACTCTGGAGTCAAGCTCTAAACCTTCTTAGAGGTTATATCTTTGAACAGGTTACAGGCGTCCCCACACTTTCATGCCATTTTCATCCTGCCGTGCAGTAAGCCCTCATCACATCCTATCTAATTTTGAACACTTAAAGGAAATATCTACTTTAGGAGCCTGGATGCTCCAAAATTCCCCTGTCAACAGTGGTGGAAGAATGAAACCTCTGAGAGCAACACAGGTCCTGGGCGGGCTTGAAATATCTGTCTTCCTCCACTGACTAATGAGGTCACTATCCATGAAATGCCTGGTGAAGCAACGAGGGACTTCAGTTACATGCCTGAGTTAGAGGGGAGTGAATTCACCACTGAAACCCACTGCAGTGTTCATCTGCTCTCACTTCTGGCTTCATCCAGTTCTTCCTTGGGGTTGTAGGATTTTCCTGTATATCGTAGCCTCCCTGCACGTGTTTGAGCCTTCACACAAGCACAGAGCTTGCTGATTTTCTTGACAGATAATGGAAGCAAAAAAATAGGTGGCTCAGTGGGATCTCTCAGCCATCATTTGGATAAAGACCAAGTGAGTGCTAAGATCTCAATAGAATAAAATTTTAATGGAGGGTTTGTGATTGAGACTTGGAGGTTCTGTTTGGTTTTTTTTCTTCTTTTTCTTTTTTAACTCTCATTATCTGGTTTCCATGGAAAGATTTTTCAATACAGAACAGCTTCAATATTTTTCTTACAAAAGTTAACAAAGAAATAAGATGCATCTCTGTCTCTTTCTTTGTAAAGTCAGGAATCTCAGGCACGAAAAATTGAATTAGCCAAAATGGATTAAGTGATCGGTTTCTCCTGGCCTCCATTTTCCTTCATAAAATGTGCACACCAAATAAGAGCTGCTGGTCAGAACACCATTGGAAATGCTTTTTCTCATGTGTCATTAAGCAACTGCTCTAGTTTTTAGCATTAGAAGTGCCATGCACAAAATAAGCATGCATTCACAAGGCTGCCTGTCACTAAAGTGATTTGATTATGTTGCAGGGAGTGCCAGTTTAAATTACAAACTCAGTAGGCCTTCTTGGAAGCTTCATTTTGCTCATTGGCAAAAAAACTTGGAATATATATTTGGCCTAATCCAGTCTAATCTGATCTGTTTCACAATGCCATCTGGATCTCATCAGGGGCTGGATGCTTTCAGTATTTGATTCAGAGACTTTTTTTTCTTTCTTAATGGCTATTCTTTAAGAATTAAACATTTTGGATAAGTGTTGGCCCCTGTTTATTCCTATTCATTGTGTGGAATATATCCAGGAGCAGCCACTGAGATATTTATTGCTTCTAAGGAGCCAATAGCTAATCAAATCTGAATCAGTTGCTATCAGTTTTTGCCTTGGGAGTCGCTCAAAAACATTTCTGTATTTTTCAAGGATGGTGTGTTCCTGACCAAATGTTAGGCCTAAGTAAGCACCTGGTGGATTTGGATGACAGCACAGCATTATCTCAAAGCATTTCTCTGTGACTGATATGTCTTCCAGTAGATGATCCTACACACTGGGAAGAAAAACTTTCTAATGATAAGGGTAGTTATGCTCTGGCACAGGTTGCCTAGGGAGATGATGAAATCTTCATCACTGGAGGTTTTTAAGAACAGGTTAGACAAGCAGCTGCCAAGAATCGTTGATGTGTAGTCAATTCTGCCCTTGGGCACCGCTAGATGACCTCCTGAAAGCCCTTTGAATATTTTAATCACTGAGCTTAGAGCTGAACAAAGAACCAATCAATAAGAAATCAAAACCAGGGAATTGGAACAAATTTTTTGTTTGTCTAAGAGTTAAAAGTATAAGTAGAATAAAAAGCATGCTTTATGTATGACATTTAATAAAAGAAAAAAAATCTGAATCATCAGAGGAAGAGGCATTTACAAAGTTATATAACCAGGAAGTTAGGTGCAAATGTGGGGAATCCTCATTCCACAAAAATAAATAAGGGAAAGCCTAATTACTGTCTAGAGATTTAACTTATAGGGCATAAAGGAGAGAATGAAGTCAGAGAATGTGTTTTGAGCTAGCCTGTTCAAGTATATTTAAGGTACACAAGGATACCTGCACTTCACCTCTTACCCAGAACTTTCAGATATAGATGGCTATGTATTCCAGAGTCTTAGACCCATCATTTAATACACAGCATGATGGAGACAGAAATTTATTTCACAACCCTCTATATAGGAGCCTTTCATTCAAAATATATGAAAGAAATAAAACATTATATTGCATCCCAGCAGGCTCTGACGGCTTAAGGGCACCAGAGTGTGATACTGAAATACAGAACCAAGATTGTTCATGTGGCAGTTCAGAAAAAAATCACCTTGTGCAGAAAACCAGGAGGTCTCTTGTGCTAAAATATATTTTTCTCCAGGTCCAAGAGCATAGGATGACTCTCACCTTTATCCTGTAGCAGCAGAACTTCAAGTGCAGGCTCACTGTGCACGTGTCCCATGCGCATGTCTAGGGTGGTGGCAGGCTTGGAGTCTCATTCAGGGATATGTTAGACATATTTCCAGGATGCTGTATTCATAAAGTGTTTTTAGTAATAAACACTGACCACTAGGCTAATCCGACAGCCCGAATTGATGCTAATTGTTTAATTGGTGGAGATCATAGATTACTTCATTTATACTATAAACAATGAATGCGCCTTGCTTTGCAACCTACAAATAAACCTAAATGAAGACAGTACATTACAAACCATATATAATGACAATCTTTAGATTGAATTAGAAATCTTCTTTTATCTGAACAGTAGACCTCCAAATGAGCTTAAGCACTGTGCCTCAGTTTCCCATCAGGCCCTGCTCTGCTCCTTGTCCTCCCCTGGCCTGACTGGGCTCCAGCTGCTGGGCTCTCCCTGTGCTGCTGCAGGGTATTTTTTGAACAACAGCTAGTCCTGACTTGCCTGTTTGTTTTTTTCCCTTTTCTTTTTTTTTTTTTTCCTCTCTTTTTCCTTTTTTCTCTCTTTTCCTTTTTCCTTTTTCTTTTATATCACTTTCCCCCCCGTCTCTTTCCCTTTACCTCCCCTTTCTCCTTCCTCATTCCTTCCTTTCCCCTTTCCTTCTCTTTCTCCCTTTCCTTTTCTCTTTTCCCCTCTTCTTTGTTTCTCCCTACCTAAGTTTATTTTAAGTGGCAACAAATTACATTAATTTTCCCCAAGCTGAGTCAGTTTTGCCCATGATCCTAACTAGTGAGTGATTTCCCTGTCTTTATCTTGACCCACAATCTTTTTCATCCTATGTTCTCCCCCCAGTCCTGTTGAGGAAGCGGATTGAGGGAGTCGCTGGGTGGGTGTCTGGCAGCCAGCCATTGTCAGCCCACCACACCCCCATGGGACACCCAAGCAGAGGGCTGTGGAGCACTTAAGGCATTTGGTCCTATGCATGGCCACCTGCCTGTGAGATCCCTCCTTTTAACCAGTGCCAGATGGAAATCACAGTGCCTGAGTGGAAGGGGGCCCTGAGCTACCCGAGAACTAACCTGGCACAGAGGAGAGCCAGGTGGACTCCAGCTGGTGGAGCAGGGCTGCTGTGGGTGCTCAGGCATGAGTGTATGGCTGTGCTGAGGTGGAGAAGGCAGAAGTGGGTGCCTGTCCCTGTCACTTTCCCTCCTGCAGAACAGGTTGTGCCTCCATGATGGACTGAGGCAGTTTGGAGGTGCAGACCTCTTTCAGCATGGACAAGCAGAAAGCACTCACTTGCTTAGGGATTTTGTTCTTTTGCTGTATTCCACTATTTGTACACGTATTTTTTTGGTAAGCTCTAAATAAAGAGTTTCAAAACTTAAATCTCCTTTTAGAAATGGTTATGTTCCTTGCCTGACTAAAAGTGTTGGGTGTCACCATGGTTTTGTCCTGCTTCTTCTCACCCATCTCTCCTTGCTCCTGGCTGACCTCAGGAGGACTTCTGCTTCATGCGAAGCACAAATCCACGTTAGCAGGATGAAGGAACCAGGTCCTGCACTCTCAGAGTGGCTTCTCCATTCCCAAGACAGGGCTCATTAGTGTCATTAGGGCTGCTCAATTGCGTATGTCCTCTCAGGCTGATCCAGCAGCAGGTTTGAGACATATGGGTGTAAATGATGCAAAGGGAAAACAAAATGAAGGAGAATCATGTGCTAAACACCACAGTAGTCATGTGCTAAACATCACAATTGAGAGTTGTGTATGTAATACATAAGTCTCATAATTCAGGAGGAGATTTTTGTCACTTTTTATTTTAGGTGGCTGCTGTTGCTTGTTTTGTGTGAAGGCCACAGAAGTAGGATGTTGAAGAGAGGTTTGGGTGGCGGGGTGGCTGTGCCCCAGCAAACCAGAAAAGGGATGAAATTTGGTGTTTATGGCTGAGGAAGTAAGATGGCACAACTTCACAAGGAGAGAAAGGCAAAATTTGACTGCATTCAAACATCTTTATGTGCTTACTGAGGGGTTCTGTGAGGTTAATGAAAGGTGCTCCAAAATACCTGTATATTAATGTTCAGTTACTAATTAAGTTTTGACATGCAAAGAGGTATCTGTCTCATTCTGACTGGATGGGGTATTTATGTTGGCTACAGGGCCTGCTCACTTGCAGGCACAGCCTGAGCTAAGATGTTTCTGAGGAGTCTGATGGAAGTCCAGGCGAATGATTTTTGCTTCAAGAAGCAGATTTTGGCCCCGTGAGACTTCTCTGCCTCTTTAATCCCTACTGTTTACTTTTTTTTTTCTCTTTTAACAAGCAGAAAAGATTTGAACAAAGTACCCTCATTCTAGTGCAGATCGGAATATGATCTGTTTTGCTACTCACTAGCATGGTCAAAAGCTCTCTGTTAACATTTCTGAGATGGTGGTGTTTCACCACACAGATTCTTCATTCTTTCTCATATCACTGCTTTCTTTTTTGGTGCAAATTACAGAAGTTTTTAAATCTAAAAGGCCCATTTTGAGGGGCCAGATTCATGACCAGCCAAAATGTATAAACCTTTATTTATAATTCAGAAATGGAATAAGTAGTCAGAAGCAAAAAAGGAGTTATGAATTTTGTTACTGGCCAGATCTGGGTCCAGAGCCTTAGCTGGGGTGTGTGAGCAGAACATCTATTTCACTTAGCAGATGCATATCTTTATCTTGCATAAGGTGATGGTCCTATCCCTTTTGTTTCGCTCAGCAGGTGTAATGGCTCGTCTGTAAAGCAGAACAGCATTTCAGTCAGGTTTTCCTTCTTCCTTCAACATAGTTTTCAATAATTTAAAAAATTAATGAGCTATCAAATTGATTTCAATTCAATAATAATTCATCTAGATAATAATTTCCATTTCAATAATTTGAAATCCTTCCTCTTACCCCATCTCCACCCCCCATCTTCCCAGATATATAAACCCTATTCTGCCTTGCTAATATCCCCTCCAAACTTTCTACCTTTCCCTCAGTGTAACAGTCAGTAGTATTTACACACACAGTGCCTTCTGTCCCTGCAATGAACCTTGAATTCCTGTTCTGGAAAATCCCTACTTGGGCCTGGCCCCAGATCCCACAGTAAGGTAGGAATCAGGACTGGTCCATGGGCTGGCTGCAGCATCCGTGCTGTGCTTCTCTCTAGCTCCTGGTGTGTCAGCTAGTCCTTATAATCCTCAGAGGGATGTCAAAGGAAGGGAAAAAAGGGTGGGTGGGGTGAAGTCTGGATGGTCTGCTCTGCTTTTCCCTCCTTTTTCATTATGAGGACCACTGAAGTAGAGAATTCTTCAATCTGTTTTTTTTGCTTTGACATCTAAGATCCTTGGCTTTCTGGACAGAATGAACAATCTATTTTTATTTGTTACTTTTGTTTAAGTTGGAGACACTTAAAATATTTCTCCCAGCATGTCAGTGAACCTCTTTTTATTTTATTGGAAAAACATTTCTATAGACTGACAATGTAATCCGTGTTGTACTGATTGATCAGGTTCTTCCCTTGGTTCTTAGCCGGTCTTTATACAGACCTCCCATAGACTCACTGAAATCAATGTGAGGTAACACTCGGGGTTTTTTTTCTTATCCTTTTATGTACTCTTATACTTCTGAGAACTCGTTGTACAATGAAACCACACTCATTAGGCCAGACCTAACTGACTACACAAATCTCAGAACTGTGTAGCAGCAGGTCTGATGGGAATTTAGCTAATTAGTGACTAAAAAGATGTCACGGTTTAGCATGAAGTGGATAACCCATCTTAATAAATGGAAGTGAAGTGCAATGCGGAAGAAGCATTGTTGCAACACTGAAAAAATATTTTAGGTGTTTCCTTCTTATTTGAGGGGTGTCAAGAGGTAAGACAAGGGATAAAATCACATGTACTCAGTGGTTCATGAGCAGGGTGCTCTGATCCTGGCTTCACAGTAGACCAGTGGCCCCTAGTTATAGACTGCACTTTGTCTCATGAATCTTTATAATCAGTTCATTTTTGTACCAGCATTTTGACGTCATTCATCTGGTACAAATGCAATTTTAATACTGTAAGATTTAGACCAGAAGCATCTTGGGTGTCAAAGAGGAAACCGATCTTTTTTGTGATGGAAATTTGAAGTTCTGAATTATCAAAGATATGGATGTGTTTCCACTCAGTTTTATAACCTGCACAACTTGTCATAATCAATGTGATAACGGGGGTAAGAGGTGATAGATTTGTTTTACAATCTGTTGCTCTTGTAAACAAATGATCCAGTAATGTAATTTGCAAAGGCCATTAAAATGAAATCAACTGCTTTTATAGATTATGCATAATTATTGCTTTTAATTAGCAAGCAGAGCTGGGCCATATATAAGGCTTAGATCAATTGGATTACTTCCTCCAGCTCGTCTTCCATATTAAGTCCCAGGCCTTAAGAATTGGTTGTATCTTAAACCTATTCCTATAGTTTGAAATAAAGCTGCCAGTGTCTATTAGGTCTCTTGCTGCCTTTCATACCTTTTAAATGTAAGGTTTTCCTGGGGCGTGCAAAGCTTTGACACAGAGAAAATCTACTGAATCCTGCTAAGGGAATGTTTTGTGGTACCAATAAAGACCTACGGAAATGAGGACCGTAGCGAAAGATCAAGAAGGAAATAAGAACATTAAGAAGCAGAGCAGTAATGAAACTGAAGACTTAGACAGGAGGCAAGGAAAGTCAGTTGATTGCAAGTACTGAAAAGTAAACAAGAAACACTTTGCGCAAGGGTTGTGTGTGAATGAATGTCTAGAGACAGGAAAGATGGTTTTGTCAGTTGGGTCTGTGCCCTGCCACACAGTTCTTGGAGCTGATTAGGTCAGGTACCTAATATTTCTGTCCTTTAGTTTTCTATCTATAAAACATAGTTGATAAAACCCTTGCTAACTCACCAGGCTATTTCGTGACTCATTCACGCTATTTAGAAACAGGGTGTGGAAGAAGGGGCACCAGGGTGGCAGGAAGAAGGGAAGAAACAACCAAGACTAAACAGAGAAAAAAAGAGAGGATGAAGCTTCTGGAAGACTGAATTAAGCCAGGCCAGGGGAAATCTGGCTGGTTTGTCAGCCTCATTATGGGTTTTTCCTCCAAAGATATCCCCATGCTCAATGTGGCTGCCTGCAGTGACAGCTGCTTTGGGGGGAGAGGGAGGGTGGGAAAGTCAGGGCACTCAGCAGTTCAGCTTTTGCTTTACAATACACTGAAGTCTTGTTGAAAGCAGGGACACTTAAGAGAGTCTCAGGCTGTGGCTCTCCCTCAAGGGTCTTATGGATTTAACTATTTGCAACACTAAACCCTTGTTTCTTTTCACCAACAGCAACCAATGCAAGCTACGGTTGTTTTTCCCCTCTTTCAACCCCTCTGGCTTCCCTTTCAGCTGACACTGAAGATTAGCTTCAAGCTCTAAGCTGGTAAGGTCTTTGAGGAAAAGCTTTAATGAGGATCTGATCCTTTTAAACTCTGATCTAATTACTGTTAGAGCAATGTTTCTATTTTGGGTGCTGCAAACAGATCAAGTTTACATGTTTGAAGGTGGCACTCTTTGGTGGACAAGAAGCAAACCCCACCCTGTAGGTTAAATAAATTTTCATACATAAATAAAAACATGAAAACACCTATGTAAAGCATCTGGCATTATTTCAGAAGAAGTTTGGGAGCCGATCCTGGGGAACTTTGGAAATACAGAAAGATTTTTTTCCCGTTGCTGTATTATTGGGCGAATGGTAGCAGACAAGATTTGAGGACACATGGGGTAATCTATTGAGTGTATCAGTAGGGAAGAAGGGCAAAAAGGACTAAAAACTACAGACCCAGCCATGAAGAGTGCTCTGGAGTGCACAGAAGTATTACCCAGAGCATGATCAAAACCTCATAGACTCTAACTCAGTGATAACAAAGAAAGGTGAGGCTGAGTCCTACAAGCCAACACTTTCACTTGGTCTATTGCCACAGCTTCAGTGTTTTGTGTGGTTTTATCATGTGTTTTTACCACTCTCGGGATTTGAATCTGTGTGCTGATCTCCAGACAGTTTACAAAGCCTAGCTCCCTGCTGTTCTTGTAACATGCACCAGGCAGCTTTGCCCATCGCGGAACACATGTATGCATGTACCTGTACAATGAGTGCTGAGAAGACCTATCATAGAAGATCTATCCGAGCTGCAGATATGGACATGGTCGATGCACTGCATTTGCCTGAATCTCTCCATGCTTTCTTCAAGAGATGGAAGAACATTGCCTGCTTTCCTGGCTATAAAACTGTCAGTCATTGCATGGATCCCTGTGCTGCTGTTTGGCTTGGCTGGCAGCCTCCAGAGTGTGAAATGCTACTACTGGCAAGCCAGGTGTGAAATGAATTTGTCATGTTCTGCTTAATGGGGTGTTACTGTAACTTCAAACCTTTGTGGTGACCACTTCTAGGTTAACACCCTTCAGTAACTAACCAAAACACAAACACTGAACAGGAGAAATGTTAAAATGCTATTACAAGCCATGGTTTTGTCCAATTAGCAGACTCTGCTTTGGTCTTGACTCAAGTGGCTTGTCTATATAAGGATGTATTAGTCATTTTCTTTTTAAAATTTTTTTTGACCATAAAAACAACAGATGTGATGCTCTGTGGTCAGCATAGACAAGAATGATTCATAGCTAGGCTTATTTAAACCTCCACCAGAAAACTATCCATCTGAGACCCTCTCCACCTCTTCCCCCTCATTCCAGACAACCAGAGCCAAAAGCTCTGGTCACATGATACATCTCAAAATTCATCAGCGGTTCTCTCCATATGTCTTAGTTTTGAGGTGGCCAGGAGGTATCAGCTGCTCCTGCCTACTCTTTTGGGACTGCATGGACTTTAGCAACACTAGGATAGCAATAGAGAAGAAATTCTTGTGCAGTGATGATGCGGGTGAGCAAAGGAGCTGTTATGGCTGAGCAAGGATCAACTCACACATGGTAACTTGGTCTTGCATAAGGTGACAGGTTTGGCTCTGATATCTGTTCTGTAGCCGTCTCTGGAGCTATTCAGCAATATGCCTCCTATTCTGGGAGGAATTCAGCTAATGCTGAAGTCAATGCTTTCAGCTGAGGATGTGGGAGAAGGATGGGCTAAGAAAGTAAGAAAAGGGGCTGTGAACATGGAGTATGCAAGAGGTCAGCAGCCAGTGCTCCTTCTGTGAAGTAATTGTAGGAGAAGCTGAAAAGCAGGAATCGAGGGACTGTGGCTGTGTGTGGAGCAGTAGGGGTTTGGGAAATAAAAGAATCAGAAATCCGGTTATGCATGGGCTGGGGGTCTTGTCTTGGGGAGCTGGCATTTGAAGGTGGGTAAGAAGAGAGCTTCCACAGAAATGGGCAGGAGTGACGAAAAGGCTGTTATTCCATGAGCATTTTGGTGGCAACACTGAGGCATCTTGTCAATCTGCGTGGAATTGCCTGGCGCCCCAGGGAAAGTGCTCTGCCCAGGCTGGGATATGTCTGCACACCACTGGGTGCTGTACAAGGAGCTTGGTCTTGCTTGTGAAGCAGGACTGGAATTCTGGGGCTGTATGTGCTGTTTCCCTCTTCTTAGTACTGATGTCAGGACACTTATCCTGTGACTTCAGTAGTACCTGGCTATTTGGTGGCCTCTGAGACCTTTACCCTCAAGGAGTGGTCTGCTAAGGACTCTGCTGAATGGTGGCTCATGGCTGAAGGTGACATATCCAGAGGAAGCTAAACTGGTGATCTAAGCCCCACTGAGAAAAGAAAAACAATAAGAGATACAACAGTGTTTGAAATATGTGGAAAACACAGCACAGTGGAATTCAATGTAGGTAAAAATAAGCCAGTCCTCCAGAGGTGATGTAAGGTCTCCTCCCACAGAAGGGAGAAACTGGTGGAGCAGTAAGCTTGAAAAACTAGGATGGGGGACAGGTAATGGAGATGAGACAGCTCTGACAAGCCTTGTCTGACAACTGATCAGATGTGAGATTAGGTACTGTAATGTGGAGCACAAACAAGACAGGCCAATAAACTTTTCCAGCTGAAGAGTCAGAAGCGGTAAATCACAAAGAAGGAAAGCCCTGGTTTCGCACTCTTGGCTTCTGGCATAGAATAGGATAAATCCATCCTGTGCTATAAAGTACAAATGTATACATGTACAAAGCACATTACAAGAACTCCAAGGCTGCAAAATTCAGCTCTTCCAAGCTAGACCAAGAGTGAAGGCTGCTTCTGGATTTTTAACTTAATCATAATTTCCTATGTCTATCTCCTGGCACAGTCTTTAACTTCCTGATGGAGGGCTCAGAAGGCCTGCTTACTTTGGTGCACAGGATCAACACATCCTTCTGCCTTGTACTGTGCCAAATCTGGCTGCTTGTTCCAATCCTTTTCTCCATGTCTAGCCAGCTTTATTCTCTCATCTTCAGCTCTTCTGTCTCTGGTTCCAGTTTCCTCATTCAGCAAGCCCTCCAATAACTTCCCACTGCAGATTTCCCAGTTGGTTTTGACCGGAACCAGTCATTCCCACTTGGTACTGTAGCACTTTCATTTTGCCATAAGTTTCTCTTTGCTGCTTTCTTCCCTTTCATCATTCCCCATCTTCACTTGTGCTCCTGATCATCTCTCCAGATTAGCTCCATGGGCTAGTGTCCTTCTGCGGCTGCTTGTCTAATGTCAGTGTTTTGCCCACTGTGAATCTGCTCAGTTAGGCCCAGTTCTTATGTGCAACGTGGTTCTTTGTCAGGTTGTCCATTGTCTTTCCTTCAGCCATGCATTTAACAGTCAATTGTGGGAAGCAAGGGGCTCTCCCCATCTCCTTCTCCAGTCTCAGGCTTTTTTGTCATTCTCTGGCTTCCAGTTGTCCTTCCAGTTTTCCTACAGACTTTCAATTTCTGTCTCTCAATCTTGCTCATTCCAGTCATCATCCCTTGCAAAAGAAAAGGCAGGACTCTTTAAAGTCCAGAAAACAAAAGGTGAAGTAAAAATCCATCCTCCCCTTTGCTTGAGGTGGGGAGGGTTTCTCACCATGCATGGCTTCCAATGCTACTCAGACTCCATGGATTCCTTGTGATCTATACCCATCTGGCCAAGCTATAAGCAAGGACCCAGAACCCTGGTGTAGTGTGGAGTTCACGCAGAACACCTGCCTGACATGAGTACAGCCAAAGGGATACACATCTGCATGTTTCCTTGCAGAAAGGAGCTGTGTCAGAGGCAGGGGTTATATGATCAGTGAAACAACACCTAGTATTAGAGTTGCTACTTCTGAAATGAAAAAGCCTAGACAACTACAGTGCTGTTCCTTCTGCCTCTCTAGCCAGAGCCTCCCTTCTGCGGGAAGCAGGCAGGGGCCATCTGTTTCCACTTGGTCCCACAACCCTGTCTATTCCTGCCTACCCCGAGGCCCTCCTGCTTTGGGACTGGCACAACTGGTTGTCCACTCAACATCTGAAAATGTCAGCATTCACTGTCTCTCTCTTTCCATGGTTAGGTTGGGGTCATGTTATACCTTGTGGCAATTTTGAGGGAAGGACTGGGAAAACTAATGATCCTGGGACAACGTGTATGGCATTGCATCTATTTTGGGAGGCTGAGACACAGTCCCAAGTGAGACCCAGCACTGAAGATCTCTATTTTTTGCATGCATTGTTTCCAGTTGCTGCTAAAGTAATTAGAGTATAAAAAAATCTTCTTTTAAGGTTGATATTTCAGTTGCTGTTCTTGCTTTTAATAGTTCCAAAAGAAAATTAATTGTATCTTGGTGGAAGGGAGAACCACAATTTTGTCTCTGTAAATTGTTAAAGCTGAAAACTGGGATCAGAGGCACATTTAACTTATTTTTAGATGTACAGAACATAATTTAATTGTTCAGAAATGGTCATGATCACGTAAGAACTGTTTACCTTCTGAATCTATGCCAATAATGTAGCAAGATGGCACTCAGCACCTTGAGTAAGCTCTCTAAATTTCTCTGAAAAGGTTTTGTAAGTGCCTGTCAGACTTTATTGACTCTAGATACAAACTTAGCTAAAATTCCACTTTATCTGAATGTGGTCCTTCTAGCAGTATCTTGTCTGCCTTTTAATGTGCCTCACATGAGCTGTGCTTACATGCCAGTTACAAACCATAAGTTGAAGGGAGCTGAGTAGAACAAGCTGCTTGCTATCCAGGGCTGCAAAGCCACCTTTTTATCCAGCCAACAGAGATGTAGGGGCTGTGTTTTTTAACTGGTACTTACAAAGTGCCTAATGTGGACACTGTGACTATTTATCTCCAAAGGTTCTGTGGGGAGGCAACACAAACTGCTCCTGCTCCCCTGAGCTTTGGTTCCGAAGCTGGAGTGTTAGGTGTTATTTTAGGTAGTCTGAATATAGCCCTAAGCAAGTGTTTATTATATTAGCAGGTAGCAAATGATTGGAATTAGCAATGGTACTAAATATGACCTGCAGTTTTTATAAGCTTTCAAAAGCCCACCATTAGCCTATTACTCTTGGAGTTTAAAAAAAAGCATTAAAAATATGCAAATATGGCCAAACTTTCCATCAGGCCTTTTGAGAGAGTGGGTAAAGAATGAAGACAAGGATGGGGTGCTTGAGTTAGTGCAGCTTAGGAGATAAACAGCAGGGCAGATGTATCAGATATTACCTGCTTGACAACCAGAATGTTTGCCAGGTATCAAGAATGATGAATATACAACAATCAGTTAGGCTAATCATTTTTATTTATAAGCAAGAAAGCTTACTGTGCTGTTCCATGTCAATAGCCAACTGATGTAGCATAAAGTGAGTTTTGTTTTCATACATGGGTGGTGACATCTCCCGCGCTACTCCAAAGAAGCAGCAGCAACAACAACGGGAGACAGCTGGAGGCTGAAGCGAGCATCAGGGCTGCAAGTGATAGGAAGGTCTGAGCAGGCCTTCACATCATGGAGCTCATTTCTGCAGTGGCAGACAGGTGGGGGGAACACAGGTTCCTCCCATGCAAGGCCACCCCCAAAGAGCAGCACTCGCCTATTCAGGGTCCTCCACAACACAGACAGCTTTTGAGTCAGTCCTGGGGGCTGGTGGCTGAGAGCCAAAAGCGCATCATGAACCATCCTTGTGGTGCAGGAGGTTGAATTTGTGTGCCTGGGAAAGTGCCCTGTTATATAGGTGCAAGCTGCACATCACTGTTAGCAGGGCTGCGAAAGCCCTCAGGACAAAGGAAGCTCAGAGAACACCTCTCTTATGTGAAACATCTATACGAACCCTACTTAGAACTTCTCTAAAATTGGAATTATTCAGGTCTGAGGTTTTGCTTTGGGCCCCTCTCAGTGTTGACTTTTTCTTGCATTTGGACTGTTTAGGTCAATACCAGATTTTTAAACCCTTGAGAGCACCTATTTTTAGTTACTGAAGGAGACAGTTTTGATTTATTTTCAGGAAAATAGGTAATGTAAGGCTAGGTTTAAAGCCGGCTATCTAGATACTGTCCTTTGGCACTATTACAAATGTATTAATGCTCGGTGTACTGACTTTTGTCAGCCTTTCCAATGACCTGTTAACAAATGAGCTTCTCCTTCACAGGCTAACATCAATTTGTTCAGCAAATAAAGATGATGGGACTGTTTCTTGAATTTCAGCTCAAAATTCAAGAGGTTTCAGGAATCTCCATTTTAAAAGGTCAGTTTTAGTTCCATTGTGCTTATTATTACTTTACTCTTATAATTATTTGTACTAATAATCAGTAGGAGTATTGATATGATAGCAGTACAATCAGTAACACCAGTAGCTTTATTGAAATATATTAATATTTTAAGTATCCTATTTTATTTTCAGAGCATCTGGAAGCCCCAGATAGGTTGAACCCCACTGCATGGGGCATTATGTAGACAAACAACGAAGTCTGATTTCTGCTACAAAAGTCTTGTGATCTTTGCTTAGTCTTTGTTTGGCAAAATCTATAATCTTGAACAAATTCTGATTATGATTATTTTTCAACTGGGGCAACATATTTATGTTAAAAAACCTCTTACGGTGTTGGAGGCAGGATAAGTGCCAAGTGGAAGACAAAACTCCAAGCTTTTCCTTTGCAAAATGCTTCTGCTAAGGATGGGGAAATGTTTCACCCAACTGTTAGGTGTAGTAGCACTGATGGAGCCCTGGCAGATGTGTCCAGCATCACCCACCTTTGCAGCTGGAGCTTCAGCAGAGCAGGGGAGGCACAAGCTCTTGTCTTTGCTGTCATGTGAAGCAGCAAGCAGCAGCAGTAGGAGTAGGATGCTGCTACAATGCTTCCACTTCCCTGAGCTCCCCAGGAGCAGAAGAAGAATCTGATTCTGCTCTCTGAAGTAATCTTCAGCTCCATCTGCTTCCAAGAGCTGCAGGTTGGGATTGCACATTCCCTTTCCCTTCCCCTCCCCATTTCTTTCATGGCCAATAATTTAACGGTTGAGAAATGCAGTTTTGAGCTGACTCCAATATTCTGTAAATTTTACTTAAATTAGTGGAACAGATGCGATGGAAAACTTTCCCTTGAGAGGTACAAAAAATGATGGCGGGAGCAAAGTGCCAGTCTTCATCTGAAAGCTGTGGTTATTGCTCCCTCTGCTTTCTTATGGGACCTGAATGTTCCTCCAGTCACCAGGTTGTTGAGCATTTTGGGGTGGTTTCTTTCCAATTTTTCATGTTCAGGCTGTTCCATTTTGCACAGGGTGATTAACTGGAACAGTGAAGGCTGGCTGGATCCCTCCATCCTTGCTTAAATGCTTTGATTCTCAGTCTGTAGGGTCAGTCCCTGGGCCCTGTTTCCTCCCATGGAGCACTGAGCTGTTTCACAGCAAGAAGCATCTCTGCCAGGGACTGAGGGAGACCTCCTCATTGCTCTCCCAGGACTCTTGGGCTTCAGTGCATGCCCTGGCCCCAAACCCAAGACAACACCCAGATGCAGGTCACTCCATCCATGCAGCATTTTCATTAGTTTCAATAACTACCTACTGCTCTGCCAGTGTATTTTGGCTGTTTAAAAACAATCCACATGGCTCACAACATTGACCAACAGTAGGTAAGTGCTCAGCCTCCTTTGCTATTTGATCTCTCCTCCATTTGTTTTGCCACATGCCATGTAGTAGCTACACTTAAAAGACAGTTGATCTAATAAAAGCATTCTCTACCTCTGCTTAAGTGGAGATTAAATAGAGGTATATCTATCCCTTACTTAAGTAGAGTTTATCCTGTATTTATTAGAATAATACCAGATTCTCCCTTGACCAAAGGAATTTGAAGCGTATCTGAGTGTTTTTGTTGACAATCTGACAGTCACTTTGTGTTCTCCTGCAGTCCCATTGCACCAACCTCTACAGTATCCTGGCAGCCCAAATCCGTCTTAGTGACATACCCTCTGAACTGCCTGCACTTTTGCTTGGCACATTTATCAATAAAACAACTTGATTTCTTTAATTTTACTTTTATGGACTGGATTCACACTGCTATTTCTAAATGTACATTTTCCTGAGATAAATTGTGGAAAATGATAGCAGCAAAATGTCAAATTTAGAAGGAAGTGGGTGGGAACCTGAATCGTGTCACTTCAACTTAGTGCTTCAGCTGGCACTAAACTGGAGCTTCCAGCTCCCTGCTCCCTCCTGCATCTCCTTTATGGCAGGAGAGTGTAACTGTGCCTAAATATGATGCTGTGATGGGGTCACGGTGAACTCCTCTTCCCACGGTCCAGGTGGAACACAGTGTACGGAAGCACTGTTGCACAAACATCAGCGCTTAACACTTGCAAATGTTACACCCAGCTACGGTTACAGGGGAAGGGTTTCCATGATGCATTCCTGGTCTTCTGACATAGTTGCAACAATTTATATGCATGCTGAGGTTGAGGCGGGGGAGTTTGGGTGAGCAGCAGGTGTTTTGGGAGAAGCTGCTTCTGCTCATGCACTTTGCTAATCCCTGCATGCAGGGGATGCTGTAGCACGGGGCTGCCCTTCACTGAGCAGTGGGAGTCCAGTCTTGTAATCTCAGCACCTGCTCTCGTTGCCTGAGAGGAGTGTTTTGCTCCAAGATAAAGGTTTTGTGTGTGGTTTGGAGAGAATGTGAAAGCCGAGTTGGGAGCATTACATAAGCAGAAGCAGAGATACGCCAGGCCTTGTGGTTTGAGAAGGGGATGGAGTGAGGAAAGGCTCAAAGCCTGCTGAAAACCGGTAAGCGCAGCAGTGCCAAGTGCACGGATGCCCTGAAAGAACCACTTGGCAAGCTGCCCTTCTACAGTTTGTGGTCCAGATGCAGGATCCTGAGTGATGCCATCGGGTGGGGATTATCATCTCCCAGATGAGATCTGGTGGGTATCCTCTTTGCAAGGCACTCATTCTACATGCTGTGAACAAAAACCTAACATCCTTCAACTATTTAATCACAAGTCACACCTTGGGGCCTCTTAGTCAGCTCCTTGACCCCAGGGTACACTCTGCCTGCCCTCCTTCATTCCCCCCTGAATGGCATACCTTGTTTCTGTTACCATCTGGGCAGGCTAAGCTAAGAGCCTTAGTTAAAATTATAACTTTATTTCTGCCATACAGCCTTGACAGAGCTGTAAGGGTCATGGTAACAACCCAGGCCTCATGGCAAGGCACATAAGATGAACTAGACATGACACCACTCTGTAATGTGCATGAAGAAGTCCAGCCTGACATGCTCCATCAGTTGTTCATCCTGCCCACTGCTAGTGAATCCTCTGCTATGACATATATCTGGTTTTGGAGACTGGGCCTCAAGATGATAGTAGACCTGTGGAAGGGAATTCAGAAGAGAGCCATGCCAATGGTCAATGGTCTAGAAATCCTGTGGTGTGAAGAAAATCTGAATGATGGGGTGCTTTAATGGAAAGTACTGGGGAGTGGAGGGGGTGGTAGCAGACTTCAGTTATCTGTAAGACTGATACATAATGGAAGGAAGCCATCTCTTTTCCATGTGAGTGGTGGGGAAGATAGGTTAAGTTTAAACAGCAGCAAGGAATGTTGAGGTTAGATCAGCAGTGGGGATAGCAAAGTACTGCAGGAGGTTGTGTGAGAAAAATGTGGATCCCCAACTTTTGGTACATGTTGGAGACTTAGAAGTATGCAGACAGGGGTGACCTTGCTTTGGAGAAACTTAATGACTGGGCCTGTGATGCTGTGGGAGAAAAATGGCTGATCTGACACCAAGTGTAGGGTTTCATAGGTGTTTCATAGCGAACAGAAACTGGACCAGGGTGGACCACCAGAACACAGGGAGCAGGTTCACATGCTCACATACAAGTTCTCCTTGAAAGTATATGAGGATATCCTCCTAGATTTTCAAAGTCTTTTTCTTCATCTCATTCTTGCATTCTTAATGAGTTTTGGGAATATTACTGCAGCTTCTGTGAAAAAGCCATGCTGCAAGCCACCATTTGTGGGTACTGAGCTGAACTTCCCCAAAATGTGGTTGTGTGGACTCAGTGTTTCAGCTTACACATCTCTGAATCAGGGCCAGGAATAAATCAGATAAAGACCCACTGTGGGCAATTTTTTGACCTTGTTTACATAAGATTTGGCATGGTTGGCTCTAAAGTCCATCTCATGGTGAGAGCAGATTTTGTCTGTTGGAAAGCAGGAGTAGAAGGTTAGAGAAGCTGAGCTTTGGAGCTGAATGAAGTTTGTGAGTAAACAATGTTATGCTGTGTTTTATTAGTTGTGAATAACAGTGTGAAAAGCCCCGCTATTACAGAACTTGCTGGAGATAGTCCTCATAAACAACTCAGAATTTCTTCACCTGCCTCAAGTGTTTTATCTTGATGTCGAGGGATATGAAGAAGGAAAACACCAGCCAGACTCATCCATTTCCAAGAGGAACACTGGGGAAATAAATATTATTTCATCAATATTAAAAAGCTCTGTTGGCCTTTTCTCCGAGAACATTTACCTCCCCCACACTGTGGCATGGATTCAAAATTTGGCAGGACAGTGGTCTTGCATTAGGGATGTACCTTTGTATCTGTACGGAAATCTGCCAGTGATTGCAAAACTCTCATCCCTTTATAAATAGCTGGCTCAGCGAGGCTTTATGACTTATATCCATAAAGGCTTTGCTTCTTTCCGCATGGTTGTGCTGAGGAGAGTGACTGAGTGAACAGGGATTCCCCCCGCGAACCTGACGGCTGCCTCCCCTGCCATGTCCATGTCCAAACACAGACACGGGAAGTAGTGATTGTATTTCTCTGTAGTCTCAATGCTTTTGCAGTGGGGGAGCAGGGACAAGCTTTGAGAGAGCTGAGTGAGAGGGCTTGTTGGGGAAACTTGGGCTGGGTGGGCTGGACAGCTAGTGGGAAGGGATTGAAAAGGAAAGGGGGGATTTAGGAGGAATCACCGCATGCCTGAAAGGATGGTGGGGTTGTGGGGTGGTTGAAGTTGGAAAAAGGGCCACAGAAATAGGCTTGGGAGATAAAAGGGAAGACAAATATGAGCTGTGTGTTTCATTGCTTGAGGAGAGTCCACTTTCCTTCTCTTTCTTCCTTTGATCCATGAAAATTAAGTAAACATAAATAAATACATTCCCTGAATATGTACACAGGAAATTAAGGAGCTAAAATAAACGCAGCTAAAACAAACACCCCCACCCCCACCCCCCCCCAACCTTGAAGTGGGAGACACTTTTACTATTTTCTTAAAGGACAATAATATTAATAATCAAAACTCAGTATTATACAACATTGCACTTGGAGAGGAGGTATCAGAGCAGGGTAGGTCTCATTATTGCTGGCCTGAAGATGAAACTGAACTGGAGACTCACCAAAGGTCACCAGGGATGGAGTTAATCTCATATAACCATACACTTTCACCCGAACTAGACACCTACGCTCCCTTAATAGGCAATGGAGAACAATGGATACTTGTTGAGACTGACTCATTTGACCTATTTTAGACACCTCCTTTAAGGTGAGGTGAATCTCAGCTTAGAAAGGTTTGTTCGCAGCGCATACCAAGGGCAGCCCTTGGGCGACTGTTTCAGCTGGAAGCATCTCCTCTGTGGAGGTTTACAGTTAGGTGAAATGAATCCCATCGCTCAGTCGGGACTGGTGCCAAAGACACCAGTCTGAGCATGGGCACCATGCTGGGTAGCATGAAACCTTGTAGCCCTGACGGACCAGCTTTGCAGAGGGTAGCGGGTGCCTGTCCTCACACCTGGGTGGAGGATGCCATTCAGGAGCAGGGAGGAAAATGTTCCACATCAGGCTTTTCTCAAGAGCACCAGACATCCAGGCATGCACATATTCTCTCCTGGCTCCCTTCTCCAGCACTGTCTGTCTCGAGCTCTGCTTGTCCAGCATGACACAGCCAAAATCCCAGAACTTCTTCCCACTACCACCTCTGGGTAAAAACAGACTGCTTGATGGCTTTCTCTCTCCTTCACTCCAGGCCATAGCCGGTATGGCATGCAAACTGAGGGTGTAGGAAACCCTGGCATCAGCAACACAGGATGGGGTGCCTCCCTCCAGGAGGGCCCAAGTCTTTTACTTTTCAGTAAGATCTCTTTCTCTCTAAGCAATCACCTCTGGACCAGGGGATTGCCTACACTGTTAACTTCAATTAAGTGTAAGGGTTCAGAACAGGGTTCAAACACAATCATGTTGACCTCATGCCTAATTCAGTAGAATGACTACATCAAGTCAAGGCCATTCAGAAGATTAAAATTGAGCTATCTTGGTTCAAATGGCTTACAAATAATTTTCCAATTTACCAAATCCAGAAATATATGACTAGAGAATGGTGCTTGCTTTCCCTCTCTGTTTCTGTTGCATAAGTGGGAAAAGGGAAGTGGAGGCTGGTGTGCAGACCTGCACTCCATGTTATTCTTACATTTGTTTGATATTTTCCATTAATTCCTGTGTTTAGTGTTTCAGCGCCTTTGTTTTCCTTTCCTCTCTTTCGGGGAGGCTGATGGTGAGGACTATGTTATTATTAGGTTTGGCATTACTTGATGAATTTTTTTCTTCTCTGCCTCTGTGTGATTGGGATTTGGTTTTTTCCTGCCTCTGCATTGTAATGTTGTATTTGTTTTTACAGTCAGCACCTTACTGTGCAGAGTTGCTTGAAAGAGAAGGAGAGCAGGCACGTTCCTTGGCTCTTGTTTTGTACGACTTTTTAGTTCCCCTCCATGTGTTAGTGACCTGGACTGCCTCTGTCTCCTGGCCTTTTCC